>NC_092153.1:27374346-27702121 GCF_045791955.1 Oncorhynchus clarkii lewisi
CAGATTGTTCAAGTTGCGTCTTGTGGGCACGGAAATGGGGTTGGTGCTAGCCGACTGACTCTTGCTGCGTGGTCTTGATTCTGACAGCTCTTTCATGGCTTTCATCGCCTCCAGGATGGTCTCGTGGATGTTTTGCGCAACTACCGAGTCATCCGCCTGCATCCAGAGCTCACCAGGGCCAGTGACAGCCGACCTACCAACCTCGATGAAGAAAAAGCTGTCGGAGTGGCCACATCTCCGGATATTCATGAGCTGTAAACTGACAGCTGCAACCTCCGAGTTCAGTTTCACAAAGCTGATAGTCCGACTGGATAAACACAGCCTAAACACCCCTGTCAAATGTTTTGTTTGACCCAGTCCTCTGGATTTCAAATTCACTTGCCATACCTCCTTGCAAAAGGCAGTGGCCGGCGTGATCATACTGTAATTCGCCTCCTCAAAACAGAAAAGAGAGGTGGAATTAGACGCGGGGCTGTCATAGACTTTCCCCTCTTCGACCAAATCCGACAACACTCGAAACCAGCTCTCCTGCTCCTGCTCGTTTTCGGCTGCCACTGCAAAGTATTCGTCCTTGGTGTAAAAGGCGATGAGGTGTTTGTGCTTGGAGTCCGCTCGCTTGTTTATGCAAAGACAGGAGTCCAGCAGTATCACCCTTTTAGCAGCCGACTTGTTTTTCCACTTCTTCTCGCTCTCGTAGTATTCCAGGCGGGCAGGAAAGCTCTCGCTGGGTTCTCTCAACACGAAAAAACGTCTGTGTCCATGCTTCTGTTTCTTTAGATATCCACATTTCTTAATGTTATTGGTCACATTAGACAACAAGTGTCCTCCATTCGTTTGAGGACTCGCCATTCTGATGCGCACGCTTCACTTACTTTTAGATAAGTTGTTTTGTGCTATTTTCCAAAGCACCGAAAAATCCGCTTTACTTATTCCATTACCCGACACCGGTATTCCCGTCCGCTATCTGCAACAGTTAAGCACCAAATAACACCACAGTGACTGCGCTGAGAGAGAAAACAACATGTGACGCTCTTACATCCAGTTTTGGCTTGCAGTAAAAAAGAGAAGAAAACTACAGTCATAAAAGGCGGCGCAACCTTGAAGAGGCGTGCCTGTCAATCTAGACAATTCTTCCCAGCTCATTGGACTCATTGGTGGAACGAACGAACAGCTAGAAAACGGGACCCGACGCACAGCAGCCTTATCCCTCCCTCTCGTTCTTTTAAGCCCGCCTCCTATATTGCCAGTTTTTTATTTCCATATACAGTACAGCAGAGATCACTGTAGCGTAGGCTAAATGTATCAAAATAGCAAATTAACGCCTCCTTCCGCTACATTGTAACGATGTAATAACTGATTAAGTGTCCAAATGCAGGCATTCTACATAGCAGAAATAGGCTCGGTGTTGCCTCTTGCATTGAACTATGATTTTTTTGGGCAGAGACGCGCATAGCCTTCAGCATCGGCGCATAATATAAATTTTACATTTGTTTTCGTTTTTTGCTGTGGAAATGCAATAGCCTACCCTTTATATTGTGGAAAACTGTGGATGTTTATTCTTAATCAAATGCACAATATGTAGCTGAGCACCATTCGTATTGTTGTGAGCCTGTAGTGCAGAGCACGTTAAACTGTAAAATTATAAACACCCTCATGTTATGGTGCGCCCCACTTGTTAAATAACCGTGCGCTGTGATATATTTTGCGCGCTTGGGTATCAATGTCCAGCAGTGCGCTGCGTATTCGACCTCTATATGCGTTCTACTTTCCACGTATGGTTCATCAACAAGCCTGCAATTTACACAATTTGATCTCGCAGATGGACCTGTGATAATTGTGTTTTAATGCACAAATATCTAATGCATATAGATAGTTTTTCAACAAAATCATGTAAATCGCTTGTCATAGTGTGGGAATCACGTTTGGGTTGGAGTATATGTATTTAAATCGTGATAGTGATGACATGGATTAGATGTGTGTTGTTTTGGGTTCTCTTTACTTGGTGCGTCAGGAGCTTCTATTGCGTGTAAAAACCTGAAATGCTGCCACCATCTGGTTAATTTTGAATTAGAATAACTTTATTTCTCCCGTGAAAAAAAAGAAGTAATAGTCTCACCAGACACTTCCAGTCTGGGGATGTTACATATAGGCCAACTCGACTAGATTTAATACCATTTATTTTATTTTATTTCATTGACTTAATTGGCCCTTTAGCCCTATTCTGTTTTCTCTCAAATACAAATCTGCATACACAGCCAACACAACATTCTCAGTCATGGATAAATTATGCCCCCTACTCCTATTCGGTGTGTAAGCTATGTGTCATCAACACACTTGTTATTCATTGTGCTGTAAAAACAAGTGCTTAATATAGGCTGATCTAAGCTCGCGGTCCCTGCATAGAAAAACACCTCTCTTTGTAAAGCTACTGCTTTATTGACTTGTCTTATGGCGCATTTCCATAGAGAATTTACCCCAGTGTTTTACACAAAAGGCTCAGACTTTTCTGTTTTCATCTATGCGGGCTGGCATTCGTGTCTCACTGGGCCATGGCTCTGGGGGACCTGCTCTCACTTGGGGCCACTGGTACTTTTCAGTTGTCCTTTACATAACAATGGCTAACTCTTCTCACAAAGCAACTGTTTTGATTATGCAGAAGTTGTTGATTCTGCTCCTCATAGCCCAAAGGCTGGCAGATGACGATATTGAATCGTTTCTTCTTACCGACCAAAGGGAGTGCATGCAACCGACTATACATTCGTAACCCACGTGGACTGGTTCGTACATAAAACGTTCTCAATTCAGGCTGCAAAGGTGTTGATTTCCTCCTTAACTAAATTCTATTGACAAGAAGACAAGAAAAAAAAAGGGGGAAATGTGTGTACTTTCTTTTCTACCACCATGCTAGAGTGGCTAATGGCTAGGAATGCTAGTCTTGGATGTTGCATATAACGTTCAGCCAATCAGGTTACGGCAGTGTGTTGATTACCCCTGGCTGAGCGCAGAGCGCAACATCAGGAAGGAGCATTAGCCACTCTAGCATGGTGGTAGAAAAGAAAGTACACGTATTTCCCCCTTTTTTGTCTGCTTTCTCGCCATTAAATAGAGTTAAGGAGGAAATCGCCGTCTTTTCAGCCTGAATGGAGAATGCATTATATATGAACCGGTCCATGGGGGATATGAGTGTATAGCCAGCTACATGCACTCCATTTGGATGGTAAGATGAAATGACTCAATATCGCCATCTGCCGGCTTTTGGGCTATTCTCTTCACAAGTCTACACTGTCAGCCTTAGCTATGAAAACACAGTTTCCCTAGTATATCATAAGAGTATAAACATTAGAGTAACACTGGTGTTACAGTCAAAAAGCAGCATGTGTCTTTACAAAAAGTAAGGGAGCAAATATCTGCAAACTCTTGGATCATCCTGCCAATTGTGGGCCACAATGCTAAATACTAGCTACCTTTGATTTATCTTGTCCTGCTCTCTGAACTTGATGCGCCACTACAGATCCGGGTTTGATCCCAGGTCGTGTCGCAGCCGGCCTAAACCGGGAGACCTATGAGGCCTTGTCCCATCGTGCTCTAGCGACTCCTGTGACGGGCCAGTGCATGCACGTAGCCAGTTGTACAGTGTTTCTTCTGACACATTGGTGCAGCTGGCTTCCGGGTTGCGTGAGCAGTGTGTCAAGTAGCAGTGCAGCTTAGCAGGGTCGTGTTTCGGGGGACGCTTGGCTCTCGACCTTTGCCTCTCCCGAGTCCGTACGGGAGTTGCAGCAATGGGACAAGACTGTAATTACCAATTGGGGAGAAAAAGGGGTAAAAAAAAAAGTAAATGCTGACTCACAGCAAGCTGTAAATACATACATGTTTACAGAGAATGCACGTCGCTCACTGTATAGTACAGTGTTCCAGAAGAAACAGAATGTACGCACTCTCTCTCAATGCTCTCTTACCCTGTTTCGCTCTCTTGAATGGTCATGTTTTTCTCAGTTGCTGTTTTTTATGTCAATCCTTCAACCCCCTCACTATCTAGCCTATAGTCATGTTTTCTCTCCATTTATGTGTTAACATATTTATGTTTTATGATTCAAATATATTTCTTTCCATAGCTGTGGGAAATAGGGGTGCACCCCTTGAAAAATCGTAATGAAAAAAATATATACATACAACCCCCCCCCCATAAAACTTTTATGTTTTATAATTCAAATATATATTTTTGTCTAGCAAATATATTTCTGTTTCTTTGTTTTTGTCCTTCGTTCAACCACCTCACCCTCTTTATTCACGTGTTCTCTCCATATACAGTACAAGTCAAAAGTTTGGACACACCTACTCATTCAAGTTTTTATCTTTATTTTTTTTAAATTCTACATTGTGGAAAACATCAAAACTATGAAATAATACATATGGAATCATATAGTAACCAAAAAAGTGTTAAACCAATCAAAATATATTCTTCAAAGTCAGCACCGTTTGCCTTGATGACAGCTTTGCACACTCCTGGCATTCTCTAAACCAGCTTCACCTGGAATGCTTTTCCAAACGTCTTGAAGGAGTTCCTACATATGCTGAGCACTTGGCTGTGTTTCCTTCACTCTGCAGTCCAACTCATCCCAAACCATCTCAATTGGATTGAGGCAGGGTGATTGTGGATTCCAGGTCATCTGATTTTTTATTTTATTTAACTAGGCAAGTCAGTTAAGAACAAATTCTTATTTTACAACCCCAGCCAAATCCTCCCCTAACCCGTGCAACACTAGGCCAATTGTGTGCCGCACTATGGGACTCCAGATCATGGCTGGTTGTGATACAGCCCGGGATCAAACCAGGGCCTGTAGTGGTGCTTCCAGCACTGAGATGCAGTGCCTTAGACCGCTGTGTCACTCATGAGCCATCACTCTCCTTGTTGGTCAAATGTGTGTTGGGTCATTGTCCTTGGTCATTGTCCTGTTGAAAAACAAATGATAGTCCCACTAAGCACAAACCAGATGGAATGGCGTATCGATGCAGAATGCTGTGGTAGCCATGCTGGTTAAGTGTGCCTTGAATTCTAACTGAATCACAGACCGTGTCTTTTATTTTACTAGACAAGTCAGTTAAGAACAAATTCTTATTAACAATGACAGCATACACCGGCCAAACGCGAAACCGTGCAACACTGGGCCAATTTTATTCTACAATGTAGAAAATAGTAAAAAATAAACCTTGAATGAGTAATTTTGTCCACATTTTTGACTGGTCCTTTTTCTGGTAACATTTTTATGATTTTAATATTATCCTCTCTGGGTGATTGCCAGGCAAAGCCATAGAAGAGGGAGCACAGAGGAATGTCTTGTCATGATGATCATCCACGATGTTGCTAACCCAATACATGTAATCATCACAGAGCTGAGTAGGGCAGAGAGGGGCCTGTATAAGCCTCACAGCTGTAGCATGACGCCTGCATTCCAAATGGCACCCTATTCCCTATATAGTACAGGGCTCTGGTCAAAAGTTCTACACTAGGGAATAGTGTGCCATCTGCCTAAGAGATGCAGCTGCTCTGCTCTGCCTCCCCACCACCTGTCACAATACATAAATCCACATGATTACCCAGCATACAGGAGAAGTCCTGAGAATATTGGGCGACGTTCCCATTAGGTCCCTTAAGGGTTTCGGCGCAATGAACCAAGAGGTTCACGGCGCGATGCCATGAAACACGGCGATGCGGTGAACCAAGAGGTTATGAGTTCCAATCCCGGACACATTAAATAATAAACACTGTATGAATAAATATACACAATATAAACACTGTATGTTAAAAGCACTGTTTGTGTGTGTGTGGGGGGTGTCCCTAGCATTGCCAAAAGACAAAGAGCTGTGATTGGATCAGTGGTTCACCAATCAGGGTCTTGATGGGCTTGGCAACAGTAAAAAGGGATGATGTGTAATGAAACTATGGTGTGCGTGCCCTGGGGGGGGACGTTTCTTTGCAACCATTAGGTGACGTCCCCGGGAAAAACCAGGAACTAGACAAAACCACCAGGGGACCATGACACAATGTCCCAAGAACGACCTAAACAATGTTTTCGGGGACATCCCGTGACCAACCGGGAACTATACAAAACCTCCAGGGGACCATGACACTTTAGGTGACCATTTCGTGACTCATTTTTGTTTGCATTGCATGCAGTCTGTGGCCGATTGCAAATCCCCAACCCTTTGTGATTGACTAAGCAAACCCCTTGGGAAACAATAGAGATCCCAAATGAGGTTCATTGATATTCTACCTTACTGTGTATGCGAAGCCTATAATCTAAGTTCCTGCCCAGTACACTATCAAGATGTTACCCCTATCTGTGTTCTGAATCACAGCTATGTTCCTATCAAAATGGGAAAAATAAAATTAGATGTAAAAGTGGTACCAATCAAGTAAAAGTAACTGCATATACATACCAATCCTATGATATGGTATATACATGAGTCTGTTTTTCCTCTCTGGTTATTAGACTACAATAAGATCATGTTTTTCTCCTATTTGGGAAACAATTATCATAGTTCATACAAAAAGTGTTTTCCCTATCCGAGTGAGCTTAAAATGGCCCTAGAATCATGTTCCCACTAGCTAATGTAGTATATCAGGAAATGTGGATTATGTCAACGTTCGGTTGTGTATAAACCGCCTGTTTTGGCTCAGTGGTATTTCTATTTGAGTATGATTAGATAGGATCATTTTAAGCCCTTTTACATTCCACTAGACAGGCTGTTTTTGTCAATGTTTTTCAGCGGTGCAGAATTTCACATGAAATTAGAGGGCAGGGCCTGATAGGGCTAGCCTGCCATAATCCTAATTTCTTCAATTAAATATCATGTTATGTGTTTGGGATATTGACATAAGTGGAGTGAGGAAACTAATAGAGCTGTGTAGTGTAAATAAACATAGGAGAGGATGCAGAGAGAGAGAAAGAAACATAAATCAGTGTAGAAATATCATAACTTATTATATAATACGTCATTTTTGTATCATGACATTGCATTGGAAGATCATAAGGAGTTGGATTACATTTTGTTGTAAAATGGAAAAGGGCCATCCAATGGAATGGAAATAACTTGAATGAAAAACTAAAATAGAAAGCTCAGAGTTCAAAGATCACGATAACAAATAAATAATACAAATAATAAGAGGGCAAAAGCACATTATTTCTCCTTTTCCATTTGTGTGTGTGTGTGCGCGTGCGTGCAGTGTGTGTGTGTGTGCGCAGTGTGTGTGTGCGGTGTGAGGTGTGTGTTTATGTGTGTCTGTGCATGTGCGCATATGTAGGTGCTCGGAAGTCAGACGGACAAACAGACAGGACATCGAGAGATCTATCCCCTTACACAACAACAACTAGCAACAACAACAACAACCCTGAAATAACCTCACCCCAGTGGCGGCCGTCCATAGCAGCCAACGGCC
Source organism: Oncorhynchus clarkii lewisi (assembly GCF_045791955.1). Lineage (NCBI taxonomy): Eukaryota > Metazoa > Chordata > Actinopteri > Salmoniformes > Salmonidae > Oncorhynchus > Oncorhynchus clarkii. The sequence continues at coordinate 27,381,785 of NC_092153.1, forward strand.
TAATCACTGGTCATCTCCACCATCACAGAATGGGAGGAAAGCTATAAGGGGAACTAGGGAATACTCAATACAGACTGGTAATAAATCCTGACACTAGCGTGTCTGACCCCCCGCCGTCAATGAGATCGAAAGGCACCTATTAACAGTCTGCCAGCACGGTTAGCAAATTCCCTCTGCCAGGGGAAGCAGCAGGGTCTGGCTGTTTAGATGAGCATCCCTTCGTGGGGCTTTAGCTATAGCCAGCCAAAGATTGGTAGTAATATGCTGAAGTAACTATGTGGTTAACATTTCAGAGTATTGCAGCTCCAGGGTGAAACAAGAATATGGACTAATTTAGGACTAATTTAAGCATTTGAATTGTGTCCGTGTGCTGAGCCCTGTCTTTGGCTGTGTCTGAAATGTCACCATATCCCCTATATAATACACTACTTTTGACAAGGGATCTATATGGGCTCTGCTCAAAAGAAGTGCACTATATAGTGCAGGAGTGAGCAACTGGCGGCGGCCTGCGGTCCCCCTTTTGTAGGTATTTTTTTTGGGGGGGGGGGGGTCTCAACTTACTGTTGAGAGTTAGAATAATGGAATACACAATGTGCAATTTCTAAATGTGGTTGTGCATCAGCAGTCATTCAATTAGCCCATGTCAGCTAAAACATTTTAGATGGGGGCCAGCTATCTAAACTTGTGCTAAGCCTGGTCGAAATACCGACCGGGGGTGGGGCCCATTGATCATATTAAAAACTGCAAACAGGGAATACGACCATTTCAGACATAGCCTTTTGACCTATATGGACCCTGCTCAAAAGTAGAGCACTACATGGGAAAAAGGGTGCCATTTCAGATGCTGCTTGTTTGTTTTCATTCGATGCATAGGATTAGTTTACCGGGCCTCCCTGATAACCAAATGATCGCCCCCAGTTTCAGGAAGTCGATTGGTCTCCAATCAAAACTGGCAAACTGGATTAGTGGCACTGTGTGTGTGTGCGTGTGTGTGTGTGTATGTGTGTGTACGTTAATTACACAGAGCATATGTGAGCGTATTATTGGAGCTTCTAAAGATTTTTATAAATAAAATAAACAACATTAAATCTGAATTAACATTCAACTTTTTTTAGGTTAATCAAATTTTAAGGAAATGTTATGTGACCTTCCATGGCTTCCAGTTTCACTGGGGTATAGAAATTATGTAAAATAAAAAACATGAGCTGGCGCAGACCCAGAAAGATTATTTTGTGTGGAGGTGCTAACGGCGAATAGCCTATAAACTATGAAAAGAAAGAGAGTTGCACACTCCATATATAAACTCCCAGTAATTTATTGGGTATTTACCAATGTTTCGGCATCACTATGCCTTCTTCAGGGTCACCATCACTGTGCCTTCTTCAGGGTCACCCAATAAATTACTGGGAGTTTATATTGCGTGTGCGACTCTATTTATTTTGAAAGTATAAAAATGAGGTAACACACGTGCAATCCCTTTGTCTTCCATCACCATTGGGAAACTCAATGAAAAAAGAGAAGAATGGTTTGTGACTTTTATAAATCAGGCAATAATAACAACTGAAAAATCTAATATACCACTTACCACTATTAGGGCGACAATTAAGACGTTTAAAACCACTGGAACAGTGGTAAACTTGCCTGGTAAAGGACGCATACATACAGTGAGGATGGTTTGGAAGTTAAAGAAAAGTCCAAGGGCCATAGTTGGAGAATTACAGAACTTGGTCATATCTTGGGGTCACCAAGTCTCCAAACCTATAATTAGACACCACCTCTATGTTAATAGGCTATTTGTAATGGTTGCCATAAAAAAAACAACTTTATTGAGAGCAACCAAAAATTGTAAATGCCTGGAATTTGTTAAACGGCATTGGCACTTGGATTGGAACTGGGTTCTTTGGTCAGATGAAACCAAAATAGAGCTCTTTGGCCATGCACATCAGTGGTTGGTTGTGCCTTGAAAAAGAAGGATGCATATGTAAAAAAAATAACTTCATGCCTACTGTAAAGTATGGGTGGTGTATCTTTGATGTTATGGAGCTGTTTTGCTTCCACTGGTCCTGGGGCCCTTGTTAATGTCTACGATAAGTTGAACAAGTACCAGGACATTTTAGACCTAAACCTGGTTTCTCTTCCAGGAGACTGAAACTTAGCTGCAAGTGGATCTTCCAGCAAGACAATGACCCCAGGCACACATCAAAATCCACAAAGAAATGGTTAATTGACCACAAAATCAATGTTTTGCAATGGCCATCTCAGTCCTCCGACTTGCCCCCATTGAACACCTGTGGTTTGAATAGAAGAGGGCAGTCCATAAGCCCAAACCGAAAAATATCAAGGATCTGGAAAGATTCTGTAAGGAGGAAGATCCCTCCCTCTAAGATCCCTTCCAATGTGTTCTCCAATCTCATAAAATACATGTATAGAAAAAGGCTAAGTGCTGTTTTCCTCAAAAGGGGATGGTGAACATTGAATAGTCCTGAGACTTCTTCTTTCCGAGAATCCCATCTAATGTACCCATCTAACTATATCTAATATACTAATGTACACTCACTAATGTATTCTATACATATTCAGGTTATGAGTTGTCATTTAAACCAATGCCCTACATTCAATAACCATTAAGCCCAGATGATATTTCAAAACAAGTAGTTTGTTTATGCCAGGCAAGCCCATCTGATATTCAAATCAGGGGCCCCCCTTTCCTCACAGTGTTGCAACCATCTGGTGTGGAGCCGTAAGAGACGCAGTATTTGGGGGCATAAAGGTCAGTTACTGCAGCCACAATGACATTGAAACAGCATCCTACTTTAGCCAAGGACCAACCAGCATAGGCAAGATGGTGCCGCGAGTTAGAACTTCTGCTGAGAAACACTTAAACTGTCCACCTAATGTTTCTTAAAGGATTATGAAGCTTTTAAAAGAACAGTGAAATCATAAGAGACTTGTGACGCAAATGAGAGATTCATGTTTCGGGCACAGCATGACGACAGGGTCACCGCAAACATTTAATCACAGCACCATAATTACTGAATTATTAACAGTTAATCACTGTAAGACATGACTGACACATGGATACATCAGTGCCAATTAGTCTGCAGCCCCTCTTCAAGTGGTTGGGTCATTTACATATTTCCTTTCATGTCGGATTAGCGTTTACTGATGTCAGGTATACAGCTAGCCAGACTGGGACGTGACTGGAAGGTGGATTAAAGTGCGTACGGCAGCCGTATGCAGTGTCTGCAGCCTTTTCTGGGTCAATCTCATTGGCCTTTCCTTGAGTCCTCGCTTCCTTTCTCCTCGCCTCTGAAGGGAAAAGAGAGGCACTGAAGGGAAAAGTGAGACGTGGTGAAGGATAGGTGGAGGAAGGCTGGAGACACCAGCAGTCCACAAAGCATTGGTCATCTTGTGTCAAGGCCTTGTGTTCCGAGAGGCATGGTTGGGTGAGTAAGTGAGTGATGCCCACCTACTATTACTCTTTAAAAGGTTATGTGGGGCACACACTGCCTCACAGGTTAACATTGGAAACCCATGTCATCCCTAGGTAGCTACCCCAGCCATACATGCACTGTGTCTGGGTTGGGTAGGCCATGCTCAGGGTAGCAGAGGGAGTATAGGTCCTCAGTGATGGACTTCTAAAGGGATTGTTTGAATGAGAATCACCCCATACTCATTATCAGCTTCCAATGAACACCCAGAACTAACATTTTGCGTAATTGCATCAGATGATCGATTAAGTTCTGGGGGAGATGTATTAGAAAATGTACTAACAGGACTAGCACAGTCTCCAACCCTCTGAACAGAAACTCAGAGGCAGTGTACAGGCCAAATGCCCCCTCCCCTTCCGAAATTCTAAAGATGCGAGCATCTGCAAAATCGTGATTTGTCCAAATGATCGGTGAGTAAAAGACAGCTTACCGGACAAAGTTCCTTGTTAGTTGTTGCAGAGGGTGAATGGGCAAGACAAAAGATTTAGGGGCCTTTAAACAGGGTATGGTAATAGGTGCCAGGTGCACCAGTTTGAGTGTGACAAGAACTGCAATGCTGCTGGGTTTTTCATGCTCAAAAGTTTCCCATGTGTATCAAGAATGGTCCACCATCCCCTTAACTGTCAATCATCCATGTCCCTGCTGCTGTGGGTCTCTGTTATGGGTTGTATCTCTATCTATGGGCCCTTATCATTCACTCCTGTGGTCACATTAAGGAAAGACAGAGAGGCCGTTAAATGGCTATGTCAGATGAAGGACAGCTCATTGATTGGTCAGTGATTGAGAGGCTAGCCAGCTGTTCTGGTGGTGACTGATTGTGTTAGCAAGGGCAGCAGAGTATTTAGGAATAACCCATTTGTTTACATGCTATCAAGTTATATAGCAGCTATTTTCAGGCAGTGGGTGTAACCTTGTCCCACTGATCTAAAAATATTCTGATACTTTCCGCCAACAGCCCCCCGTCCACATGCATGCACTTGCAGGGGCACGCACACACAGAAACACACAGGCACACACACACACACAATATCCAAACCAACATTTGATGAATGCCCAAAGATACAAATACTGTTGCAAAAAAGTTAATTATCTTAATATCACATTCTCTGTTGCTGTGTTATGAAATTATTTACAACTTTGGCTGTGGTAGAAAAATACAGATGACTGGCCTGATTGTAAAAGATGAGAAAGGCTGTTGGTGACATTTCCCTCTCAGCATTCAGTTGTTTCCCTTAAATCGTTAAAATACAGGCGGGAGCTGGAATAGTATCAAGCCAGCATCTAGAGTGTGAAGTAAGCACATTCTTTAATCCTGCTGTCCCATAACATAATTCCCAAATTCCCTTGTGGGCCATGGCAGGTTGTTGTTGAGGGTAAGGTTAGGAGAGTTTAAAGTTTAACTACTTGTGCTTTAATCATACGATCTGAGGATACTGACCCCCTCAGTCATCCATATGGGTCCCAAACATTGTGCCAGTGTGGGGTGGGCTTAAACCCACACTGGGGTCAGACCAAGAGACTTCACCCAGAGAGAGCGCCAGAGAGGGCATCAAGGGGGAGTGGCCATTTGAGTCCATGGGGACCCTATGACATAATTTTGTTTTAAGGGGACCCTTGAGCCTGCGTATTCCCAGATCTGTTTGTGTTGCCTTGCCAACACCTATGGTCATTGTTACACCAAACATATCTGGGACCATGCTACTCTTGGGCCCTTTCGTTCACTGTATAATCCTACTGAGGATAGTGCTAGACACTTGACAACGACTTCCTCTTGCTGTGAGCCATTTTACACCTCTGGGATTGGTCTATGGGGAATTAACTTAGCACAAGGGTGATTTAGCTTTACTGGCATAAGCCCGCTCCAGAAGTAGGGGTGGGTCACCTGGTTAATATCCTCAGGGAGGAAGCCCACTGTTCAGGTAAGGAGAGCTGAGGAGGTCCTCCAGAGCTTGTCCTATGGATGGAAGGTACAGTATATGATAGGGCTGCACGATTTTGACAAACTATCTAATTGCGATTTTTGTGGGCAGATATTGCAATTGCGATTCTGAATTGTGATTTTCAAAACACCTAGGTGAAAACCTAATTCCATCCGACATGGTTAAAACAAGCGTCAGGGTAGAGAGCATCACTTCTCAAATGAGTTCGTATGAATTAATACATACTGTGCTAACTAAATACAAAACTAAATGAAAAAAAAACATTTTCCAACACTGTTACACATATGATAATAGATAAGATTATTGAACCCACATATACATATTAACAAACATACATTTTTAACAGGATCATTAAAATATAATGTGCAATAAGCGCAGCCCTTGTTCATTAATTAACAAACATTGAATTCATATTTCCTATTTACCAATCATTATTATAATTGAAAATATGAGTCTAAGTGCTTTTAAAACCTGAAGCACGTAGCCTAACGATTGCAAGGTGCAGCCTGTGTCCAAAACAATGGAGTCTGGTCCATTTTGCTCTGCTATTTTGCTCCGCTATCCTGATGTACACTTGCTGCTCCTCAATCAGGCCCCAGTCATTCTCTCAACCCAAGAGCAATGTTTTCTCCCATGTGATCTCTGGAGAAGTAGCCAATTATGTTTGCAAGCACCGACCGTTCAGTTGAAACTCCTCAGCAATGAAGTCTACTGTCAAACTAATGTACAGTAGGACTCGGTTGTTTTACTAGACCAAAGGTCTGTTGTAGTCTCGTAGTAAGCCGCCATTGTAAATGACAGCCTACAAATAAACATTTGTTCTTGACTGATTTTGTTCTTAACTAGGCAAGTCAGTTAAGAACAAATTCTTATTTACAATGATGGCCTACCCCAGCCAAATCCGGGCCAATTGGGAGTCCCATAGGGCGGCGCACAATCACAGCCGGTTGTGATACAGCCTGGGATCGAACCAGGGACTATAGTGACACCTCTTACACTGAGATGCAGTGCCTTAGACTGCTGCGCCAATCGGGAACCAATCGGGAGCCCAGATAAAGACTTGCCTAGTTAAACACAGGTTAAATAAAATATTAAATAAATACAAATAAAGTGACCTAATAATCAACATGTGTGAGCTCTGTTTCAACTTCTCCCTTAATTTTGTTTTACAGTATTGGGATGGTGACTTGGGAGATGGAATCTTGTATCGGTGCTGTCCAGCTTGTTTATCATCCTCTTGAAGCTGTCTTTGCTGACTGTGTAAATAAGAACCATTTTTTGGGCTGTGTGATGCCCATGTTGACACCAATGCGCCCCACAGTTGTGTCAAGTTAGCTGGATGTTCATTGGTGGTGGACCACTGTTGAGGCTGAAAAACCCCAGCAGAGTTGCAGTTCATGACACAAACCGGTGCACCTACTATACCCCGTTCAAAGGCACTTAAACCCTTTGTCTTGCCCATTCCCCCTCAATGTCACACATACAAAATCCATGTCTCAAGGCTTAAAAATCCTTCTTTAACATGTCTCCTCCCCTTCATCCACACTGACTGAAGTGGATTTAACAAGTGACATCAATAAGGAATCATAGCTTTCACCCGGATTCACCTGGTCAGTCTATTACATGTAAAGAGCAGATTTTTCTTAATGTTTTGTATACTCAGTGGAGGTGATAGCCTCTGTGATTTGTGTCTGTGGGATGTTTTGAAAACTAATCGTCAATCAATGCCTGTTTAATGTAGGTGGCTGGCTGTGGCTGAGGGGGGATTGTCGTCATAAGGGGATTGTTCTTCTTCAGGTTATTGAATACATTTGTTGTCGTCACAACTATGAAGCACTTTTTATACAACACTTGCATATGGTTAATATCCGTTTGCCTATAGCCGAAATACTGCCATACCACTGAAAATGCTTTGGCTCCAAATCAAACTCGATTAGCAGTCGCAGCATACATTTTTCCCGAGGTTTATTGAGGTAAAGCTCTCGCTCTCCTCTATAGCATCTAACTGCGCTTAGGACACTTGTGATTGGCCAGCATGTGCATGCCATACAAAAACTGAGAGAGCCCACTTGGTCAGCAATCAGGGTATCCCAAACTCCCTCCTCCAGGACAACAAGGGGTAGACATTTTTGTTTTTGCCCTAGCACTACACAGTTGATTCAAATAATCAACTAATCATCAAGCTTTGATCATTTTAAATCAGATGTGTAGTGTTAGTGCAAAAATTAAAATGATCCCTTGGGATCCCAAGGACCAAGTTGGGGAAACGCTAGCGCTGCTCATTGGAAGAGGTGCCATAGTATAGTTTTTGTTATATTAATGGAGTGTCAAAGGAGAATCGCAGCCTCTTGCAATTTCGATCTGAATTCGATTAATCGTGCAGCCCTACTATACGGATTGGCAAACATGAATGCTTACTAGTGTAGCGCAAATGCTAACATATTACATCTAGACGTATTCAGCTGCTGTGCAAATGCAAAGACAGTGAGAAGTACAAACAGAAAAAAATTCCACTACAGTGCTATCTATACCCCTTTCCAATCAATTTACACTGACAAACACAATACAAACTTCTTTAGCATGTGTGGGTGAAGAGAAACTTATTGTAGAAAACACACAGCCTTTATGAATACAATACATGGTAAGAGAACAGAAGCATGTGAGTCATACAGTAAGTCAATATTTAAGTCAAGATCAGCCTGCTTTACTTACAGTGGATATAAACAAATGCTAATTAATTACTTAAAAATCATACGTGATTTTCTGGATTTTTGTTTTCGATTCTGTGTACCTATGATAAAAATTACAGACCTCTACATGCTTTGTAAGTAGGAAAACCTGAAATCGGCAGATAATCAAATACTTGTTCTCCCCACTGTATGTATGTATGTATATACAGTGCCTTGCGAAAGTATTCGGCCCCCTTGAACTTTGCGACCTTTTGCCACATTTCAGGCTTCAAACATAAAGATATAAAACTGTATTTTTTTGTGAAGAATCAACAACAAGTGGGACACAATCATGAAGTGGAACAACATTTATTGGATATTTCTAACTTTTTTAACAAATCAAAAACTGAAAAATTGGGCGTGCAAAATTATTCGCCCCCTCTTTGTAGCGACACCTTTTGCTGCGATTACAGCTGTAAGTCGCTTGGGGTATGTCTCTATCAGTTTTGCACATCGAGAGACTGACATTTTTTCCCATTCCTCCTTGCAAAACAGCTCGAGCTCAGTGAGGTTGGATGGAGAGCAATTGCGAACAGCAGTTTTCAGTTCTTTCCACAGATTCTCGATTGGATTCAGGTCTGGACTTTGACTTGGCCATTCTAACACCTGGATATGTTTATTTTTGAACCATTCCATTGTAGATTTTGCTTTATGTTTTGGATCATTGTCTTGTTGGAAGACAAATCTCCGTCCCAGTCTCAGGTCTTTTGCAGACTCCATCAGGTTTTCTTCCAGAATGGTCCTGTATTTGGCTCCATCCATCTTCCCATCAATTTTAACCATCTTCCCTGTCCCTGCTGAAGAAAAGCAAGCCCAAACCATGATGCTGCCACCACCATGTTTGACAGTGGGGATGGTGTGTTCAGTGTGATGAGCTGTGTTGCTTTTACGCCAAACATAACGTTTTGCATTGTTGCCAAAAAGTTCAATTTTGGTTTCATCTGACCAGAGCACCTTCTTCCACATGTTTGGTGTGTCTCCCAGGTGGCTTGTGGCAAACTTTAAACAACACTTTTTATGGATATCTTTAAGAAATGGCTTTCTTCTTGCCACTCTTCCATAAAGGCCAGATTTGTGCAATATACGACTGATTGTTGTCCTATGGACAGAGTCTCCCACCTCAGCTGTAGATCTCTGCAGTTCATCCAGAGTGATCATGGGACTCTTGGCTGCATCTCTGATCAGTCTTCTCCTTGTATGAGCTGAAAGTTTAGAGGGACGGCCAGGTCTTGGTAGATTTGCAGTGGTCTGATACTCCTTCCATTTCAATATTATCGCTTGCACAGTGCTCCTTGGGATGTTTAAAGCTTGGGAAATCTTTTTGTATCCAAATCCGGCTTTAAACTTCTTCACAACAGTATCTTGGACCTGCCTGGTGTGTTCCTTGTTCTTCATGATGCTCTCTGCGCTTTTAACGGACCTCTGAGACTATCACAGTGCAGGTGCATTTATACGGAGACTTGATTACACACAGGTGGATTGTATTTATCATCATTACTCATTTAGGTCAACATTGGATCATTCAGAGATCCTCACTGAACTTCTGGAGAGAGTTTGCTGCACTAAAAGTAAAGGGGCTGAATAATTTTGCACGCCCAATTTTTCAGTTTTTGATTTGTTAAAAAAGTTTGAAATATCCAATAAATGTCGTTCCACTTCATGATTGTGTCCCACTTGTTGTTGATTCTTCACAAAAAAATACAGTTTTATATCTTTATGTTTGAAGCCTGAAATGTGGCAAAAGGTCGCAAAGTTCAAGGGGGCCGAATACTTTCGCAAGGCACTGTATATATATATATGTGTGTGTGTATATGTGTGTTTCAAAGTTTCTTCAAGTGCAGTCACAAAAAACAAAGCGCTATGATGAAACTGGCTCTCATGAGGAGAGCCACAGGAAAGAAAGACCCAGAGTTCTCTCTGCTGCAGAGGATAAGTTCATTAGAGTTACCGCCACCTCAGATTGCATCCCAAAATAAATGCTTCACGGAGTTCAAGTAACAGACACATCTCAAAATCAACTGTTCAGAGGAGACTGCATGAATCAGGACTTCATGGTCGAATTGCTGCAAAGAGACACCTACTAAAAGACACCAATAAGAATAATAGACTTGCTTGGGCCTAGAAACAGACACAATGGACATTAGACCAGTGGAAAGCTGTAATTTGGTCTGATGAGTCCAAATTTGAGATTTTTGTTCCCAACCGCCGTGTCTTTGTGAGACGCAGAGTAAGTGAACTTCAGTTCCCACTGAAGCATGGAGGAGGTGGTGTGATGGTGTGGGGGTGCTTTGCTGGAGACACCGTTGGTGATTTATTTAGAATTCGAGGCACACTTATCACTGCAGAATGCTGTGGTAGCCATGCTGGTTACGCCATCCCATCTGGTTTGCGCTTAGTGGGACTATAATTTCTTTTTCAACAAGATAATGACCCAAAACACACCTCCAGGCTGTGTAAGGGCTATTGACCAATAAGGAGAGTGATGTTGCTTCATCAGATGAACTGGGACCCGTTTCAGAAAGCAGGTTTGGTGAAAACTCAGTTGACTTGAGTTGTCGGTTTCACAAAGCCAGTTCAGCTTAACTCCGAGTCAGTCACTATGGCAACATACTCTGTTAAGCTAACCTGCTCGCTGGCAGGTTTTCAACTAACCCCGAGTTTCTCTTTATCTGAAGCCTGCAGACTGAAGGTGGTGTCAGACATGGCGTGTCCTTTTCTTGAAGAGCCAGTTGATATAGAAGCACAAATACTCTGCATAAATATCAGTCGGGAAGAGGGTGATCAGACTCCGCTTGCATGTTTCACCATTCCCTGATGATTATCTGTTTGAGCGTATCCATTTTTCTGCACAATCGATCATTCATCTGAACAATATTCTCAGCCTTCATATCATTCATATGACACATCGTGGACATGCTGTAAGTACGGAACAGATTCTTTGTGTTTTTTGGGGGAACGGGAGTTTTCCAAACTCAGCGGGGGAAAACACGTCCTCTCACTGTCAACTGCGTTCATTTTCAGCGAACTGAACATGTTTAAATATTTGTATGAACATAAGACTCAACAACTAAGACATAAACTGAAGAAGTTCCACAGACATGTGACTAACAGAAATGGAATAATGTGTCCCTAAACAATGGGGGGGTTCAAAATCAAAAGTAACAGTCAGTATCTGGTGTGGCCACCAGCTGCATTAAGTACTGTAGTGCATCTCCTCCTCATGGACTGCACTAGATTTTCCAGTTCTTGCTGTGCGATGTTACCCCACTCTTCCACCAAGGCACCTGCAAGTTCCTGGACATTTCTGGGGGGAATGGCCCAATCCCTCACCCGCCGATCCAATGGGATTGAGATCCGGGCTCTTCGCTGGCCATGGCAGAACACTGACATTCCAATCAGGAAATCACGCACAGAACGAGCAGTATGGCATTGTCATGCTGGAGGGTCATGTCAGGATGAGTCTGCAGTAAGGGTACCACATGAGGGAGGAGGAAGTCTTCCCTGTAATGCACAGCGTTGAGATTGCCTGCAATGACAAGCTCAGTCCGATGATGCTGTGACACACCGCCCCAGACAACGACGGACCCTTCACCTCGATCCTGCTCCAGAGTACAGGCCTCGGTGTAACGCTCATTCCTTCGACGATAAACGCAACGTGTTTTTCAGAGTCAGTAGAAAGGCCTCTTTAGTGACCTAAGTTTTCATAACTGTGACGTTAATTGCCTACCATCTGTAAGCCGTTTGTGTTTTAACGAACGTTCCACGTGTGTGTATGTTCATTAATTGTTTATGGTTCATTGAACAATGGGAAACAGTGGTTAAACCCTTTACAATGAAGATATGTGAAGGTATTTGGATTTTAACAAACAAACTTTTAAAGACAGAAATGTCCCTTTTTCGGGACTCTTTTTTTGCTGAGTTCATATATAGAACATTTCTGGTCCCAGTCCATCCCAGATTGTCAGGTAGGGAGCTTATTTTAATCAGCTCAAGACACTGAAACAAACACCATCATATGCACGGCACAGTTCTAGACAGACACTCGGGCATGTAAACCTCTTACTAGAACACTTGTTCCAAAGGCAAAGGTGACAGGTGAGTAAAGTGGCCACAATAACAAGTCACTCAGCCCTAGTTGGGATTCTGAACATATTGAGATGTTTATGTTCTAAATTCTCAGATAATCAAAATGTTCAAAGAACATTTAGTAGTGGATGTGTGACAATGTTGTTTAAAATGAAGCACAGTTGTTTGAAATCTCATCAGGGACTCACCAGTACATCAATTCTGTTCGATTTCTTAGTCAATGTGGCAACATAATGTCTTTGGGGTAAAGAGGATATTTTGGTTCTTTGGCCATATTCTTAGTCCTCCATATTCAATGGGAGCTCTCTAAAAACAGTCCCTACACTACACCCTTGTGGTAGCATTTTACACCATATGTTCAATAACAACATGGTGATTTCAAAATTTAAAAAAACATGTTATTCACAGAAAGCTGAAATTCAATAACTATTATTGGAGGTAGAATGGCTTTAATTTAGGCAGATGGTAAACAAAGATAAAGAAATAAAAAGGTGTCTGAAAATGGCAAATGCCACAAAAATCAAGTGAAACTGCATTTTTCTGTCAAGGACAAACAGCTCAGACAAGTGACATTTTTGTGCAACTCAGTCCAAAAATGCCCCAAGATCAGAATTGACTAAAAAAAACATTTAAAAAAAAGTGACATTTCCTTTTTAGTGTGAAACCATAAAATGAAATCTGAACAGCAGTGACAGAATACTGGACTTAATTACAGAATTAGCACATTTTGCCATGTTGCAGAGAGAAAAACGTGAAGTTTTCTAATGCTCTTCCACGCATTTTGTCATCAGGCTAAGAGCAAATTTTGACAAATAGTTTTAAAGCCAATTTCCTACAATTCCACACTTTCGCCATTGGGCAGATTTTTTGTTTTGTTGGTATTTTATAGCGCGTCTCATTTTGTTCACATTTTGCCACGAGGTTAAGATAATTTTGCAGTTTTAAACCTAATTTCCTACAATTCTACACATTTTGGTATCATATGCAACAAAAACATGGGTTAGGGGCATGGGGCACATGCCCAGTGCCTGTTCGGTAATCCGGCCCAGCTCAGTTGAGCTCACTTGATGAGTAATCCCTCTGTATTAAAGTAGAAACAACGTGGGTGTACGTACGTGTACGTCTGTGAAAACCAACCCCTAAAACCAGGGAAGATTCTCAATTGCATACTCCTCGCATCCTCTCTCCATCTCAAAACCTATTGGAGGAGCTGGTCAGAGGGTAGGGACCTCTGGCTTTCTCATTCAATGGGTTATGAGAAGAATACTAGGCGAGAAGAGGCGAGGAGTATACAATTGAGATTCTCCCCAAGACTTCTTCCTTGTCGCCTTCAGCAGGCTCTGGTGTAAAGGTTCCCCAATGTACAGATCTAGGATCAGCTTCCCCTCCCACAATCCTAACCTTACCCATTTGTGGGAAAAATGCAAAATAGACCCAAGATCAGCACCTTGGGGCTACTTCACCCAACTCCGTTCAGCAGCAGCCCCACTTGGTTTGCTTGCTGGACACTGGCCCATAGTCCTCCAGGTCTATGGTGGGTGAGGCCTCGCTCTCCGACCTCATCCTCAGGATGGACGGCAGCACCATTTCGAACAGCGTCTCAAACAACTCGTCCACGTTGGCACCTGTCTTGGCGCTCGTCTCAAAGCACATCCTCTCTGCAGGCGGGCTCAAACGCTCATCCAGCGCCTTGTACCGGAGGATACGCTGGTAGAGCGCCACGGCGTCCTCCTTTCGAACCTCTCGGTTGGCCACGGGGGAGACCGTAGTAGGGGAGGCTGGAGGGATGAGGTGGCAGGCATAGTGCGGTGTGTGAACGGGGAAACCCCCCTCATAGTCATCTTCCACATTGGGGGGGTCAGTAATGTCAGCCTTGTTGCCCACCACGGCGTAGATGCAGTCGTGATTGGCTGTGTCGGTGAGAGACAGGAAGCGCTCCTCCAGCTCGGCCAGGCTCTGCCAGTTGGTCACGTCGTAGGTAAGGATGACAGCGGACGCGCCCCGACAGTACATGGAGCCGAGCCCGTGGAACTGCTCCCGACCTAGTAGTGAAACATTAAGCATGTTTAGATGGTTACAGAGTGTAATGAATCAAGAAGGGAGAGTGAGGTAAGGTAGTCTGCGAAACCTCAACCTTCTGGGTAAAAGACTTGCACGCTAACAACTGCGCCAAGAAACCCATCTCTCTTGCGGGAGTCAATGTGAAGTATTGTTAAATCTGCCACTGAGCAAGGTAGTTAAACCACTGTTCCCGGGCGCCGAAGACGTGGATGTCGATTAAGGCAACCCGCCGCACCTCTCTGATTCAGAGGGGTTGAGCTAAATGCTTTAGACACATTTCAGTTGAAGGCATCCAGTTGTACAACTGACTAGGTATCCCCCTTTCCCTTATATGCGTTTATGAATGCACGGTCGCTCCACAATACATGAGCAGAGCAAACTTTTACCACATATACCCATTTTTATTATGCTGTGGGTATTCCACACACACAAAAGCTACTGGTTGCTGTATTGAATGGAAAAATCCAGTCACTCAAGATAAGAGGTTATCTTCAGTTTAGCTCTGTATGCAAAGTAGGCCTAACTACTGTGACAAGCACTACCTCCACCCATTCTTTCCTCACTGTAAACAAATCCACCCCAAAATTAGCCATAAAATACAAATTCAATAAAAAAAAATCTTGAAACCCTACTGTGAATTTGGAAAATAAATATTGATGCTTGCGTCTGTCAACAAATGACGCTTGATGGGTATAGCCTAATTAGTTGCAATTAGTCTCTGTGCACTTAAACATGCAAAATAAAAGTAAAATTGACACTGCACTTTCCCCATGTGCTATACTAGTACTGGAAATAAAACATTTTATCATATAAAATACCTACCTGCGGTGTCCCAAAGCGATATGTTGTAGGGTCCCCACTGCTTTAAGTAGAACGCACCGCCGACGGTACTAATGGTATCATTGAACTTTTTATCCATGTACCTGTGTAACAGAGAGGTCTTACCAACGTTCATGTCCCCCAATATAACCAGTTTCACGTCGGGCCTCCTCGCCCTTTTCATTTCAGGCATGGTTCTTTTCATTCTCCGCCTAGACACCCGAACAGGCGACACTATCTCAAAAGTGCAATTGACTTTCATTAAAAACGTATTTGATAAAATTGTCAAAGCAATTAAGATTCCCTACTGTTCCAGTCTGTCAGGTGGCCTTCGGTTTTGACATGCATAGAACATGTGTAGGTCTAAAGCGAAAGAATGCATAGGATTTACCACACCAACCGTGCGTCAACTTCTACCCATTTAGCATCCACCGCAGAATAAAAGGCATATGACTCGTTTCTACATGAACGGATATATCAATGAAATTGTGAAACAGCTTGCTCAATGATCAGAGTTCACTCAGAAAATGACAACAGGGGAAACTTGTGCGAACGACTGCTGGACGTTTTAAAGCAGTATCTGACCAACGAGCATGCAGGAACATCAATCAAATAACTGAGATTTGATTGGAAAATGGAAATGTACTCCACCAGTCCAAAGAGGGTTTTCCCTTTATATTCGCATGGGTGTAGCTATTGTATTTGTTGTGCTATATTTGTCTTGTGACCTTTATTTGATACCAATTAAAAAACTGAGAAATCACAAAGGTTGGCATCTTTTTACTTCTATATTTCCACCCCCTCTAATGTGTGTGTGTTGATGAAATCAGTAGCAATTAGTATAATGTAACAACAGAAAGACAAACACTGAACAAAAATATCAGGCAAAATTCACTGGACAACGTTGGAGGCTGCTTATGGTAGAAAATTGAACATTAAATTATCTGGCAACAGCTCTGGTGGATATTCCTGCAGTCAGCATGGCAATAACATGCTCCCTCAAAACTTGAGACGTCTGTGGCATTGTTTTGGGTGACAAAACAGCACCTTTTAAAGTGGCCTTTTGTCCCCAGCACAAGGTGCACCTGTGTAATGACCATGCGGTTTAATCAACTTCTTGAAATGTCACACCTGTCTGGTGGATGGATTATCTTGGCAAAGGTGAAATGCTCACTAACAGGGATGTAAAATAAATGTGTGCACAACATGAGAAAATAAGCTTTCTGTGCATATGAAAAATGTATTTCATTCTCTATTTCAGCTCATGAAACATGGGACCAAGACTTTACATGTTGTATTTATATTTGGTTTTAGTGTGTAATAATTTAAATGGCATTTTGCACAGGAATAATTGGACAATTCTGATTTCAAAAGATTTACACATTTGAGTCATTCCCCTGAAATACATTTTACTTTGAATCAAGTAGCTTAAGGTGAAAAATATTTTACATTAACAATATTTTATATACAATTCTATCAACACTTTATTGCAACCCTAAGTATAATTTGATGACAAAATTATAAATATGCGATAGTATCATTTCCAATGCCAGTGATATAGTCCAACCTGCCCTATGACAAATTCCATTATACCTATCCTTCCGAAGTCTTGAGGAAACAGTCAACAACATCATAGCAGCTCTAACCCACAATTCCATGTCTCCCAGTCTTTGTGGTAGTCCTCAATCTTCATCCAAACCAGGACATACAAAACTCAATCTAAGCTCATTCTATTTGCAATTCTGTTCTATTATTTCTTGTCCTGGCCAGCTGGCCTCTTCAGCGAAATCTCCCACGTGGAGTTGGGGCCTCTGTCCTGAATCCAGAAAAAATAAGAACAACTTGAGTCATAATGAAGGAATGTCACCCAGTTAAACCTCTTCATACTACAAACACAAGTCTTTCAAGCAAGTTATAACAGTATGGTTTATTTTTCAATATCAGTACATAGCTATGCAGGATGTATTTTTAGACACTAGATGGCATAAAGTGTTCAACTTCTTGGATTAGTTTTAGCCTATGGTTTTACTTTTGAGGAAAAATATTTAATGTGTTAAATGTGATTTTTTTCTCTCCATTCAAATATTACTTGCCTAAAGGAAATCTGACAATGAAATGCTGAAAGAGGTCATCCAGTGCTTCCAAAACTGTCTTTACTCATGTCATTCATATTCCATTCACCCAGCTCAATGTAACATTGATAGGTTTAGGCTACTACATCATGAGGTTGCAACAACCTAACCTACATATGTAAGTTTATAACGTATTAACATAGGTGCACAGGCGGTTGAGAGAAAGGTGGCAGTGACATTCAATACCGCCTTGCACACTCCTGCCTGCATCTAGCGGATCTAGGGTGTGATCATTAGTCCAAACATTTGTTCTGTTTTACAACCAAAACAAGAGTTTCTATTGCAGGTCGGTCCATCCCGTTTACTTACGTTTAAGAAAAGTTTTGCAACAGAATTGGCAGAAGGAATACACCCCTGATCACCCGCACACACAGTTCACTTTCATAGCAGCCATATACAAACAGCATCATCACCTTGCTCTATGTATAATTCCTTCTCGCATCTCACCGTTTCTCTTCGCTTGTGCACAACAGCTGTCTGTGACCCAGTGAAAAAAAACTCTCCAAGATAAACTTTCATAACATACCCGCTAACCACTACACACAGCCTACAATTATCACCATATTAGCTCATTTCAGTCAACATAGCTACTAGAAGTAACGAGTTAGTAAACACGCTACAATAAGCTTGGGTGTTATCCAGATTTTTATACTGCTATTCTGCCATTCCGGGATTTACGCTATTACCAGTTTAGCATACAAGGGGGCGCTAAAAATGCAAAAAGTCCATTGGGCGTCTATTAACAAAATGCTAACAAAATTAGCACAAGTAATTTGCACAGTTTCTCTCGTTAATTTTAGCTTGTAAATGTCCACACTTTTGATTGGTAGGATAACGTGTCAGTTAATGTTGCAAGAGCTCTGATATGTTGGAGGACGTCCTCTGGAAGTCGTTATATGGAAAGGGGTGAGAACCATAAGCCTCCTAGGTTTTGTATTGAAGTCAATAAACCCAGAGAACGGAAACTAGCTGTTCTCTGGCTACACTACCTGAGAAAGTGCTGTTGAGGCTACTGTAGACCTTCATTAAAAAAAAAGTGTTTAATCAGTTATTTGGTGTGAAAATATTTAGTATAGATTTATCTAAAGGATAACTTTCTTCATGTTTCACTATTTTTATGAAACTCACTGAGTAGGATCGTCTTCCCCTTCCTCCTTTGAGGAGCCTCCACTGACATACACACGCACTAACCCTTATGTGCACTCCCATAGATGCAAGGTCTTTCCGCAGGGTGTCGCAGGCCTTGAGGAGGGGTAACTTTTCTGAGCATGGACTTGGACTGGCATGGGCGGGCTCTCCAGGGGGCGTGTCTTGCACGGACAAAGCGAAGGCCCGCACATCGCTACGGAAACGAGCCAACTGCTCCACCACGTTCTCTAGGGTCCCCGAAGAATCAACAGAATGAGCCTCCTGAAGATGAAGAGAGGTGAGATATGGAACAAGTAAACCAGTTAGGGTTTATTATGGTCCCTTATGGTCCTGTGTGGCTCAGGTTTGTGGATTCGATTCCCACGGCGGACCAGTACAAAAAATGTATGCACTTATGTAAGTGTCTGCTTACTAAATTACTAATTACTAAAATGTCAAATGTTACGTAAAATGGTTATAATTAACCTGATTTTAGGCCCATAATAGGTGCCATTTTAACCACAGAAAAAAAGTAACTCGCAACAAAAAGACAACATACTACCCCATACTACCAATACTGCTGGCATTTATATCAAAGAGATGTTGGCAATCGTTTATGGACATTTACCATTAAAATGGCGCAGACACACAATCATATGTTGCACTGGAATAAGGCCGGGATTCAATCCAATCAGTGGTAGATCCGTATAATAGAGCTTCTTGATATTTAAATTATATTTCTGATTGAGCCGACATGCTGCATTTACTGTGAATACGGTCTTCGCGAACGAGGGAACATTGCTTTAAAAGGTGCCAAGCCCGATCGGCTTGAACCCCGGTCTTAGTGGTGCGCTGAGTATTTGAGGAGATACACTCCTATTGTGCTATCATAATGTCAGTCAACTATGTGTTACTATGAACTTTAATCTCTGACCTTTCTGTCCAGCAGGTCGACCCCCAGGACCTCAAAGACTTCCCTGATGTAGGCGAGGAAGGCCCCAAACACAGCTGGGCTCCTTGGTGATCTGTCAGGCTACTCAGACAAGGCACAACAAGTAACAGTGAACCATTCACCATACAGTACAAGCCATCCCCTTATGAAACACAGGAAAATCTACATGAGAAATTGTATTATCTTTGTAACAATTCAATGCAATGTGTGAAGGTATGACTTGTGATTATGTTACTCAGGTTAGTTGTGTGTTGACATGCTGAGACGTTGATTTTCTTTGCCTGAAACTGTTCCTCAGAGTGGTACGCCACATTTGTCACGGTTCTCATTTTGACAGGTTACCTTAGTGATGGGCTGAAGATTGCGGTTCCCATGGTAAACAAGGCTCATGATGGCATTAACGACCCTTGGCGTATCAAAGTCATCTGCCAGTGCTCTGACAACGTTTGCTTTGGTTTCAGCTAACCTTGAAAACACAGACGCCAAGGAATTGGTGAAGGTTTATCTGCTTACCTTCTGAAGGACATGGGATGTGGTAGGAAAATTAACTGTTCAACCTGACATATGACAGTTAAACATAGATAAGTGACCCACCTTGTGTAAAATATGCCAGTAAATGTATCTCCCTGACAAATGCGTCATCAGAAACAAAAATGGCAGTAATGTCTCAATGAACTGAGAATGCATGTGACTCCCCTGATGTGATGTTCCTGCACTAGAATGAATTTGTGTGTGTGTATTCAATGCTGTACTACACTACATATAAAGTACAATAGCAGAAAGGAGATGTAGGCCCTACCTTTCCCATAATGCCCCCTCCTCCACAGCAGGGCACTGCAGCTGGCCCCTCATGTAGGCCTGGGCATCATGGGTGAAGGCAGTAATGGTTGCCAGGGAGCTCTGAGCTTCGTTCAAGCTGGCGTCACTGTAGTCGATTGCTGTGAACAAACAAAAGAAAAATGACCTCAGAGCTCAACATCACTTGAGTGAAATGAAAACCAGTTTACCATCATAAAAACAACCAAAAAGGGTTCACACCTGATCTGTATTTGGTCAGAAGGCAGAACATTCGGAATTCATTGGCGGAGTAAGATTCCAGGAAATCCTACAAGTGAGAGAGACGAATACACATGAAGTACATATTACCTCAATTAGGAAGAACGAAGACTTGTTATAAAACAAATGACCTTTTCTATAGTGCAAGCCCGACACCATTTAATAACGTTTATTTACAGTGCCTTGCGAAAGTATTCGGCCCCCTTGAACTTTGCGACCTTTTGCCACATTTCAGGCTTTAAACATAAAGATATAAAACTGTATTTGTTTGTGAAGAATCAACAACAAGTGGGACACAATCATGAAGTGGAACGACATTTATTGGATATTTCAAAATCAAAAACGGAAAAATTGGGCGTGCAAAATTATTCAGCCCCCTTAAGTTAATACTTTGTAGCGCCACCTTTTGCTGCGATTACAGCTGTAAGTCGCTTGGGGTATGTCTCTATCAGTTTTGCACATCGAGAGACTGACATTTTTTCCCATTCCTCCTTGCAAAACAGCTCGAGCTCAGTGAGGTTGGATGGAGAGCAATTGCGAACAGCAGTTTTCAGTTCTTTCCACAGATTCTCGATTGGATTCAGGTCTGGACTTTGACTTGGCCATTCTAACACCTGGATATGTTTATTTTTGAACCATTCCATTGTAGATTTTGCTTTATGTTTTGGATCATTGTCTTGTTGGAAGACAAATCTCCGTCCCAGTCTCAGGTCTTTTGCAGACTCCATCAGGTTTTCTTCCAGAATGGTCCTGTATTTGGCTCCATCCATCTTCCCATCAATTTTAACCATCTTCCCTGTCCCTGCTGAAGAAAAGCAGGCCCAAACCATGATGCTGCCACCACCATGTTTGACAGTGGGGATGGTGTGTTCAGTGTGATGAGCTGTGTTGCTTTTACGCCAAACATAACGTTTTGCATTGTTGCCAAAAAGTTCAATTTTGGTTTCATCTGACCAGAGCACCTTCTTCCACATGTTTGGTGTGTCTCCCAGGTGGCTTGTGGCAAACTTTAAACAACACTTTTTATGGATATCTTTAAGAAATGGCTTTCTTCTTGCCACTCTTCCATAAAGGCCAGATTTGTGCAATATACGACTGATTGTTGTCCTATGGACAGAGTCTCCCACCTCAGCTGTAGATCTCTGCAGTTCATCCAGAGTGATCATGGGACTCTTGGCTGCATCTCTGATCAGTCTTCTCCTTGTATGAGCTGAAAGTTTAGAGGGACGGCCAGGTCTTGGTAGATTTGCAGTGGTCTGATACTCCTTCCATTTCAATATTATCGCTTGCACAGTGCTCCTTGGGATGTTTAAAGCTTGGGAAATCTTTTTGTATCCAAATCCGGCTTTAAACTTCTTCACAACAGTATCTTGGACCTGCCTGGTGTGTTCCTTGTTCTTCATGATGCTCTCTGCGCTTTTAACGGACCTCTGAGACTATCACAGTGCAGGTGCATTTATACGGAGACTTGATTACACACAGGTGGATTGTATTTATCATCATTACTCATTTAGGTCAACATTGGATCATTCAGAGATCCTCACTGAACTTCTGGAGAGAGTTTGCTGCACTGAAAGTAAAGGGGCTGAATAATTTTGCACGCCCAATTTTTCAGTTTTTGATTTGTTAAAAAAGTTTGAAATATCCAATAAATGTCGTTCCACTTCATGATTGTGTCCCACTTGTTGTTGATTCTTCACAAAAAAATACAGTTTTATATCTTTATGTTTGAAGCCTGAAATGTGGCAAAAGGTCGCAAAGTTCAAGGGGGCCGAATACTTTCGCAAGGCACTGTATTTAAAAGTAGTAATGTACTGTAGATCAACACTTTACCTTTATCGTTATATAATTATTCAAGGACTTTGACATTTTCTCAGCACTTCCTTTAAGATGTAAATGTCCTGCAAAAGAAAATAAAGTCAAAGTAGAAATGCAGATATGAATCATCTCCTTTTGCCATTCTCCAACATTAGCCATGGAGGACGTAAGTAAAGCATAATCCATGTAAGTGGACATCACAGTCATGTTTATTATCTTTCAAACTAAATAATACCGACTTGGACATGTACAATAAGAAACAATCCTTTTCGTTTGCTACGGTGTGCCCTACTGAATACGACCTACGTGTCACAAGACTGTGGAGTCCTACCTGAGTGCAGGAAGTAGTTCCCCCACTGGCCACACTGGTGGTAGGCCTCACACTGGGCGATCTCATTCTCATGGTGAGGGAAGGCCAAATCGATGCCCCCAGAGTGAATGTCCAGCTGACTTCCAAACACAGAGCTGGAGACCAGAGAGGTGAAAGTAAATCTTCAGAAACTGATCTATATGCATTCCCATATACTTTCGGCCCAAAGATACAGACATCAGGGGGATCATTTAACTCCATACAGTGAACGCCCAACATATAAATTACATGGTGATAATAAAATGCATATTTTATCAGATTAACAGAAGCCATGGTAGGTAGGCAAATATTTCTTAAGTTGAAAACAAAAGCAAATACATGATGATGACCTAAAATAGCCTGATTCCATATCTGTTTGTGTTGTCTTGCCAACTCCAGAGGTCATTTTCATTGGCAAGACAGCACAAGCAGATCTGGTACTATGTTAATCCTAAACGATGAATATAGGGTTATTCTTCAATAACCAAGGGTTAGTAAAAATGAGGTTGGCACCTGGCAATGGTGGAGCATTCGATGTGCCAGCCGGGTCTTCCCTTGCCCCAGGGAGACTCCCAGGAGGGCTCCTGCGGCTTGGAAGCCTTCCACAGGGCAAAATCTCGGCTGTCCCGTTTCTCTCTGTCCCCTAGGAAACAGTATGTTAAAGCTTAGTTCCAACCCAAAACATGTATCAGTTAGTCAAATCATTTCCTTGCCTATGGTTTTAAAAAAGCATACTGTAGTCTTCCAAACACAAAGGAAGTACAATCTAAGATAGATGCCCTCAAACTCACTCAAATTATCAAGGAGGCTAGGAAACACTGTCACCACCGACAAATCCATAATAATCATCTCTCTGCGGCTGGCCATGCATTCCTTCTGGCTACCCCAACCGCAGCAAACAGCTCCGCACCCCCTGCAGCAATTTGTCCAAGCCTCCACAGCTTCTCCTTCACCCAAATCCAGATAGCAGATGTTCTGAAAGTGCTTCAAAACCTGGACCCGTACATATCAGCTGGGCTAGACAATCTGGACCCTCTCTTTCTAAAATTATCCGCCGCCATTGTTGCAACCCCTATTACTGGTCTGTTCAACCTCTCTTTCGTATCGCTCGAGGTTCTTAAAGATTGGAAAGCTGCCGCGGTCATCCCCCTCTTCAAAAAGGGGGAGAAACTCTAGACTAGAGGTCACCGATTATGATTTTTCAACGGCGATACCGATTATTGGGGGGCCAAAAAAGCCGATACCGATTAATCGGACGGTTTTTATTTATTTATTTGTAATAATGACAATTACAACAATACTGAATGAACACTTATTTTAACTTAATATAATACATCCATAAAATAAATTTAGCCTCAAGTAAATAATGAAACATGTTCAATTTGGTTTAAATAATGCAAAAACAAAGTGTTGGAGAAGAAAGTAAAAGTGCAATATGTGCTATGTAAGAAAGCTAACGTTTCAGTTCCTTGCTCAGAACATGAGAACATATGAAAGCTGGTGGTTCCTCTTCAATATTCCCAGGTAAGAAGTTTTAGGTTGTAGTTATTATAGGAATTATAGGACTATTTCCCTCTATACCATTTGTATTTCATTAACCTTTGACTATTAGATGTTCTTATAGGCACTTTAGTATTGCCAGTTTAACAGTATAGCTTCCGTCCCTCTCCTCGCTCCTCCCTGGGCTCGTACCAGCAACACAATGACAACAGCCACCATCGAAGCAGCGTTACCCATGCAGAGCAAGGGGAACAACTACTATAAGGCTCAGAGCGAGTGATGTTTAAAACACTATTAGCGCGCGCTAACTAGCTAGCCATTTCACTTTGGTTACACCAGCCTCATCTCGGGAGTTGATAGGCTTGAAGTCATAAACAGCGCAATGCTTGACGCACAACGAAGAGCTGCTGGAAAAACGCACGAAAGTGCTGTTTGAATGAATGTTTACGCGCCTGCTTCTGCCTACCACTGCTCAGTCAGATACTTAGATACTTGTATGCTCAGTCAGATTATATGCAATGCAGGACACGCTAGATAATATCTAGTAATATCATCAACCATGTGTAGTTAACTAGTGATTATGATTGATTGTTTTTTATAAGATAAGTTTAATGCCAGCTAGCAACGTACCTTGGCTTACTGCATTCGCGTAACAGGCAGTCTCCCTGTGGTGTGCAACGAGAGAGAGGCAGGTCGTTATTGCGTTGGACTAGTTAACTGTAAGGTTGCAAGATTGGGTCCCCCGAGCTGACAAGGTGAAAATCTGTCGTTCTGCCCCTGAACGAGGCAGTTAACCCACCGTTCCTGGGCCATCATTGAAAATAATAATGTGTTCTTAACTAACTTGCCTAGTTAAATAAAGGTATAAAAATAAAAATCGGCGCCCAAAAATACCAATTACCGATTGTTATGAAAACTTGAAATCGACCCTAATTAATCGTCCATTCCGATTATTTGGTCGACCTCTACTCTAGACCCAAACTATTACAGACCTATATCCATCCTGCCCTGCCTTTCCAAAGTCTTTGAAAAGGCAAGTGAACAATCAGATCACTGACCATTTCGAATCCCACCGTACCTTTTACGCTGTGCAATCCAGTTTCCGAGCTGGTCACAGGTGCACCTCAGCCACGTTCAAGGTACTAAACAATATCATAACCGCCAACGATAAAAGATAGTACTGTGCAGCCATCTTCATCGACCCGGCCAAGGCTTTCGACTCTGTCAATCACCATATTCTTATCGGCAAACTCAACAGCCTTGGTTTCTCAAATGACTGCTTCGCCTAGTTCACCAACTACTTCTCTGACAGAGTTCAGTGTGTCAAATCGGAGGGCCTGTTGTCCGGACCTCTGGCAGTCTCTATGGGGGTACCACATGGTACAATTCTCCGGCTGACCCTTTTTTCTGTATATATCAATGATATCGCTCTTGCTGCGGGTGATTCCTTGATCCACCTTTACGCAGAAGACAACATTATGTATACATCTGGCCCTTCTTTGGACACCGTGTTAACAAACCTCCGAGCTTCAATGCCAAACAACACTCCTTCCGTGGCCTCCAACTGCTCTTAAACGCTGGTAAAACTACATGCATGCTATTCAACCGTTCGCTGCCCGCACCTGCCTGCCCGACAAGCATCACTACTCTGGACAGTTCTGACTTAGAATATGTGGACAAATACAAATACCTAGGTGTCTGGCTAGACTGTAAACTCTCCTTCCAGACTCAATGCCTCTTTGGCTGCCTTTCCTTCCAGTTCTCTGCTGCCAATGACTGGAACGAATTGCAAAAAAAACACAAAAAAAGTTGGAGACATATCTCCCTCACTAACTTTAAGCATCAGCTATCTGAGCAGCTCACAGATCGCTGCAGCTGTACACAGCCGATCTGTAAATAGCCCATCCATTTCTACTTGCATATCATCATCTGCACATCTATCACTCCAGTGATAATTTGCTAAATTGTAATTACTTCGCTACTATGGCCTATTTATTGCCTTACCTCCTTACTCCATTTGCACACACTCTATATAGCTTTTTCTATAGTTATTGAATGTACTTTTGTTTATCCCATGTGTAACTCTGTTATTTTTTGTCGAACTGCTTTGCTTTATCTTGGCCAGGTTGCAGTTGTAAATGAGAGCTTGTTCTCAACTGGCCTACCTGGTTAAATATTTTTTTTTTTAAGTATGACAAAAACATGTCACAATGAAGTGATGTAAACACGTACCAGGCTCACCAGTTGCATCTCCAGCACCCATAAGCTTGCCGTAACGGTCCCCGATGGACCCGATATCGAAATACACGTCCCCTGCAGCAGAATGAACACCCGGAATTCAGATCCTGCAACTATTTGCAAACTGATCTTGGCTTGAGAAAGTAACAACGAGAATGTATCAACAACGACATATAGACAGACATACCTTGTTTTGTGGCATAGGCGTGTTCATTTCTGATGATGCCCTCAATGAAAGCCACGATTTGAGGTATATTCTCAGTGACCCTCAAGTACACAGCAGGAGGAAGAACCTTGAAAAATATAAAGAAACATGCATATCTTTGACAACATATCAAATATATGTGCAGTAATTAATGTATGCAGGGTAAGTACTATATAATACACAGCTAACAAAAGCTCAAATGTTTTCCACCCAGCAAACAGTACATACTCACACACCTTCAGGGCTAACATGTCATTTTTAAATTCCTCCTCGTACATTCTGGCCAGGACTGTTGGAGATATGCTTTTCTGCAATGACATCAAAAATATAATCAAAGTATGAAAATTACATCAATATCATCAGCACAACAGCATCTCAATTATAGGGGCTGCATTGGATAATAAGCCTACCTCCAAAGCTCTTCTAATGATTTTATCATCGATGTCAGTGATGACCATGACATGAATGACATTGATGCCAAAGACCCTGGATAGAACCCTCTGGATGATGTCAAATCTGACATAGGAACTATGAGAGAGATTAAAGTTCAGCCGTTTCAGTACAGCAAAATCAACTTATGACATTTACTTTTGTATCATTGAAAATATACTTTGAGAGTGGGTTACCATGCATGCCCCAGGTGAGCATGGTCGTAGACAGTGGGTCCACAGCTATACCTGCAGTAACAGTACAAATAGTTACTACCGTCAATAACCGGTCAGCAGCAGTAGCTATATGAAATCCCATGTTTTCCATACCAAGTAGCAAATCCTTCCTGCGCCAATACCAGTGGTTCTTTCTGTTTGGTGAGGCTGTTGTAGGTCTTCAACCCCGTGTCGTATCCTGTTGGTCGAGTCCATTTCTTCCCCACCCCTGTACATGATGCACTGGGTCTGAAGATCAGTTTGCTTGGTGACACTAACGTTTGCCGAGTGTCCTTTGAGAAAGCATACCTGCTTCTTAATTTCAATAGAAGCGGCCTACATATTGTTATGCAGGGCCACATGGTTACAACTGAGTGCAAAAGAATAGGATGTACCTGGCGACGGAG
Source organism: Oncorhynchus clarkii lewisi (assembly GCF_045791955.1). Lineage (NCBI taxonomy): Eukaryota > Metazoa > Chordata > Actinopteri > Salmoniformes > Salmonidae > Oncorhynchus > Oncorhynchus clarkii. The sequence goes on from NC_092153.1 coordinate 27,409,340, forward strand.
CCACTCTTCCAGTCTCTCGTGTCAAGTGTGACAGACAAGTAGCTACCTAGCTTGACAGTTCTCAATAAAGCTAAATAATGTAGATTAGCAGGCAACTCAACTGCCACTTCCAAATGTGTCGTTAATTCGTCCGTTGTGCCTGATCGCTACCTCGACATGCTTCAATATTTGATTGTAAAGTGCACGTGCATAAACCGAATCTTGAAAGCTGCTGTACTCGGCGTAACAAAGTTGCATCCCGTTCACAACTAGCCTTGTACCACACATCTAGATCTCGCGAGTTCTTTTTCTTCTTCTGCGATACAATGGTGGTCCGCAAACCAACGTTAAAGGTGCATGTCGCCACCTACTGTGCTGGAGTGTGTCGTCATTCACGGTTTGTAACGTTTCTAAATCCTCCTACCTAACGCAGAACTTCTGAGAAGATAAAAAAAATAGCACTACTAACTTCTAATACACCCTTCCCTCATCCACAAAATCCTTTCCCAACCCGTCCAACCTGAATGACCCTACACTTCATACCAACCCTCTCTTCAACATACTTACAAAAATATAACAACACACTTGCTGTGGACTGGGGACAGCAAGGAGTCACCAAGAGTCTTGGTGGTTCCAAACTTCTTCCATTTAAGAATTACGGAGGCTACTGTGTTCTTGGGTATCTTTAATGCTGCAGAATTTATTTGGTACCCTTCCCCAGATCTGTGCCTCAACACAATCCTGTCTCAGAGCTCTACAGACAATTCCTTTTGACCTTGTGGCTTGGTTTTTGCTCTGACATGCACTGTCAACAGTGGGACCTTATATAGGTAGGTGTGTGCCTTTCCATTTTTTTTTTAGAAAAAAAAGAAAAACATTTAACCTTTATTTAACTAGGCAAGTCAATCAAGGTCAAATGACGGCCTACACACCGTCCAAACCCAGACGACACTGGGCCAATTGTGCGCCGCCCTATCCCAATCATCGCCGGTTGTGATACAGCCTGGATTCAAACCAGGGTGTCTGTTGTGATGCCTCTAGCACTGAAATGCAGTAACTTAGACCGCTGTGCCACTCCGGAGCCTATGTCCAATCAATTGAATTTACCATAGGTGGACACAAATCAAGATGTAGAAACATCTCAAGGATGAACAATTGAAACAGTATGCACCCGAGCTCAATTTCGAGTCTCATAGCAAAGTGTCTGAATAATTGTAAACAATCAAATCAAATGTATTTATATAGCCCTTCTTACATCAGCTGATATCTCAAAGTGCTGAACAGAAATCCAGCCTAAAACCCCAAACAGCAAGCAATGCAGGTGTAGAAGCACGGTGGATATGAAAAACTCCCTAGAAAGGCCAAAACCTAGGAAGAAACCAGGCTATGAGGGGTGGCCAGTCCTCTTCTGGCTGTGCCGGGTGGAGATTATAACAGAACATAGGCAAGATGTTCAAATGTTCATAAAGGACCAGCATGGTCAAATAATAATAATAATCACAGTAGTTGTCGAAGGTGCAACAGGTCAGCACATCAGGAGACAGGAGAAATACTCCAGGTATAACAGACTGACCCTAGCCCCCCGACACAAACCCCCTCACGCCTCACCTCTACCCAGTAGAACATTAATATCAATTATATCTCGTTTTAAAGCTCTTTTGGCTAACTGGTCTACAATTTAATTCCTTCCACACCCAAATGTGCTGGGTCCCAGCAGAATCTCACTACTACACCAATTCTCTCAATTCTCCATAATAACATGAATACCTCCAATAGCAGGTCACTCCTATTTGATTTACCAGATGATAAACTATTCAATACATACAGCAAATCTGAGCATACTATAATTCTAACATGTTGCACTTCTCCACCCACTGGAAGGCAACTATTATCACCAATAGTTCAACTGAGTATACTGACAGTTCATCTGTTAGTCTTCTGCACATCAAATTCAGGAACATAAACGCCCACATTCTGAGTACTTGAATCCATCTGTGAAAAACTTCTGACAATGTAACTGTTAACCAGTTTCCCTCTATCACTGACTTGTGACCAAACGTCCCTTTTCTCTACCAAGGTTAGATCAACAACAGGATCAGGGAGAAACCATGGAGGATCATCCCCTATCACCACAGAAGGGCCAACCTCCAACTCCTTCAAACCACTCTCATCAGCAAGCTTCCAAATGTCCAACCAAAACCACTGCCTGTCTACTAGTATATTCCCAACAGTCATCTAAACGTGTAGCAGTGGGATGCTTAACCTCACAGCTTTTCAACCTAACCCAAGGCAGCAGCTACTCTTCCTGTGGTCCAAACACACCAAAGCACCCATATTACATATAAAACAAAAGATACAACAGTGAACTGTTTGTAATGAATGAGCTAAAGACAAAACAGTACATCACATAACATATATCACCTGACCACACTACTGAACAGTAGTCTAGGTGCAACAATACCAGGGCCTGTAGGACTTGCCTTGTTGATAGTGTTGTTAAGGCAGATAAACGCATTATTATGGACAGACTTCTCCACATCTTAGCTACTGTTATATCTAGATGTTTTGACCATGACAGTTTACCAACCAGGGTTATTCCAAGCAGTTTAGTCACCTCAACTTGTTCAATTTCCACATTATTCATTACGAGACGTAGTTGAGGTTTAGGGTTTAGTGAATGATTTGTCCCAAATACAATAGTTTTAGTAATATTTAGTACTAACTTATTCCTTGCTACCCATTCCAAAACTAACTGCAGCTCTTTGTTAAGTGTTGCAGTCATTTCAGTTGCTGTCGTAGCTGGCTGTGTATAGTGTGTATAGTGTTGAGTCATATGTAAAAGATGTACCAGAAAACGTGAATGACTCCTTTACTAATAAACAACCTGAAATGGTTTCCTGTGTTGTTTCAACAGATGTTCATCCCCAAATAAGGTCCCAATTGTTTTGCTGTGTTTTATAATGAGCTATTTCGGATATTATTAGCATGACATGTGGTTGTATGTAGCCTTTTGTCATGTGCATAATGTGCAGCAAAGTTAACATTGCTCGTTTCACCTGATCTACTGTGGGTTACACAGTGGAGCTACACAATTAATATTCCATAGAATATTTAAGATCAATGGCAAAATTAGATGGTTGTTAAAATATCACGGCGACGTCGCTTAATTTCTCCATCTCTGCATTACATCCTGGTATTTCTCGTTGAAAACAAAATGCTTGTTTAAAAATGATATATATATTTTTTATGAAGGTTGCCCTTTTTATTACAAGTGCAAAAAAAAAAAACATTTTAAAAACCTGTGCTGATACTGTACATGAAGTCAGATGTGTTCTCGCTATATACATGTTTGAGACCGACATACATATCCGGAGGCATTCATGCATATGGTGTGGCGGATTGTGGATTGCAATCAAGTGTATGGGGTCACGACAGTAACAGTACAAGTCCAGTTGATTCTACTCTGAGGAAGAGCTGCATCTCAACCTCCCCAAAATATGCCCATGCATATCACTGACCACGTTTACATGCACTCCAATATCCCATTGTTATTCTGGATACTCAAGTATTCTGTTTTGACACATATAAACATCATATCCCGTTTACAATAACCCGAAAAACCTTGAATCCCGGTTATAAGAAACCCGGATAAAATGCCTGGGATATGCTGATTTTTAGACAGGATACTGTGTCATGTAAACATCTTATCCCGTTTACAGTTGTTTTTCAGGGTCTGAGTAGGCTTAGTTTCGGAAATCATGGGTGTTGATGTTTTCATCTAATTGTCAAACAAATCACTTCAGAATGTAGGCTAGCTGAGCAGTTCTATCCCCCATAATAATTTATTTCACCGATGCTCTGTACTGGACCTTGTACTCTACTGGCTTAGGCTACTTTTATCCCTAATTTAGATACATTTCTGCTTATAATTTCTGACATTTGGTAGGCAATATATTTGTCAACTGTAGTTAGATACATGCAGGTTCTCTTCTGTCATAACTTGTTGCTCCAGAAGACTAAATAAAGTAGTGCTCCCCAGAATAATGTCTTACATCAATAGAATTAATGCATTAGTATTCTAGTTAACACTGATGAAGTTGTATTTCGTTTACAGACCGAATAAATGCAACTCCAAAACAGCAGGAAGATTGGACATTTCGCACAGGAACAAAGGTCTTCAGTTTGACCGGTTTCATCTAAATGAGAAGCTGAGAAAACAATGAAACAGGTTTCTGATAATACTTCAGTTAAACTTGAGGGCATATTGTATGTGGTTTAAATACTGTCTGCTTACATATCTGCAAGTCTGCATGTATGTATTACAATTATACACTTCAACAGTATTTACCACTCCTGCTCCGAGGTGGGGAGAGAGGTGTAGAAGACAGAAAGGGAAAGAGGTAAGAACAGCGGCAGACAGCATTACAGTGCTAATTCTCTCAGTTCATCACAATTGCAGTGTCTCCTAACCAGCCTTGGGCCCCCTGTTGGCCAGATGGTTATCATAAGAGCGGGTGAGGTGGCGATGACAGGGCTGGCTTTCCTCTCTCACATCCAAACATACCTGCAGACGAGTGACATACAGTGCTTTGCGAAAGTATTCGGCCCCCTTAAACTTTGCGACCTTTTGCCACATTTCAGGCTTCAAACATAAAGATATAAAACTGTATTTTTTTGTGAAGAATCAACAACAAGTGGGACACAATCATGAAGTGGAACGACATTTATTGGATATTTCAAACTTTTTTAACAAATCAAAAACTGAAAAATTGGGCGTGCAAAATTATTCAGCCCCCTTAAGTTAATACTTTGTAGCGCCACCTTTTGCTGCGATTACAGCTGTAAGTCGCTTGGGGTATGTCTCTATCAGTTTTGCACATCGAGAGACTGAAATTTTTTCCCATTCCTCCTTGCAAAACAGCTCGAGCTCAGTGAGGTTGGATGGAGAGCATTTGTGAACAGCAGTTTTCAGTTCTTTCCACAGATTCTCGATTGGATTCAGGTCTGGACTTTGACTTGGCCATTCTAACACCTGGATATGTTTATTTTTGAACCATTCCATTGTAGATTTTGCTTTATGTTTTGGATCATTGTCTTGTTGGAAGACAAATCTCCGTCCCAGTCTCAGGTCTTTTGCAGACTCCATCAGGTTTTCTTCCAGAATGGTCCTGTATTTGGCTCCATCCATCTTCCCATCAATTTTAACCATCTTCCCTGTCCCTGCTGAAGAAAAGCAGGCCCAAACCATGATGCTGCCACCACCATGTTTGACAGTGGGGATGGTGTGTTCATCAGCTGTGTTGCTTTTACGCCAAACATAACGTTTTGCATTGTTGCCAAAAAGTTCAATTTTGGTTTCATCTGACCAGAGCACCTTCTTCCACATGTTTGGTGTGTCTCCCAGGTGGCTTGTGGCAAACTTTAAACGACACTTTTTATGGATATCTTTAAGAAATGGCTTTCTTCTTGCCACTCTTCCATAAAGGCCAGATTTGTGCAATATACGACTGATTGTTGTCCTATGGACAGAGTCTCCCACCTCAGCTGTAGATCTCTGCAGTTCATCCATAGTGATCATGGGCCTCTTGGCTGCATCTCTGATCAGTCTTCTCCTTGTATGAGCTGAAAGTTTAGAGGGACGGCCAGGTCTTGTTAGATTTGCAGTGGTCTGATACTCCTTCCATTTCAATATTATCGCTTGCACAGTGCTCCTTGGGATGTTTAAAGCTTGGGAAATCTTTTTGTATCCAAATCCGGCTTTAAACTTCTTCACAACAGTATCTCGGACCTGCCTGGTGTGTTCCTTGTTCTTCATGATGCTCTCTGCGTTTTTAACGGACCTCTGAGACTATCACAGTGCAGGTGCATTTATACGGAGACTTGATTACACACAGGTGGATTGTATTTATCATCATTAGTCATTTAGGTCAACATTGGATCATTCAGAGATCCTCACTGAACTTCTGGAGAGAGTTTGCTGCACTGAAGGTAAAGGGGCTGAATAATTTTGCACGCCCATTTTTTCAGTTTTTGTTTTGTTAAAAAAGTTTGAAATATCCAATAAATGTCGTTCCACTTCATGATTGTGTCCCACTTGTTGCTGATTCTTCACAAAAAATACAGTTTTATATCTTTATGTTTGAAGCCTGAAATGTAGCAAAAGGTCGCAAAGTTCAAGGGGGCCAAATACTTTCGCAAGGCACTGTATGTATAGAGAGAGAGCATGATTAAGCCTTGTTTTTTTTTTATTCTAACACAGTCAGTCATCATAATCAGGAGGTGAAATGCAAAACTGATCATTAACTCTGGGACTACTACATCTCTGTCTGTATTTCAATGTAAAACATCTCTTTAATAATAGTTCCTGTTGACCCGACCAAGTGACATCTCACATATGGATGGTCATGCTGTGCCCTCAGTGTCAGCCAGTTCAGATGCGGGAGGGGTTCACCAAAACAGCTGATATAACCTAGAGGATTTAGGGAGAAGGGGGAGAGGGATGAAGTGAAGAAGAGAGACTTATTGTGTGTGTGTGGTCTCACCTGGTGTCCACATTAGTGGCTACAGAGTACTTTATACTGAAAAACAGACACATGAGGACAAACAATAGAAGATAATGTCAATAGAAGATACTGTATGTGACGCAAACTCCTATCGCGAGTGTACCTGAAACATTTAAATATAGAGGGCTATGTGTCTCACCACCATGGAAATCATGACTTGGCAGCAACAGAGCAACAGATAGTCCAGTGAAAATGGCTGTGTTTATGTGGTGTAAATCTGAAAATTAGCAGCTGACATCTTAAGGTTTTTTAAATGAATGCATGTGAGACAGGTTCCATGTACAACAAGACAGATAGAGATGGAGAAAAGAACACAGAACAGTTTAATTCATTATGGCCACTTTTGCCAGCAATAAAGCTTCCACGGCCTGTTCCTCAGACAGTGAACATCTGGCAATATCAACATTTTCGACCCCTTGATCAGCTCGCTCTCTGAAAGTAAAGAAAACAGCTTATTTTGTTTAGATGTGAAAACAATAACTGAGATATGACCATTCAAATTAAAGCAGCAGATGTCCTTTTGGGGATACGTCAATACAGCCCAGTGCTGCTGACCTGAGATGACGTCTTCGTAGGTGTGCGCTTTGACTTCCTTTGTGACGGAAAAAAGTTGCTTTCAGAACAATTATTTTTGATTGAAAATAAAAAAGGCTTTGCTCTCGACAAAAAGACACAAAATGTACCTCCATAGCATATAACAATTTGCCTGTGAATAACCACACTTTCAAACTAACGTGCTACTTTATGCAGAATTCTTGACACACAACCGAAGATGCTGCCATATCCTGCCAGCACGCCCACAAGCGAGACACTCAGGAGCAGAATGATGATGCATGGAAGAGGGAAAGGAATGAGATGGGAACAACAATTTGTTGCAAGTTGGGGAGGGGGGCTCTTAGCTGAACAACAGACTATAAAACCTTTACTAAAGAATAGTCTAATAGCCGAGCTAAGTGTGAACCCCCCCCCTACACGTTATGTTGACTGACAATGTTAGCTACGCTGCCCTTATGAACCACATAGCATATCATTACAGCAGTATGTACTGGTATGTCAGTGTCACGAACCGGCTCAAAACCCATTACAAAAAGGGAGACAGCGTGGAGATAAAGAATAACAAAACATATTTATTAACTGAAGTAAAGTAAATACAATTAACAATGGTGTGTGTTTAGTCAGTAGTCAGTAGTGTAAGTGAGTGGTCGCGTGTATACATATGATAATGAGGGGTGTTGAATGGTGCCAATGCAAACAAACCAAATAGCCACAACCAAAATCTGTCTGTGTCTGCATGGAGAGGGTCTCCTCAATGAATGGGGAAGAGGTGCATTTATCCTGGGACACCACCAAGCCCAGGTTTGTCCCATTTCACTGACGACCCTCCCGGCTCCGCCCACCGACATCCTATTAAGGAAAACAAGAGCCAAGAGAAAGAATTCGTCAGACAGAGTGTGGGAGGGTCGTCACAGTAAGCTAGCTACCTAACATTAGTAGTTATACATCAAACTTGCCAGTATATTAACTTTCGGCTAACTAACTGCCCAACGTTTCCTGACTTGATTATAATCGTCATTCTTAGCTAAATGGTATAGTCGTTATGCTTTCTCAATGGACATGTGGGTGCTTTTGTAAATTCGCTCTGGCTATCTATAGGCTGGACAATAGAACGAGTCAAAACTGGAAAAAAAACTACTTGTGTAGAAAGTATCACAGTGTCAACTGTGCTTATGACTCCGTAATGACAAAGTAGGGCAAAAAATAAAAACTTCTGAAAAAAAACAATGGGGGGAGCTCAGCATTCCAAGGGCAAAAAGTATTTTGAGGCTAGCATGATGACAACCGAGCTAGCTGCCCAGGCTTACATAATTAGAAAGAGGAGATCCTCATGATTAAAATGGCGTCCGACTTGAAAAAAATTATAAATATACACATTGCGAGATATTTTGTGAAATAGACAGACATGCCTATATTTCCCCCCATAGGAAACAGTGGGAAGACTGCAGAGTTCCAATATTATATTGTTGTTGTTTACATTTGAACTATAAAACAATGTGAGCAGGTCTCGTTGTCAACAATAGCGAAGCAGGCATTGTGACGTTCAACAATAAACTGGAAATAGGACGTTCGGAAGGCGAGTTGGTGCCACGGTGCTCAATAGAACTAATAGGAGCCGACAGGTTGAAAAATGCACTAAAGTCTGTTTTTTTTTGCGATTACTTCAAAACGACAGCAAGCAGCTAGGAAATATGGTCATATTATGAAACTGGGCTCCATGGCGGATGCAATTAACTAGTTTTTTTTATCAGAAAATAACGTTGTTAAAAATGTCATGTGTCCAGCCTATTATCTACACGGATTTCAGAGCACTCTGGTCAGTGTACCAGAGTGCAGAATAATTACTTTACGAGCGCTCAACACCCGTTGAATATGGCTGGTGTCAGTAAATGTTGGAAAAAACGCGTAATTAAATTGTTTCCAGAAGCACATTTACAGTCACCAACGCTCTGGTTAACACAAACACTGCCTTACCAGCTCTGCTAGGGCGAGTAAAATGGTCAGAGTGGTCTCATTTGTGTCTGGAAGTAGCTATCCAGCGTTATGGCCGTCGTAAGGCCAGAACGCTCAAATCAACCCTAACGTCCAGTGTGCGCTCCGAGAGCAAAACGGTCTGAATTTACAAACTGACAATGCTCTGAATTTATGAGCGTCACGTTGTACAGCGCTATATTTTCTGTTCTACCCTAACGGAAAAACAGATGATTTTTCATGGAGTAGAAACACCATAATATTAATTAAATTAAAAGCAAGTACCAGTCAAAAGTTTGGACACACCTACTCATTCCAGGATATGTATTTATTTTCTACATTTTAGAATAATAGTGAAGACATCAAGACTATGAAATAACACTGGCCTCCCGCATGCCCTACATTCTGTTTTACAGACATGGCCTGCTCTCCCATATGTAAGGAATTAGGCACTTTCCCATGTTTACTACAGTATGTATTGTGGACTGCACAGTATCCTAATAAACAAATAAACACATTTCGTTAAAATAAAGATTTAAAAAAAATACTCTTTCAAAATGCAGATGTTGATTTAGTTATGGATCCATAACGAATTACCATGGGAATAAATATCACTGATTTACAGAAATATTGGAACAAAGTTGTCTAATGAAGGCAAACAATTTAGAATCCTCCAATCCTGTAGCCTACTCCCGACAGCGCCGTATTTTCCATTCCATCCTAACAGAAACCCTTAGGGTTTCGTTTTTCTTCTTTCTCTGAATGGAAACACCATAATATAAATCAAATTAATTTGGCCAAATTTCTTAAAATCAATCCCATATACTATGTTATTACAAGAAAGGTTTGAAATTCTCTGGTAATGCCAATACGGAATACTATCAAATGCTTCTCAAATATGCCCTCTGGTGGTCAAACTAGCAATAACGTGCAGTAACAGAAAGAATGGCTGAGAATTAAATGACGTGCCACAGAATACCGGAGCAGCACGCAAAGTGTACCGCAGTATGACAACTTTTAAAGGAGGAACCACATATCAGGATGTTTCATCATAGACATATATACATTCTACTATTGGTTTTCGTTGCTGTAGATGTTACTTTACGTATTGGAAAAGTGTTTATGTTGAACTCATGAGCTAGGGGCATGATTTTCCATGTTTGAAGCGGGCCTGTATAGGTGTATTTATTTGGGAAGACAGCTGTGCATGAATGCATCTCACCCTAGTAGGCTGCGTTTTGGTTATTTGGATCTCCATTCACCTTTAGTTTACTGTGAACTAACTTTATCGAACTGATATTTTGTTTAATAGACCTACTACTTTGTACCATTGTTTTGTTCTGTTCGCAGTTGTGTCTGTATTCTAAGCCAAACTGCTATTCTGTTTTTTTGTTGCAGGCATGAATAACTAGGCTATCACTTTCAGCATTTAGTTTGCATTATTTTGGTAAGACAGCTGTGTGTGTGGCTGCATTCACAAAAACTATTTGTAATAGGTGAATTGCCCTATCTATCTTGAGGCATATATCCATAACCAAAAAGGCCTTTCTGTAGCACGCTGTTCATTGTGCTGATACAGCGCAGCAGAGCTCAAATCAAACTTTATTTGCCACATGCGCCAAATACAACAAGTGTAGCCTTTACCGTGAAATGCTGACTTACTATCCCTTAACCAACAGTGCACATCAAGAAAAATAAAATGTTTTACCAAGTAGGCTAAAATAAAAATAAATAATCAAAAGTAACAATAACGAGGCTATATACAAGGAGCACCGGTACCGAGTCAGTGTAGGTAACAAACAAACAGGGTAGCAGCAGTGTACAGTGGAGGGGGGGTCAATGTAAATTGTCCGGTGGCTATTTTTATGAATTGTTCAGCAGTCTATTGGCTTGGGGGTAGAAGAAAATTACTATTATGTAAAGATATAGAAAAACAATAAAGGCTATTGAAGCAAATAGCTGCATTTGTGATTCATTCTTGTTACATATATTTTAGTACAGTCATTAAAGAGAAAAGGTGTTATTCTTATTCTATCATGAAATACTTATTTATGTGAAAAATCATTCAAACTTCAAAGAAAAAAGTTAATAATTTATGTAATGGTCCCTGTTGTTAGTGTTTTTTAGGTCAGTGTGTTATGGGTGACACTGTATGCTTTCTGAGTGAGAATTGTTGCCAGTGTTATGGTCGAATGAGCTTATTTTGAGACATGTATAAAGCGTTTTGGTGGTTTGATGCATGTTGGTAATGCAGACTGTGTGAAGAGTTTTGAAAAAGTGTCTTCAGTATTGACCGATGCTTGTTAGCAATTGAAAAAAAATCTAACAGGTGCGCCTTCTTAAAAGTTCATTCGTGGAATTTCTTTCCTTCTTAATGCGTTTGAGCCAATCAGTTGTGTTGTGACAAGGTGGGTGGGGGTTTACAGAAGATAGCCCTATTTGGTAAAAGACCACGTACATATTATGGCAAGGACAGCACAAATAAGCAAAGAGAAACGACAGTCCATAATTACTTTAAGACATGAAGGTCAGTCAATATGGAACATTTCAAGAACTTTGAAAGTTTCTTCATGTGCAGTCACAAAAGCCATCAAGCCCTATGATGAAACTGGCTCTCAGGAGGACCGCCACAGGAATGGAAGACCCAGAGTTACCTCTGCTGCAGAGGATACGTTCAATAGATTTACCAGGCTCAGAAATTGCAGCCCAAATAAATGCTTCATAGTGCAAATAACAGACATATCTCAACATCAACTGTTCAGAGGAGACTGTGTGAATCAGGCCTTTATGGTCGAATTGCTGCAAAGAAACCACTAAAGTATACCAATAAGAAGAACAGACTTGCTTGGGCCAAGAAACACGTGCGCAATGGACATTAGACCGTTGGAAATTTGTCCTTCGGTCTGGAGTCCAAATTTGAGATTTTTGGTTCCAACCGCTATGTCTTTGTGAGACGCGGTATGGGTGAACGGATTATCTCTGCATGTGCATTTCCCAGCGTAAAACATGTTATGGTGTGGGGGTGCTTTGCTGGTGACAATGTCTGTGATTTATTTAGAATTCAATGTATACTAAACCAGCTTGGCTACCAATGCATTCTCTAGCAATACGTCATCCATGTGGATTGTGCTTAGTTCCACTATCATTTGCTTTTCAACAGGACAATGACCCAACACACCTCCAGGCTGTGTAAGGGCTATTTTACCAAGAAGATGAGTGATGGAGTGCTGCATCAGATGACCTGGTCTCCACAATCATTGAATATTGTAATAGCTTTCATTGTCTGTTTATCTGCCCCCTTTATTTATCCAACGGTTCTGACTTGTTGTACTGTAAGAACAGCCCATGTTCTGAATTCTGTTGCTGTACATTTCAAACGTGTTGAACAAATAGTTATATTTACTACGTCCATCGTCGCTCGCTCATTAATGTCTTAATCGAAATACAGAAAAATACAGTTTTATATCTTTATGTTTGAAGCCTGAAATGTGGCAAAAGGTTGCAAAGTTCAAGGGGGCCGAATACTTTCGCAAGGCACTGTATAAGGTCCATGGAGCTAGAAAGGCAACATATGGACAATGTCAATGCTACATTCAGGCAGCCAATTCCCCTTTGCCACAACTAATGCTAATACTACAGCCAATTCTGCAGTGGACAACCCCAATACATGCCGATATTGTGGCATTTCTCATGGACGAGGAAAAGAACACTGCCCAGCCTATGGAAAAATATGCAAATCCTGTGGTACAGCTAATCACTTCGCAAGGGTCTGCATGAAAACCAAGAGAAAAGAGGGTAAAGTGCACTCCATGGAAACAAACACAGATGAAGGGAATGACAGCACAGAGGATGTATATGCTAGCGAGTGCATAGGGGCAGTGAGGGCAAAAGGACAAAAGTGGTTTGTCACTCTGCTACTTAATAATACACCACAGCAATGCCAGCTAGATTCAGGGGCCACGTGCAACGTTATGAGCCTTAAAGACAAAAGGTGGCTCGCGCCCAGAGACAAACTCACACAGAGTAGCACCAAGCTGAAACTGTATTCAGGCCAGTTCATGACCTCTTTTGGCCTGTTTGTGACAGAGTGTGTTTTACGTGGCCAGAAACACACCCTTGAGTTTGAAATAGTTGAGGCTAGTCAACAGCCATTACTGTCAGGTTCTACATGCAAGCGCCTTGGGCTTATTAACTTCACCATCCCAGCTGATCTTAACATTATAGACAAAGTCCAGGCTGGGCCCCTGAGCAAGGAGACACTCCTAAGCAAGTACCATGATGTCTTCAACGCACCGGTCGAGTCAGTTCCCGGGGAAGTCCACTTTGAGTTGGACACAGCAATCCAGCCTGTCCAGTGTGCACCCCGCAATGTACCAGTGGCCATGAAAGCAGCTACGAAGGCTCAGCTTGACAAATACGAAGCAGATGGCCACATCATATCCGTCACGAGCCTACAGACTGGATAAGTAATATGGTTATCGTCAAAAAACCAGACAAGCTACGGATATGCATTGATCCTAAACACCTCAACCGGGCTCTGCGACGTTCACGTTACATTATGCCCACGTTGGAGGATGTTCTTTACAAGCTCCCAAAGGCCAGAGTCTTCACGCTCGTGGATGCCAGAGATGCCTTCCTGCAGTGCAAGCTCGACGAGCCCAGCAGCTACATGACCACCTTTTGGACACCCTGGGGCAGGAAGAGGTGGTTGAAGCTTCCGTTTGGTGTCTCTGTGGCTCCAGAGGTGTATCAGCGGAAACAGCATGAGCTGTTGATGGGACTCAGTGGCGTGGAACCCATAGCAGATGACATCCTCGTAGTAGGCTGTGGGGACAGTGATGAGGAGGCAGAATGTGACCATGACGATAAGCTGCTGGCCCTGATGGTCAGATGCAGACAGGTCAAGCTAAGGCGAAGCATAAAAAAGCTTCAGTTTAAAGTGCCAGAGGTCCGCTTTCATGGGCACATCTTGTCCTCCACCGGATTGAAGGCGGATCCTGAAAAAGTGAAGGCTGTCTTGGAAATGCCCTACCCATCTGATGTGAAGGGAGTGCAGCGCTTCGTCGGATTCGTCACCTACCTGGCCAAATTCCTACCGCGGCTCTCTGAAGTGTATGAGCCACTAAGGAGGCTCATGGACAAGGACACCATCTGGCATTGGCTCCCAAAACATGACGCAGCGGTGAGGGAAATAAAACAACTGGTCACCCAGACACCTGTACTGCGATACTACAATGTGTCAAAACCTGTCACGATTCAGAGTGACTCAAGCCTGTATGGACTTGGCTGTTGCCTCATGCAGGAGGGCCAGCCTGTGGCATTCGCCTCTAGGGCACTCACGCCAACAGAGCAGAACTATGCCCAGATAGAGAAGGAGTGCCTCAGCATTGTGTTTGCATGCCAACGCTTCCACCACTACCTGTACGGGCGCGACAATATTACCGCAGAGACAGATCACAAGCCCCTTATTGCCATATTCAGCAAGCCTCTTCTGAATGCCCCAAAACGACTGCAGAGCATGCTACTGGCCCTACAAAACTACAACCTCAAGGTGGTGTATAAGCCAGGGCCAGAGATGTATGTGAGTGACACGCTCAGCAGGGCTACTGCATCAGGCACTCGCACACGCTCCATGCATGAACAACACGCAGTGTGCAGCTTACAAACAGAGCAAGTGGATGTTGAACACATCAACCAGGCTGACTACCTCAATGTTACGGACCAGCGCCTTATACAAATCAGACATCACACAGACAGGGACGAGCAACTCCAGGCATTGAGGTCTGTGATTCTGATGGGCTGGCCCAACTGCAAGGAAGAAATTGCTTTAGCCGTCAGAGAATATTGGCCAGTCAAAGAGGAGCTCAGTGTTCAAAACGGAGTAATATTCAAGTGTCAGAGAGTCGTTATTCCCCGGTCTATGCACCCTGAGATGTTGGCGTGCGTGCAGTCAAGTCATATAGTAGGTGAGGCCTGTTACAGACAAGCACGTGACACACTGTATTGGCCAGGAATGCAGAGTGAAATCAGACTGTCAGTAAATGCACAATCTGCAATGAATATGCCATTGAGCAACAGAGCGAGACGATGTCCAACGAGCTACCGATGCGCCCCTGGCAGATAGTAAGTCTAGATCTCTTCCAGCACAGTGGCAAAGACTTTCTGCTGGTAGTCGATCATTACTCAGACTTTTGGGAGATTGACCTCCTCCCCGACCTCTCAGCAGAGACAACGATCAAACGCTGCAAGGCTCAGTTTGCCCCCTATGGCCAGCCAGATAGGGTAATTTCAGACAATGGACCCCAATTCTCCAGAGTTGAGTTCCGAAAATTTGCTGCAGGATGGGAATTTGAGCACGTCACTTCATCACCACGGCACCCAAAAGCTAAATGGGAAGGCGGAGTCCGCAGTAAAAATCGCAAAGAACCTCTGCAAAAAGGCTCTGTGAGAGGGCAAAGATGCCTGGAAAGCAATCCTGCAGTGGCGCAATACCCCGACAGAAGGCATGGATAAGCAGCCCGGCACAGCGCCTCATGGCACGGCGCTTAAAAGCAGCTCTGCCAGTAGCCAGCACTCTCCTGGAGCCATGTGTGGTGACAGATGTGCGGGTGAAGCTACGTCACAAAAGACAGGTCTCCAAGTTCATCTACGACAAATCAGCAAAAGACTTACCTGAGCTCAGGGTGGGTGAAACGGTGCGAATGAAGCCACTACCAGGGGACCGGACAGGCCTCTGGAGACTCGGATCCTGTGTACAGAAAGTGGCACCACGCTCCTACTTGGTCGAAGTGAATGGATCACTGTACCGTCGTAACAGGGTTGACCTTCAAATTGCTGAGCCAGCACCTACTCCGAACCCTGAAGGCAAAAGGGGTCGCATGACAAAAGACAGAACCCCAGCAAGTCACATGGGGCCTGAGGCACTGGGCGAAGAGCAAGGGGATCACAGGTCGGCCGCTCCCTCGCCCATCAATTCTCCCCTTAGACAGTCAGGTGACACGCCTGTGCGGGAACCCGCAGTCCTCGCAGACAAGCCCCCTGTCTTTTCACGCTGCGGGCGTCTGTCCCAGCCACCAAAAAGACTTCATCTGTAGGTATCCCATCAGGGATTGTTGACAGACAGAGATAAAAGTGAAGAGAATATCAAAATTTGTTGTTGTTACCTAAGAATAAATAAATAAAAATACTAAACTGTTCATGTTGGAGATTGTTAATAGGTTTGTTTTGTTAGTGAATTTGTTAGTGAATTGTCCTATTTTATTAAATGGAAGATGTTATAGGTGTAAGATGGCACAGTGATGCCATCTGTTGGTAAATGTTCATTACTGCAACTCTTGTGTTTTACCGGGGTGCTTGAGATACCCGGATGTGTTGTGATGTACTGAACAAGACTGGTTACTCGCATCAATGCCTGTCTCGTCACTTAACATTCAAACATTTTGCTGCACCACTGCAACACCTGCTAAACTGTGTACGTGACCAATATACTTTGATTTGACATGCAAATATAGGCACATTTTCATACCCAAATATGACAGCATTCCACACCATGATGTTGTTCTCAGATGGAGCGACACTGACTCAAGCGGATCTTGTTGCAGTCAGTCAGACTGCACACGAATGCATAGCCATGTGAGTTCGAGATTGCTCTCAAGGGATGGCATGTACTTTTAGGACTACAATTAGTATGCATGGGAAGAACAACTTGAAATAGATTTGACAAATGCATTTTGTGGTCACACCTTGTCCATCCAGGACTTCTACATCTGGTGGTGTCAGAGGAAGGTATAGCCAGACCACTAAATAGTCAATTAATGGGTACCCAAAACATCTGCACTGACTCTACACACACACACTACACTGTCACTCCCAAACATATACCTCACACATTGAGACTAGATATGCACACACACACACACACACACACACAACACACATACTGACTTCAAACATATACACACTCATTTGCTGCTGCTACGGTTCTTATTTTACTCTTTATCTATCCGGATGCCTAGTCCCTTCACCCTGCCTTCATGTACATATCTACCTCAAGTGCATCTGCACATTGACCTGGTACTCCCTGTATATAGCTCCATTCTTGTGTATGTTATTTTATTCCTCATGTGTTAGTTACTATTTTCTTTTTTAAACTCTGGATCATTGGGAAAGGTTCGTAAGCAAGCATTTCACTGTAAAGTGTACTCCAGTTTTATTCGTCGCATGTGGTAAAATTTGATTTGATTACAGTAGTATCCCATGAAAGCATCTTCAGACATGATTGAGTTTGTGTTATTAAGTCCAACACAACCCTATAATTCCCATTTAAAATAAATGCTAGTTGCACAAGCAAGATAAGGTCATTCAAAAAAAATAATTCAAACATTTTAGCAATGTCATAGAAGCAAAAGGGAAGACATGGTCAAGTATGCAATTTGGTAACACATTTCTTTCAGAAGACCCAAAAAAATGAATCTTAAAAGGACTGTCATAAGTCAGTTTACAGATTGTCTACATGATAAATACTGTTTGCAGTGCTCCAAGTACAGACAATGAACAAGGTAAAACAAACTCAGTAAAAACACTTTTTTTGTGCCATAATAGATTTAACATAAGTGTTGGCACAGAACCTACATGCCAAACACAAGTAATTTACCCTTTTGGTCTAAAAAAAACAAAAACAGGCATCGCCGACTTATCATAACTCATAATTCTAATAACCTGCATTTTATGCAATACCATCACCAGACAAACTAGGATCAGCTTACCACAATCACATCTCTTGCGCTACAACAGACAGTAATAAAATAAGAATTTCAAATATCAAATACAAAAACGACAATGCTACAGTTGAAGACAGAAGTTTACATACACAAACAAGTCATTAAAACTTGTTTTTCAACCACTCCACAAACTTCTTGTTAACAAACTATAGTTTTGGCAAGTCGGTTAGGACATCTACTTTGTGCATGACAAGTAATTTTTCTAGCAATTGTTTACAGACAAGATTATTTCACTTATAATTCACTGTATCACAATTCCAGTGGGTCTGAAGTTTACATACACTAAGTTGACTGTGCCATTAAACAGCTTGGAATATTCCAGAAAATGATGTCATGGCTTTAGAAGCTTCTGATCATTTGAGTTAATTGGGGATGTACCTGTGGATCTATTTCAAGGCCTACCTTTGAACTCCGTGCCTCTTGCTTGACATCGTGGGAATATCAAAAGAAATCAGCCAAGACCTCAGAAAATAAATTGTAGAAATCCACAAGTCTGGTTTATCCATGGGAACAATTTCCAAACGCCTGGAGGTACCACTTTCATCTGTACAAACAATAGTACGCAAGTTTAAACACCATGGGACCACACAGCCGTCATACCGTTCAGGAAGGAGACGCATTCTGTCTCCTAGAGATGAACGTACTTCGGTGCAAAAAGTGCAAATCAATCTCAGAACAGCAAAGCACCTTGTGAAGATGCTGGAGGAAACAGGTACAAAATTATCTAGTTGTGGCCAAAAGTTTTGAGAACGACACAAATATACATTTTCACAAAGTCTGCTGCCTCAGTTTGTATGATGGCAATTTGCATATACTCCAGAATGTTATGAAGAGTGATCAGATGAATTGCAATTAATTGCAAAGTCCCTCTTTGCCATTCAAATGAACTGAATTCCCCAAAAACATTTCCACTGCATTTCAGCCCTGTCACAAAAGGACCAGCTGACATCATGTCAGTGATTCTCTCGTTAACACAGGTGTGAGTGTTGACGAGGACAAGGCTGGAGATCACTGTCATGCTGATTGAGCTTGAATAACAGACTGGAAGCTTCAAAAGGAGGGTGGTGCTTGGAATCATTGATCTTCCTCTGTCAAACATGGTTACTTGCAAGGAAACACATGCCGTCATCATTGCTTTGCACAAAAAGGGCTTCACAGTCAAGGATATTGCTGCCAGTAAAATTGCACCTAAATCAACAATTTATCAGATCATCAAGAACTTCAAGGAGAGTGGTTCAACTGTTGTGAAGAAGGCTTCAGGGCGCCCAAGAAAGTCCAGCAAGCGCCAGGACTGTCTCCTAAAGTTGATTCAGCTGCGGGATCTGGACACCACCAGTACAGAGCTTGCTCAGGAATGGCAGCAGCAAGGTGTGAGTGCATCTACACGCACAGTGAGGCAAAGACTTTTGGAGGATGGCCTGGTGACAAGAAGGGCAGCAAAGAAGCCACGTCTCTCCAGGAAAAACATCAGGGACATACTGACATTCTGCAAAAGGTACAGGGATTGAACTGCTGAGGACTGGGGTAAAGTAATTTTCTCTGACGAATCCCCTTTGATTGTTTGGGGCATCCGGAAAAAAGCTTGTCCGGAGAAGACAAGGTGAGCGCTACCATCAGTCATGTGAACAGTAAAGTATCTTGAGACCATTCATGTGTGGGGTTGCTTCTAAGCCAAGGGAGTGGGCTCACACACAATTTTGCCTCAGAACACAGCCATGAATAAAGAATGGTACCAACACATCCTCCGAACACATCCTCAGAGGGCAACTTCTCCCAACCATCCAGGAACAGTTTGGTGACAAACAATGCCTTTTCCAGCATGATGGCAAACCTTGCCATAAGGCAAAAGTGATAACTAAGTGGCTTGGGGAACAAAACCAGGAAACTCCCCAGACCTTAATCCCATTGAGAACTTGTGGTCAATCCTCAAGAGGCAGGTGGACAAACAAACCCACAAATTCTGACAAACATTGATTATGCAAGAATGGACTGCCATCAGTCAGGATGTGGCCCAGAAGTTAATTGACAGCATGCCAGGGTGGATTGCAGAGGTCTTGAAAAAGAAGGGTCAACAATGCAAATATTGACTCTTTGCATCAACTTCATGTAATTGTCAATATAAGTATTTGACACTTACAAAATGCTTGTAATTATACTTCAGTATTCCATAGTAACATCAGTGTCTAAAGACACTGAAGCAGCAAACTTTGTGGAAATTCATATTTGTGTCATTCTCAAAACTTTTGGCCATGACTGTATATCCACAGTAAAACAAGTCCTATATATCGACATAACCTGAAAGGCCACTCAGCAAGGAAGAAGCCACTGCTCCACAACCGCCATTAAAAAAGCCAGACACAGTTTGCAACTGCACATGGGGACAAAGATTGTACTTTTTGGAGAAATGTACTCTGGTCTGATGAAACAAAAATAGAACAGTTTGACCATAATGACCACTGTTATGTTTGGAGGAAAAAGGGGGAGGCTTGCAAGCTGAAGAACACCATCCCAAATGTGGAGCACGTGGGTGGCAGCATCATGTTGTGGGGGGTGCTTTTCTGCAGGAGGGACTGGTGCACTTCACAAAATAGATGGCATCATGAGGATGGAAAATTATGTGGATATATTGAACATCTCAAGACATCAGTCAGGAAGTTAAAGCTTGGTCGCAAATAGGCCTTCCAAATGGACAATGACCCCAAGCATTCTTCCAAAGTTGTGGCAAAATTGTTTAAGGACAACAAAGTCAAGGTATTGGAGTGGCCATCACAAAGCCCTGACCTCAATCCCATAGAAAACTGGGGACAAAATTCACCCAACTTATTATGGGAAGCATGTGGAAGGCTACCTGAAAAGTTTGACCCAAGGTAAACAATTTAAAGGCAATGCTACCAAATACTAATTGAGCGTATGTAAACTTCTGATGTGATGAAAGAAATAAAAGTTGAAATAATTCTCTCTACTATACATTCTTAAAATAAAGTGATCCTAACTGACCAAAGACAGGGCATTTTTACTAGGATTAAATGTCAGGAATTGTGAAAAACTGAGTTTAAATGTATTTGGCTAAGGTGTATGTAAACTTCCGACTTCAACTGTACTTGTTCCCTTTGGTAGATGGGCCAAAGTGTCTCTCTCCACTCCATCCCCAGTGCAACAATGATGTTATGGTAACCATTGGATTTTAAGGCAGGCTAGCGGCTCTATGCAAAGTTGTGTCACCGCTGGGGTAGGTAGATAGACTGACTACTTACTTGGGAAGGGCCAGCCTCCCCCAATTTAGGATCCGTGGTAGAGGTGCATGTCACTGAGCACGGCCTGGTCGTAACACTGCTCCACGCACACCGAGTTGCTGTGCTCTTCAGCCAGGTCCTCTGCCGTGTCCCCAAAGCCATGGTAATGTCCGTAGTGCAGGGTGTCTCCCATGTCGCTGGCCATGGCCTCCCAGGAGGGTCGGTGGGACACGCAGCTGCTGGGGCTTCCCGTCAGGTGTAGCGAACCGCACATCTCGTGGGCTGAATGCCGCCGGGTCTCCTCCGCCTCCTGATTAGCTAGCCGTGATGACGACAGACCGTTTTCAGTGGAAGTAGCCAAGGCCGGCAGTCCCCATGGCGTGGAGAAGCCGGATGACAGCACAGCAGGGTTGTCCCCACTTAGGTGTTTTGGCATGTGGCCATTGGTGGAGATGGCACCGTTCTGTGGCCCATTGTTGCCGTTCGTCTGACCCGTGGTGGCTTTGGGGTCATCTGCTGTTGAAAGAAAGACATGACTAGTCATATTCAAATGTTGGATGGCACATAGAAAGAACACACTTGGCAGGTTAATGAACAGGATTTGGTAGCAACTCTCCAAACATATAAATACGATGTAAGCAACTTGATTTTGTTTTGCAAACACATCCTTGTCCGATTCTCATGATACTTTTACAAAAAAGAAACCATTGAATATGACCCAGACAATTACTTTACCCTAGACAGATGATTTCAATGTAAATAAATGCCTATGAAATTTCATCACGTCAAGGTCATCAAAAAGGTTAATAAAAATATTACTTTCGAGTATACATTCTCTATCGATGTGCCTTTCAAACACATGACAATGTACCAGAAATACATACCCCTGGCCAAACTAGATTTGTACTTACACTAACAAAACATTAATACAACTGTCAGAATTAGAAAAAAATCTAGGTGTACATTAAACATTGGTAATTATTTCTATAACGTACAGTTGAAAGATGCTGTCAGATTAATCACTACCATACCATGCAAAAAAAATTGAAAATGTATTATTTTCTGAGGTTTATCAAATACAGTGGCACAGCAAAAATATATTATGTTTCATTGAACTGATTAAACCACAACTGGCCAATTTTATAGTACAAACAAGTTTCTCATCGCTTCCCTTTGAAATTTAGAATCAGTCAGGGGAGTAAGAAGTCTACCCTTCGGCTCTTAAACAAAGGATTTACAAGGAGTTAAACCAAAGCACCAGCTTGGATCTTATTTTCTTTAGATCAAACAGGGTATGGGACAATGCTATTATACACTGCTCAAAAAAATAAAGGGAACACTTAAACAACACAATGTAACTCCAAGTCAATCACACTTCTGTGAAATCAAACTGTCCACTTAGGAAGCAACACGGACAATAAATTTCACATGCTGTTGTGCAATTGGAATAGACAACAAGTGGAAAGTATAGGCAATTAGCAAGACACCCCCAATAAAGGAGTGGTTCTGCAGGTGGCAACCACAGACCACTTCTCAGTTCCTATGCTTCCTGGCTGATGTTTTGGTCACTTTTGAATGCTGGCGGTGCTTTCACTCTAGTGGTAGCATGAGACGGAGTCTACAACCCACACAAGTGGCTCAGGTAGTGCAGCTCATCCAGGATGGCACATCAATGCGAGCTGTGGCAAGAAGGTTTGCTGTGTCTGTCAGCGTAGTGTCCAGAGCATGGAGGCGCTACCAGGAGACAGGCCAGTACATCAGGAGACGTGGAGGAGGCTGTAGGAGGGCAACAACCCAGCAGCAGGACCGCTACCTCCGCCTTTGTGCAAGGAGGAGCAGGAGGAGCACTGCCACTGTGTCTGCTCAAACGGTCAGAAACAGACTCCATGAGGGTGGTATGAGGGCCCGACGTCCACAGGTGGGGGTTGTGCTTACAGCCCAACACCGTGCAGGACATTTGGCATTTGCCAGAGAACACCAAGATTGGCAAATTTGCCACTGGCGCCCTGTGCTCTTCACAGATGAAAGCAGGTTCACACTGAGCACGTGACAGACGTGACAGAGTCTGGAGACGCCGTGGAGAACGTTCTGCTGCCTGCAACATCCTCCAGCATGACCGGTTTGGCGGTGGGTCAGTCATGGTGTGGGGTGGCATTTTTTGGGGGGGGGTGGGGGGGCGCCGCACAGCCCTCCATGTGCTCGCCAGAGGTAGCCTGACTGCCATTAGGTACCGAGATGAGTTCCTCAGACCCCTTGTGAGACCATATGCTGGAGTGGTTGGCCATGGGTTCCTCCTAATGCAAGACAATGCTAGACCTCATGTGGCTGGAGTGTCAGCAGTTCCTGCCAGAGGAAGGCATTGATGCTATGGACTGGCCCGCCCATTCCCCAGACCTGAATCCAATTGAGCACATCTGGGACATCATGTCTCGCTCCATCCACCAACACCACGTTGCACCACAGACTGTCCAGGAGTTGGCGGATGCTTTATTCCAGGTCTGGGAGGAGATCCCCCAGGAGACCATCCGCCACCTCATCAGGAGCATGCCCAGGCGTTGTAGGGAGGTCATACAGGCACGTGGAGGCCACACACACTACTGAGCCTCATTTTGACTTGTTTTAAGGACATTACATCAAGTTGGATGAGTTGGATGAGCCTGTAGTGAGCCTGTAGTGTGGTTTTCCACTTTAATTTTGAGTGTCACTCCAAATCCAGACCGCCATGGGTTGATAAATTTGATTTCCATTGATAATTTGTATGATTTTGTTGTCAGCACATTCAACTATGTAAAATAAAAAAGTATTTAATAAGAATATTTCATTCATTCAGATCTAGGATGTGTTATTTTAGTGTTCCCTTTATTTTTTTGAGCAGTGTAGTTGTGATTTTGTATTAGTTTCTATTAGTTCTTCAAATTTTATTTGAAATTCAGTTATGATTTTATAAAACTAAGTCTAAAACCTATTTTTTTTTGTATTATTTAGTTTGTGTTACGGACAGAAAGTAGCCCATGTGTGGGAAGCTAGGAGTCATTTACAGTGGGGCAAAAAAGTATTTAGTCAGCCACCAATTGTGCAAGTTCTCCCACTTAAAAAGATGAGAGAGGCCTGTAATATATCATAGGTACACTTCAACTATGACAGAGAAAAAAATCCAGGAAATCACATTGAAGGATTTTTAATTAATTTATTTGCAAATTATGGTGGAAAATAAGTATTTGGTCAATAACAAAAGTTTCTCAATACTTTGTTATATACCCTTTGTTGACAATGACAGAGGTCAAACATTTTCTGTAAGTCTTCACAAGGTTTTCACACACTGTTGCTGGAATTTTGGCCCACTCCTCCATGCAGATCTCCTCTAGAGCAGTGATGTTTTGGGGCTGTTGCTGGGCAACACGGACTTTCAACTCCCTCCAAAGATTTTCTATGGACCTTGAAATGCTTCTTACGAAGCCACTCCTTCGTTGCCCGGGTGGTGTGTTTGGGATCATTGTCATGCTGAAAGACCCAGCCACGTTTCATCTTCAATGCCCTTGCTGATGGTAGGCTTTGTTACTTTGGTCCCAGCTCTCTGCAGGTCATTCACTAGGTCCCCCCGTGTGGTTCTGGGATTTTTGCTCACCGTTCTTGTGATCATTTTGACCCCACGGGGTGAGATCTTGCGTGGAGCACCAGATCGAGGGAGATATCAGTGGTCTTGTATGTCTTCCATTTCCTAATAATTGCTGCCACAGTTGATTTCTTCAAACCAAGCTGCTTACCTATTGCAGATTCAGTCTTCCCAGCCTGGTGCAGGTCTACAAATTTGTTTCTAGTGTCCTTTGACAACTCTTTGGTCTTGGCCATAGTGGAGTTTGGAGTGTGACTGTTTGAGGTTGTGGACAGGTGTCTTTTATACTGATAACAAGTTCAAACAGGTGCCATTAATACAGATAAGGAGTGGAGGACAGAGGAGCCTCTTAAAGAAGAAGTTACAGGTCTGTGAGAGCCAGAAATCTTGCTTGTTTGTAGGTGACCAAATACTTATTTTCCACCATAATTTGCAAATAAATTCATTAAAAATCCTACAATGTGATTTTCTGGATTTTTTCTCTCATTTTGTCTGTCATAGTTGGCCTCTCTCATCTCTCTCATCTTTTTAAGTGGGAGAACTTGCACAATTGGTGGCTGACTAAATACTTTTTTGCCCCACTGTATGTGTTGTTGGCCTTTTGTTGTTTTTTTGGGATTTTCACATCTTGCCACTGGGGGCAGTAATACAAGCTGAAGGTTTGGCAATGTTTAAAGGAACTTAATGTGACTTGGATTTAAAAGGATAATCGTCGGTGTCTGATTCAAACATTTCTGCCACGCCGTTTTTAGTCATGGCCAGCTCTGGGGGTTCTTGTTCATGGTTATTCTCTTGCCTGTTTGGAAAGCTTGATAGCCATGTTCGCCCCGTTGTCAGTTACGAGTAGGCTCTTCTCTGTCCTATACGTCCAATGTGCAGTGAATTACCACTCCGGTGTGTGGATGTTAAATCCAATAGAGGCTGAGCAACACGTGGTGTCTTGTTGGAGGGGTGATAGAAGCAGGCTGATATGCACATAAACAAAGCAGTCAGTCCTTTCTTGCTCCAGCAGTCAACACACAGGGTTGATTTTCATGCCTCTTTTAGAATGTCCTTTACTTTGTGTTGCTGTATCCATTTGCAAAGCAATCAAAACGTTTACTCTAGCAGAGGCAGGAGTTTTACATTTTGGGATCAAGTCCCAATGGGCAAAGACGTCAATTCAACATTGTTTCAACCAATGTATGCCCAGTGGGGTATTTAGTTCAATTGTCTGAGGGCTGGTTCATCACACAGTCTTGTGGACTTGCCAGACTGGATGAATAAATTAACCAGTGCTGCTTTTTTTTTTTTTTTTTTTACAGATTTGAATGAGGTTTCCATGTTTCTGCTCTTTTCATTCAAACTGCTAGTTGGTTGTCCTAACGTTGCCGTGCAGCTACTTGTAGCTTCTGGCTGTCTCATCTGGTCTTTAGCCTGAAATTGTTTGTATGATTCTT
Organism: Oncorhynchus clarkii lewisi; assembly: GCF_045791955.1. Classification (NCBI taxonomy): domain Eukaryota; kingdom Metazoa; phylum Chordata; class Actinopteri; order Salmoniformes; family Salmonidae; genus Oncorhynchus; species Oncorhynchus clarkii. The sequence continues at coordinate 27,435,473 of NC_092153.1, forward strand.
TGTGGGCACTGTTCAGATTAACTTCGAGATTGGTTTGGACTTCCCTTTTACCTCTGTTCCATACACACTGCTCACACTATAATACATGGTCCTTTCCAGCAATGTACTCAAAACAATCCCATACAGCGCTTTACCTTTTGCTGCCACCATTGCTCACCCTCAGATTTCTTCCCCGTTAGGTTGTGATAGTGATGCACAAGCTAGACCTATTTGAAACATTGCCATCTACTGGCAGCATTTCTCCACCAGATTCAGAAAACTAAGTCATGCGCGCTCTGAAACATGATTTGCCGAACTGTGCTTCTTAACCCGGAAGCCAACTGCACCAATGAGTCAGAAAAAACACCATTCAACTGACGACTGAAGTCAAGCCTGCAGGCGGCCGGCCCGCCACAAAGAGTCGATAGAGTGCAATGAGCCAAGTAAAGCCCCCCCAGCCAAACCCTTCCCTAACCCAGACAGCGCTAGGCCTAATTGTGCACCGCAGCAGTGCTTTAGACTGTCCTCCAAGTGGCGCAGCAATGGTTATTTTAATTTGTTATCCAAGTAAATGATAGAATAATACTGAAACTAAATGTTCATTATTTTAACAAAAATTGGAAAAACTATTTCGTTTTGTTTACTATAATAACCTCAGTATTGACAGAAGGGAATATGGAGGGGGCGAACTTGGAATAACACTTATACCATGTAATCAGTCAAAATGTACTTCATAAACACCATCTTTCAAGAAAACCTTAAATCTACAAATACATTCATTAAAGCCTTATAGTTTCAGTCCTGGTAGCGATTCTGCCATTTGGTTGTTGCCAAAGTATAAATGGTACACAGGGATGTGGATATAGTCATATTTTCTACACAGGATTCGACTAGGGCATAACCAAATTGCGGATGACAGACGGTTGTGAAAAACAAATGTAATTTGTTGAGGTTCATTCACACAACTACCATATTGTGGAGGCCTATCAAGAACAAGGGAAATATTTCAAACTGAACAGTAAGGAAAGGACATTTGGGTACACACGGAATGGGAAAATGCATTAATGGATTCCATGCATAAAATATGCATGTCTGGATTTGTGTGCATTCCTACATCTTGAACATGAATGTGCCAGAAATGCAGAAGGTGTAGGATGAGCTGCTCAGGGATAATGAAAGTTAACATTACTAGAAGCTTAATACATTTCTGAACCATTGAACATTTTCAGATGCCTTGATCTTGACAAGATATTAAAGTCAAGACGATAACAACCTAGCTTATACATAAACATGATTCAGAGTGTGAAACTGGCTTAAGAAAGGCCACTACAAATAGGCGCAGGAGTTAGTGCAGCGGCATAGGATCTGCATGGAGACCACAGTAGAGATATCCAGCTCTTTCAGGGCTGTGGAGGGGCCAGTCCCACCTGAGACAGGGTCTGCAGACTCCATATACATGGTCTCCAGCTCCTCCCCGCAGCCATGCTGCATCCACTTGGGCAGGTCCACACCTGAGGGATGACGGACAGACAGACAGAGCTGAATTAGACATAGTTAAGGACCTACTATAAGAATGTCTACAGATCAAATTTTGTTCTCATATGGTATCTATAAGAGTTGCCGTTCAGACTTTAATGCCCACTGACTTGCCAGGCAATTACATTTTTGTAATAGCTAGAAAGATAGTCCAACTGATTCATATCGAATCAGCACATTGGCAAAGATAAATACACACATTTGAACATTTCTCAGGCCCTGCAACAGACTAGATAGGCCCCTACCGTCTGTTCTGGCCTTCTTGATGTGATTGGGCTCCACACCGTCCAGAAGCCTCTTTCTATTGGCCAGACCATTGAGGAGACCCTGGCTTTGGCTGAGAGAGCGGTGGCCATTTAGCGCCCCGTTGGAGTGGAAACCATTGAGCTGGTTGAGGTGGTTTTGAGCGTTGGAGAGCAGCTGGGCGCACTCCCAGAAGCCCTGGGCGTGGGCCAGGTCTGCCGCCGTCAAGCCATTAGCGTTCCTTAAGCTGCCCGGTGAGATGGGACCAAAGTTAGGAACTTCCCCAAGCTAAAGCAAGCACATACAAGACAAGTCACACAGCCCCACCTCTATATCCAACAATGTCTGCTCTACTTCTGCTATCACTCTACATTTTATTGCACTGACTCAGTTACACTGAAACTGACCCAAATCTTATCCTGAAATAACAAAACAAAAATAGACGAAGGATGGTAGAAACCAACACTGCAGTAAGAGATGATTAATGTCCATCTATGGGTAGCATTAAACGTGACAATCCAGGAAATATTGACTTTTCGTAGTAGTTCAGTGGATAGAGTAGGTCCAGCTAGACAGAAGAGGACCAGAGCTTTAACTAAAAAGTAACCCAAAAGTGAGTTTAGAGAATGCAGTCCCAAAAAGATATAATTGTGAAAAAACCTTGTGCTGAAACCAATTGGTAGAAAAAGTTTTCCGTTTACATATTTTCTGGACAGCAAGGTAGACTGCATAAAATGTCACACCATGTAGACAGAGCATCTTAGTTGTTTATAAGGATTCAAAGATGTAGCATTTCTCTGCTTTGAAACTCACTACAATACTCGGTTGTTGCAATTAATCATTAATTGACTCCATGGTAAGAAGAGTTAACACACGTAAGAAAACTATCCTTTTAAGAACAGACTTGAGAATGTAGGCTACCTATTGGTGCTGGTTGACTAAACTACCAGTTAAAATAGAAGTCAACATTTCTCTGGGCCCTACCAATAACTTATGTTCAAATAGTCTTTCCAAGAGGATGCCATGTCAACAAGCTCCACGAAGTCCAGATCTTCATGATGTGGTTGATGACGGAAAAATATGATAATTTGCAGAGGAAGTAAGAGTGGGATCCATCGAGAAAGTGAAGACCCGGTGTGGTGTCCCTTCATTATAGACATTAGAGAAGCCAAGATCGTCAAGCTTTCTGGATATGGACAGGAGAATGTTCAAGTGAAAGACCCTGACGGAATGTAGATCTGCGTCAAAGCCATGATCCCAGATGGTATTTCAGGCATTGACTAGGCCTAGAAGTTCAGTCCATATTCATAGCTAACAAGAAGGTTAGATATTCAGAATGTCTAAGCAGGAACAGAGAAGAGACCAAAATAGTTTAATTGAAGTTAAGGAACTGTATTCCTTCACCCTAAATGAATAATGTGAAAGTAGTAAGGCTGTGTTAACACAAGCAGCTCAATACAGATTTTATTCCCATACTTGAGATGCCTGTGTAAACACAGCCTGAGACACACAGGAAAGGCATGTTGGCCAAGTGACCGTTTGGAATGGACACAGCATCAACATGGATTGTAGCATCCTCACCTTAGACCTGACCATCTCCCACTGCAGTGTGAGCCAATCCTGGTCTGAATTCATGAATGAACAAAACCCTTTAATTAGTCTCGTAACTCACTTGTATGATGGGCCTCCCAATACTATTCATTGAAGAAATCATGTCATAAGGTGCATGTCACTAGTATGGGGTTGTCTGTACCACAATACATCAAGATGTTCAGAAATCTAATTAAATACTTATATATTTTTAATATGACTGGTTCGAAAAGTAGAAGATATTACTTGATCTTTATCTTGTCACTTAAGAAAATATATGTTCTGAGAAGAAACTGACTAAAATACCCTTGGTTTTAGTGATGGGAAATTATTTTTGACGATATTTCGTATGGTATCAATTTGACAATATTGCAATATTATTTGTGCGCTAATTGGCTGTACCTGCGCCAAAACTCTGCATAGCTTGTTCTTTTTTGAAAGGGGAGCCAATTTATTATCAGCACGTTTATTTGTAGGACTGATCAAAATAAATTCAAAGCTCTCCCGTTCCTCTGCAGCAGACATATGGTGAGCAATACGTTTGGAATCGCAATAAATATATATTTTTTTATAATCACAGTATCAAATTGCAATACATACAGAATCATGAGAATTACAATACATATCGTATCGGCACCTAAGTATCGTGATAATATCGTCTTATGAGATCCCTGGCAATTTCCAGCCCTACTTGGTTTCAGTGTAAACAAAATGTTTAGAGAACATTTTCCATCTGACCTAAACTGTCAGTTCCTTTGGCCCCGTCTGTCTACCTCATATTTTAAAAAAAGAGGTAGCCAAAAACATTACAATATACAGTGCATTCTGGAAAATATTCAGACCCCTTGACTTATTCCACATTTTGTTACGTCACAGCCGTATTTTAAAACAATTAAATATATTTTTCCTCAATCTACACACAACCTATAATAACAAAGCAAAAGCAGTTTCAGAATTTGTTTAAATGAATTACAAATAAAACAAATACCTTATTTACTTAAGTATTCAGACCCTTTGCTAGGATACTCTAAAATTGCGCTCAGGTGCATCCTGTTTCCGTTGATCGTACTTGATGTTTCTACAACTTGATTGGAGTCCACATGTGGTAAATTCAATTGATTTGACATGATTTGGAAAAACACACCTGTCTATATAAGGTCACACAGTGAACAGTGCATGTCAGAGCACATTTCTGCAGCATTGAAGGTCCATAAACACAGTGCCCTCCATCATTCTTAAATGGAAGAAGTTTGGAACCACAAAGACTCTCCCAGAGCTGTCTGCCCAGCCAAACTGAGCAATCTGGGAAGAAGGGTCTTGGTCAGGGAGGTGACCAAGAACCTGATAGTCACTGACAGAACTCCAGAGTTCCTCTATGGAGATGGGAGAACCTTCCAGAAGGGCAACCATCTCTGAAGCACTCCACCAATCAGGCCTTTATGGTAGAGTGGCAAGACAGAAGCCACTCCTCAGTAAAAGGCACATGACAGCCCCCTTGGAGTTTGCCAAAAGGCACGTAAAAGACTCTCCGACCATAAGAAACAAGATTCTCTGGTCTGATGAAACCAAGATGGAATTCTTTGGCCTGAATACCAAGCGTCATGTCTGGAGGAAACCTGGCACCATCCCTACGGTGAAGCGTGGTGGCAGAATCAAGCTGTGGGGATTTTTTTCAACGGCAGGGACTGAGAAGCTAGTCAGGATCGAGGGAAAGATGAATGGCGCAATATACAGAGATCCTTGATGAAAAACTGCTCTAGAGTGCTCAGTACCTCAGACTGGGGCGAAGGTGCACCTTCCAACAGGACAACGACCTTAAGCAGACAGCCAAGAGAATGCAGCAGTGGGTTCGTGACAAGTCTCTGAATGTCCTTGAGTGGCCCAGCCAGAGCCCAAACTTGAACTCGATCTATCATCTCTGGAGAGACCTGAAAATAGATGTGCAGCGACGCTCCCCATCCAACCGGACAGAGCTTGAGAGAATCTGCAGAGAAGAATGGGAGAAACTCCCCAAATACAGTTGTGCCAAGCTTGCAGCATCATACCCAAGATGACTCAAGGCTGTAATCGCTGCAAAAGGTGCTTCAACAAAGTACTGAGTAAAGGGTCAGAATTATTATGTAAATGTAATCAGTTTATTTTTAATACATTTGCAAAAATGTCTATAAACCTATTTTTGCTTTGTCATTATGGTGTACTGTGTGTAGATTGATATATTTTCATCCATTTTAGAATAAGGATGTAACATAACAAAATGTGGGGAAAGTCAAGGGGTCTGAATACTTTCAGAATGCACTGTATTTTCCACAGGTGGTAAATATCAAACTTGTTTGGCATCAGAAGGTTTGGCACTCAGAGGGCTGTGGGCAGAACATTGGTTCTGTCAGGGAAAGTCTCCTGCTGGCGATAGCTTCTGAAATTACATTGAAATTAGGGAATGTTAAAAAAAACTGTCTCCCAACACTGCAGCACCAGTCAATTGTACAGGGTTGCTCATTATGGCAGCCTATATTAATGTCGAAACAGAATTTTGGGTGCATTGCAACAAAGACGAGGGACTTTACATTGAGCCCTGTGTTAGCGCGTTTTTCTCTCTTCTCAAAACTATACTACCAGACGATTACAAGCACACTGCACATGCGTGCAAAAATGAGCTTGATTGCAACGAAAAACTAACAAGAATAAACTAGTGATTTAGCTGCTCTTTTGTTGTCCAGGTTCTCTATTCCCACCCATCAACGAAATAATGACCTATCAGGAGCATCGGAAACAATAGGCCTGATGAATGTAAAATACTTAAGAATATAGAAGTAGTAGTAGACTTCATTCAAACGTTTCATCTTAAAATGGCAAAATAATGTGTGACATTTGAAGTAACTTTTTACTATTTTAATTTGATAAATTAAGATATGTAACTCATCATGATTGACTTGATTTAGTTACATATTTCAAATATGCACAGTGCAGGGATATCCCCCCCCCCCCCCCCCCCCCCCCCCCCCCAGTCTTGATAAGAAATTATTATAGTTTGCAATGACAAATTGTAATTACTGGATTACATAAATTGGAAATGAAAAATGTACATGAGAGCACCAAAATGTGTTTTCCATTAGTATGTAGGGTAAATTACCACAGCAGATTTGCCATGGTAAATTGGGAAATACTTTATTTCAGTTGTACGGAATGATTGTCAAATTGATAAATCGCTTTTAGGATGAATTAGGATTAATTTTTCCCGATGATAATAACCAGAGGGCGAAAGTCCTACTGTTGGCAGCGATCAGGACTAAAATAACCTTGGCATCTACTTTAGGGAGTAGTAAAATCGGTGGCCAATGATGGTTGTAATTGAGATCAGCTGTGCAGGAGATAATCTTGTATTAGTGCGCTGACCAATGTTCGTTGAAATAGGCCCTACAGGTCCTTTGACATTAATTTGGTCATTACTACTACTTATGGAGATTGATCATTTATGAATTCAGACAAATGCAACATAGGCCTAAACTCTAATTTATTCCTCATCACTTGTATAACAAACTCAAATAATGTAGTAATATAAACAGCAAAATGCAATTAGTTGTAAGTTAGAATTTCAAGTGCACAATCATATCACATTACAAATTAAACGAACAGATTTGCATACAGCTATTTCCCCAGTATACCCCAGATATCCACTATATACAAATAAAATGTTTCCAAACATGATCAGATTTTCTTTTTTTAACTGTCTAATAACAGACATGACTTAGTATTGGGGAGTGACCTGGAGAGTCGCTCTCAATGCCAGGCAACCTGCAAGGAAGAACCCTAACCCATCACCTTTGAATGGTCTGCTCATCTATTTTCCAATCAGTTCACCTATTTGCGTTCAGTTGAATGGAGGTGGGTTGTAACCAAATCCATAGATCCTAATAAAAATCAGTTAGGAAAGCACCATTTTGTCTTTGTCAAAAAAACAAAACAAAAAACCTCAGTAATCATGTTTGTTTGGGCTTTCTTTCAGCGCGGAAAGAATAGGACTACTGTTTTGCCTTGCACCACTAACATCCGGATACCAGGGGTCCATGAAAACAGACCAATATAGCAACAGTGTTTGCTATTAATAGAGAAGTCTGTATATGCAATATCCTATGATGGACTTGTGCCTGGTACACATTGTATGTATGCCAGTGGCTACTGTTGTCATTTAGTCTGATTATAAAATGAACAAGATGCTTATCAGGCTTATTATAAACAAGGATTGATCTTTTTCTAATGACATTGATTGGCTCTATAGGATTTATACCCTTTCAAGATTGGGTATTAAATTAGGCTTACTTCTCTTGTCTGGCATTGAGAGTAAGACCTGTAACAAAAGTTGCTAAATGCATTCTAATGACTCAATTGGACTGCATTCTGCACTATTTCTGATTTGTAAATCCTGAGCTTGACCAATAATCCTATGGTTAGTTAGCAAGTATCTGAAAAAAATTAGATTAACAATTAGGTAAACTAAACATGCAGGTCTAGACATGACTATCATGACTGCTATCCTAGCATTAAAACCAATCACTGCAAGAAATACCTTGACAGTTTGCCAGTGTGTAGAAACCAAGCGATAGTGAGAACACTCAATGCCACAACTGTAAGATGTTCGCTGTAGCACTTGTGGCAGATTCTGCAGTGCCTATTTGGAATGCTCCCCCTTTCTGGGATTACTTGAGAAATTCAAGTTCAAATTCAATAGCTGCAAAACATCGAAACGTGCAGGGGATTTGTTTTTTAGTGACAGTACAATTTTTTTGCAATCAATTCTTAGATGGCCATTTAGCAAATGATTTCAAAAAGATCTAAATCAAATATATTAACATTCAAAACAGTGAAACAATCCTACATAAAACATGGAAACATTAATGAATCAGTTATGCTGTAATAAGTAAGCAACCTAAACCCACGCAGGAGCTGCTGTCCTAACATGTCTCTCTATATTTTCACCCCTTCACTGACTTTCCCACTAAATTCAGGAACCTGAAAGCTCATGATGTAGAAAAATATAATAATATAGCAGTCACTTAACTGTATATGTATACATTTTGGGACTATGCATTTGGTTTCTCTTGAAAATGTATCTTTAAATTAATGAGTAATTTTTGCAAAGACAAGAAAGTTAAAAGGTCTAGTCAAAATCTGATAACTATGGCACTTGGAGGATTGTTAATAAGTTGATAAGAAATTACCAAAAAAACTACTGCTCCATGTCCAGGTGAATCGGGCAGTATAAATAACGCATGGGGTAGTTAATAATAAAATATAAACAAACATTTGATGGGTACTTAGTCCTGTTTTGCATATGCACAAGTGTGTATTATACGCATGGAACTGATATGTGTTTTTTGCATATCCCAACTCCCCCTGAGACAACCTTGGAGAATAACGTCACAGCCAGAGTCAGCCATTATCAACTGTAACCCTGGAGCAATTAGGGCTGAGTGTCTTGCTCAAGGACACGTCGATATGTTTCACTTTGTCGGCTCGGGAATTGAACTAGCAACCTTTTCGGTTACTGGCCCAACGCTCTAACAGCTAGGCTACCTAGGTGATCAAGGCATGGCATGTAGATAACTTGATTTCGGAAAAGTACATGCAAGAATTTGGAACAATGCAGAGGCCTTTGATTATTCCATGCAAAACAATTGCTCACATTTAGCTCCATCAGAGTTATACAGCAAGTAACTGCATGCTTTTCATGATCAGTAAACATCAATTGATGATGTATTTTCAGATTCACAAGGGTAGCCTATCCATTTGGCATGTAGCTAGCTAAGCAACCTGTCATTTAGCTTGCTTTAACAAAGATTAGGCTTTGGAAAGAGCTTGACATTGGCAAGTCCTCATCTTAGTGAAGTTGTCAGTCGGACGACTGTCATCATCACTATAGATTGCAAGCAAATCAAACAATATTTGGACATGATAAATTGATATTTACTGATCTTTTAAAGCATGCCATTACTTTCTGTACAACTATGATGTAGCTAAATGTGAGCAATTGTTTTGCACGGAATAATCAGAAATTTGTAGATCTGACTATGTTCATCAAGAGGTGATGATATTACAACCAAATAGTTAACATTTATTTAACAATCCCTTGAAAACGTCACACAGCTGTCAATGGTTTTGGCAGAGCTTGGAGTCTCCTTTCCCGCCAGCAGGCAAATCTAATCCTCTGCACCTTATTGTGATGTTTTATTGATAATGACATCTTCAAGATGTATAGTTGTTCAAGCAATGTTGTTTTCAGGTATGGTTGAGGAGGGTGTTATAAAAAAATGTAATGACGTAATTTGGGTAAGGAATGTAAAGGTTTGTTCTGCTCAGAATGTTCTATTTGGAATTACGATTTATTTTAAGAGAACAACTGAGTAATCATGTGGTCTAGGACAGAGTCATCCTACCACAAAAAAAGCTCCTTATAAAGTTCAACGTTAAACCCACGATTTGGAGAGATGTCCAATAAGATCAATATAAACGGTCTCTCCATGGACACAACGTGGAATGAATTGTGAACAAGTAAAAATCTGCCTTAATCTCCAGGCTTTGGTTGGTACGTGTTATTTTTGAAGTCATGATAAGGGATTCAAGAGAAATCAAAAGTTTCCATCTTTTGTAAGACACTACAGTCCTGATTGAGTGTGGTGAGGAAGGACACACCTTTGAGAGACATTATTTAAAACCTCAACTCTTATTGTGCCAAAGTAGGAGGCAATATCAACTCTGAGGTATAAACAGTTGAATAGTCTGTTTTTCATGGAAGCCGCTAATCCAGTATTTTGACTCAATTGGCTTGGGGAAGTCAATACAGAAGCATTGGCCATTAAAATTAGAACCAATCCCTGCTACAGAAATTAAATTTAGGTTTGCCAGGCTTTTGAAAGCCATAGAAATGGTGAGTTCTTATCTTATATTCTAAATTGGTGGATGTAGAATAAATATTGGATTTAAGGTTCTCGTATTGTGCCAATTCAAGTTACTTTAAAGGAATTACCATGGATGTTTAATTTTCAAAATGGTTGAAAATATCTCAAACTAATGGTAATGTCAGTCTCAGATGTCATCTTCTTGAGTGACTGCGAATTAAAATAGTCTACAACATGAGCTTCCTTCACTTTACTAGTCACTATACATTTTACCTAAACTTTTCACTAACATAAGGACTAATATACTAGATCTTAGTAGCTGTCAAAGGCATGAAAAAGCATGGGCAATACATAATGCTATAAATATACACAGATGCAGACTACTAAGAGTTATATTATGACTTGTACCACATTTCTTACAAATCATTTTTCATTGATAGTTTTGGAAGGAAACATGGACCAAATGCACATTTCCTCATTTTCAATTATTTCATGATTAAATAATCCTTGTGGAGATTTATGAAATTGTGACAAAAACATGACAAGGAAGTGAAGTCTTCATTGTGACTAACAGGCTTGACTGTGAAACTTGACAGTAAATGTGGTCAAATCAATTAGGCGAGGTGTCCAGGTACAATGCTTGTTATCAAGCTTACAGAATACTCAACACTTAAGGTGGGGTATGCCCGTCTTAACACTGCATTCCTTAATACCAACAAACATACTAAATTAGTACAGGGCCTAACTGTGTGCGCCAGCTACAAGTTCGTGCGTCTACACTAATGAAAAGTATCCGATAAGATGCAGTTTAAAGCAGATTAAAAAAACTCAACATGACAACTGAATATATTCAAAAGACGCCAAAGTAAACATGTACACTTCAACATTCACCTTCTGCTACCATTTCTTTCAAGCCGTCTCCGGATACAGTTTGACACATACATTGCTGCAAGGCAAACGCAGCGTTCCATTGGAAATTAATGTACTTCTGGTGTACCAAAATGCACTGACGCGATTGGTGTGATCGAGGCGTTAGGCCTAGGTTAAGTTAAGATATCACATACCACTGTAGTTCCGTAACACTACATATATGCTATAGTTCTGTTGTCACATCCCTCACATGGTGAGATAATTATTAGATGGCACTAGCAAGGAGAGAGAGAAATCCAGACTCCGTATAAGCCAGGAGGAAATGTGCATTTGCCCTATGCCCTGCTAAGAGAAGTACATTAACTCTAAATAGTATATTTCTAGTATATATTTACATCAGACATTTTAAACGCATTCAGTTAGCATAACCTTACATTATTTAACATTACCGAGTTATAAAAGACAATGAAACGTAAACATTGAAATAACCACTACAGCAGCAGACTTATTGATGAGGAACGCCACCAACAAACATTCTCCAAAAGCCATTTGTATCGCACAAACGGCAGTAGACAACTGGGACAAAAAGTCAACTACAATAAGTATGAGTGTGGTTATGGTGGCAGATTTTAATTCAAGACCATAATTTGGAGTGGTTGAAGTGGATGGCACATGGTAATGATACAGTGCAGCGAGGGAGAGTATTCCTGAGAAGGTTGGGAACTGACTAATTGGCACTGCCATCACCAACTAAGCTGTTTTTTAATAAATCACACAGAAACAACTTCCTCATCAACCCCTCGGGAAAGGGGCTTTATCATGAGTCACCTTATGGACACAGAGGATTTGGATGTCACCCACCGAAATGCAAATGAGCTTATGGAGCAGCCTAACAGCCAAATCCTTACAAAGCTCCATTTGCTGCAGAAGCACCCCGAACGAATCATCAGCCTGTTCAGGCCTTTCATTACAGAGCCATCTGGCACCTGCGCTGTGACAATTGTGTCAATTAGTGATTACATTCAAAAAGAGAAGTAGGTCACTCAGAAATGACCAGATTTATCATTAGTTTCTGCCATGTTTGTACTGATTTGGTTCAGAAAATAATTTGTTTGAGCAAGCATGCTTGTAAAGACACCCTACTGGCACAAACATTTTCTACAACACAACCCAGCACAGAAGTGGCACAAAGACAATCATTGAGCAATACGGGGTGCCAAATTCACGCAGCTAAATTGGGGGGGGGGGGCAGAATGGAGGCCATCTGGTGGAGTTCCCCTTTCAACAATAATGTTGTTGCTGTGGTAACAAAGTGTTGTGTGGTACAGTTTGGTGTAAACGGGCACAGTGAAGTGGGGGACTTACTCCGGTTTAGCACCCTGTATCAAGAGGACGTTGACACACTCCATACTACCAGCCCGGGCTGCCTTGTGGATAGGGGTCTCACCTACATAGTCCTGGAACAAGACAAGGCAAAAACATATCACTATACAAAGTGATAGAGAATCATAATCATGCTCAACCAGTATAATGGGGAGAATGGAAAAACATTATTGCTTGCAATATCGATATACAAGGCATTGTTATTACATTTTAGTAATTTAGCAGACGACTTACAGGAGGGAATTAGGATTAAGTACCTTGCTCAAGGGCACATTCACAGATTTTTCACCTCGTCGGCTCAGGGATTCAAACCAGCGACCAACGCTCTTAACCACTAGGCTATTAACCACCTGAAGCTTATGTTGATATTGGCCACTCATAAATAAGGCTCTAAGTGTCTGCTGAAAGGGGCCATTATCTGTGTGGCATGCTCCAACAGTTGAGCACAGCAGCAACAGTCCTCCAGAGAGACTAATCACAGAGAGAGGCTGTGAAAAGGTGTCTGCTGCCAACAGAGACAGTGGGCACTGGAGACAGCCGCTGAACTCCTCACCCAGCTCTCCGGCACCCCCTCGAGCCAAGGAGAACTGACACATTGCACTCTAGCCAGCAAATCCACCCTCCAGCTACCATCCCGTTCTGCTCCAAGCAGCCAGAATGTAAGTCAGGCTGCACAATTTCACTGTTGGTGAACAGTTAAGGGTGGTGAAGGGATAAGGGGCTCTGTGTGTATGTATTAGGGATGTAACATTCACTGATATGCATCTGTCCCCGATTCAAATGTTTAAGATATGATTGCATGGTTCGGCGGACCCCAAACTGATCCAAATTAAGCTTGCGGTGGTCCAAAAATCAACAACTGTTGCTCATTACTTTTTCTACCTTCCGTAAATACCTAATCTTTTGTGACAACTGATGCGTTTTCCACCTTCAGTGCCAAACTAAGCATGTTACTGTGTTAACAGTCATTGATCTACAAGTCATTTTGCATACCGAACAACCCCAGGGAATATCATTAGCCTAGTCAAACTGTACCCAACTTAGCGAGCTAACCAATGTGAAGTACATGGCCTGTTCCTGATCTTGCACATCTGGGTGGCACCTTCAACATTCAAACACAAAAATGGCTAGATATTAGGCTTTATTAGTTGAGTGACACCCTATGTAATTTGCTAGGTGGTTGTTGTCTATGCGCTGTGAAATTGTTTTAGCATAATAAAAGTAAGCTACTGGAGACAACTCTCAGCTGGCTATACCTGCTGAACAGGGGGGCTTACAATAGTTTGTATTTTATTTTAATTGTTATATTGTTTTATAGGTTCACCAATAGTTCTGGTAGTTTTGCTTTAAACAATCAGGGTGTATTTAGCTGCATGAATTTGGCACCCCGTATTGCTCAATGATTGTCTTTGTGCCACTTCTGTGCTGGGTTGTGTTGCCATGGTCATTTTTAGATACACAGGGTAAAGTTGATCATTTCATAACTAGGACAGGATTCACTTGCTGGGTTTTTCACACTCAACAGGTTCCTGTGTGTATCAAAAATGGTCCACCTCCCAAAGGACATCCAGCCAACTTGACACAACTGTGGGAAGCTTTGGAGACAACATGGGCCAGCTTTCGACACCCTGTAGAGTCGATGCCCTGACGTGTTGAGGCTGTTCAGAGGGCAAAGAGAGGGGGGAGGGTGTACAACTCAATAGTAGGAAGGTTTTCCTAATGTTTGGTATATTCAGTATACATCGAATGGAAAATGAATGCGTTTATGTAACAAATATTAGTGCATCGAATCATATCGCAGTAAACGAAATCGTACCGAATCGTTTCAAACTAAAACTTACCGTTCCTGAATTGTTTCGGAGCCATGTATCCAGAAGCGTATCAAATCGTCTTAAAAGGGAACGATGTACATCCCTACTATTTATTTGTGTGTATGTTTGTTGCAGGCCAGTGTAGCGATGCTCCCCCATAGCTCTGAGGCATCACAATCTTCTCCTACTTACCCCCATTACATTGGATCAGACTGCTGAACTTGACCCATAAAACCTCTAAATGTCACAGTGGAGAGAGCCAGGTGGAAAGGATGAAGCAGTAGAGAGTTATGCAATCATGACCTCCTAATCTGAATTCCCGAGCAGAGCTTCCCTGGCTGCTTCCTTTAGGTGCTTTTAAAAAAAAAGGTAGTCACAGACAAACAGTAGCACTGGCAGGCCGGGGCAGACCCTATTTAAGCTGTGGTCATGACACGGCTGCCTGCCTGTTGGCTCTATGCTGTGACTCAGAGGCCATACATAGTCTCTAGTCAAACAGTCTGGTGTGACGTGAAGAGACAGTCTCAGATAAACCGACACACAGCATGAACTATAGCTCTGTCTCCCAGAAAGCCTGATCCCTAGATAGTAGGATAATTCTGGCCTACGTGGGCCGCATGGAAAAGATAGACAACATAGGTTTGACTCACTTTTGCAAACAGGGAAAGTACTTGTAGTCTGTCTTGTTATTTGGTCTATCCAGTCATAAGTGCCATTGTCTTGTAACCTGTAAGACTGAGACCCACCTGTCTGTTGATGTCGGCCCCTGCCTGCAACAGCCACAGCACACACTCTGGGTGGCCTCCAAAAGCAGCAATGTGTGCGGGCGTCTGGGCAAACCTCGTCGTCCTGGCGTTCACCTTGCAGCCCACCTGCACCAGGCACATTACACACTCCAACTGTAAAGAAAGTGAGAGTGAGTCAACAACCAATCACAAAAGCTTTTGTTGAGAGCAGAGTTAATGATTGACAAGACACACAGCCATTACGCAAATCACAGTGAGATTATCACTACAGACTTGTATTCAAAGCTCTATGTCATTACAGAAACCAAACCACAGCAAGGAAAGTGTGTTTGTTTGAGGTAAACCCCAAAGGCACACTAACCAACCAGTGGCATCTTTATTAGGGCCTGGACAATACCAGTATCGCAATATTGTTTTCATGACAAAAAATGAACACACGAAGAGCAAACTCTTCCGTGCTTCTACACCAGCATTGCTTGCTGTTTGGGGTTTTAGGCTGGGTTTCTGTACAGCACTTTGTGACATCAGCTGATGTAAGAAGGGCTTTATAAATACATTTGATTGATTCTGTCCTTTAAAAACCTGCTGTGTCAAATAGTGTGCTATAGCTTAGAAAATGTGACTCTGGATGACAACATAAATTGTTTGTTTCCAACATTAGGGCTGTTTTCCTAAAGCAGTTCAATACACAACGTGTTTTGTTTCCTTGCCGCGATAGTAATGAGTATCGCGATACTGGCATTATCCCAACCCTAATCTTGTTGGTGTCCTTTTTTCCCCCTGTATTGAGCTTCTTGTACAGAAGAGGACACCTAAGCCCATATATGGTCACAGTATAGGGGCTTCAACTGCAGTCACTCCCACTGACTTATGTTCAGGCCAGCCTCTGTGTGGGAAGAGTGGGCACACCCAGCCTAAGCAGTTTTGGCGGGACACACTGCAGTTTTCCTGGCAAACAAAGACACTTTAACCCCACCATATCAAATAATGTTGTCTGGGAGGACCTGTAGCCTAATAGCTCTGCAACAAAGACCAGGCCATGAGTCATAGTTGATATTGTACTGAAGTCCCACTTCAAGACAGGGCTTAGTAAATACAGTACATGTAGTTTAAAAACATGATCCAAGCAGCTGTTCAAAATGTGTGTGCCTGATTGGCTTAACTAAACAATCTCTCTCCCTCCTGTCAAATGTGCATCTCTAGAATGAGAAGTGACAATATGATTAAGATAAAATGCAGATATGATAGTCCGGATGGCCATGCTGTGGACATGGGGCAGAGAACGCTGCTGTTTAATGTTGTTGTTTCGGCTTTGGGCACAATAGTAACTAATAACTGCCTCATTCCTTTCCTCCTGTTCCTTCTCCAACATCTGTGGAACTTTCTCCAAACCACCTCACTCAGGGGAACCTTGCCAGTGACACACACAGAGCTGTAGTGTGACCAATTTGGTCGCATATGCGACAAAATACACATAATGTATTTGGAAAAAATTCAGATCCCTTGACTTTTTCCACATTCTGTTACAGCCTTATTCTAAAATGTATTAAATTGTTCTATCAATCGACACACAACACCCCATAATGACGAGGTAAAACCAGTTTTTCGAAATGTTCGCTAATTTATTAAAATAAAAAAACAGAAACCTCACATTTATGTAAGTGTTCAGTACTTTGAAGCACCTTTGGCAGCAATTACAGCCTCGAGTCTTCTTGGGTATGACGCTACAAGCTTGGCACACCTGTATTTGGAGAGTTTCTCCCATTCTTCTCTGCAGATCCTCTCAAATTCTGTCAGTTTGGATGGGAAGCGTCGCTGCACAGCTATTTTCAAGTCTCTCCAGAGATGTTCAATTGGATTCAAGTCCGGGCTCTGGCTGGGGCACTCAAGGACATTCAGAGACGTGTCCCAAAGCCACTCCTGCGTTGTCTTGGCTGTGTGCTTAGGGTCGTAGTTCTGTTGGAAGATGAACCTTCACTCTGGAGCAGGTTTTCATCAAGGATCTCTCTGTACATTGCTCTGTTCAGTTTTCACTTGATCTTGACTAGTCTCCCAGTCCCTGCCGGTAAAAAAACAACACGACAGCATGATGCTGCCACGACCATGCTTCACTGTAGGGATTGTGCCAGGTTTCCTCCAGCTGTGACACTTGGCATTCAGGCCAAAGAGATCAATCTTGGTTTCATCACACCAGATAATCATGTTTCTCATGGTCTGAGTGTCTTTAGGTTCCTTTTGGCAAACTCCAAGCGGGCTGTCATGTGTCTTTTACTGAGGAGTGGCTTCCGTCTGGCCACTCTACCATAAAGGCCTGATAGGTGGAGTGCTGCAGAGATGAGAACCTTCCAGAAGGACAACCATCTCCACAGAGGAACTCTGGAGCTCTGTCAGTGACCATCGGGTTCTTAGTCTCCTCCCTGAGCAAAGCCCTCCTCCGATTGCTCAGTTTGGCCGGGCGGCCTTCTCTAGGAAGAGTCTTGGTGTTTCCAAACTTCTTCCATTTAAGAATAATGGAGGCCACTGTATTCTTGGAGACCTTCAATGCTCCTGGTAACAATTTTGAGTGTCCTAGCAAAGGGTCGGAATAGTTATGTAAGGTATTTATGTTTATGTTTAATAGATTGGGAAAACATATTTTTTTTAATCTGTTTTCGCTTTGTCATTATGGGGCATTGTGTAGAATGAGAAATTCAATTTAATCAATTTTAGAATAAGGCTAACATAACAAAATGTGGAAAAAGTCAAGGGGTCTGAATACTTTCCCAGGGCACTGTACTTCCAGGATTTTGGCAATTAGGCCCTTTAGTCCGATGACCTTGTGGATACCATTTTTGTCTCTATGTCCAGTATGAAGGAAGTTAGAGGTAGTTTTGCATGCTAGCAGATAGCATTGGCTAGTGCAATGACTGGAAGTCTAACACTAGCCAATGCTCACAAAACGACCTCTACCTTCCTTCATACTGGAAACAGACATAAAAATTGTAGCCACAAGTTCATCTGACTCTGGGAAAGTAGATAAAGGCCCTCCTTGCCAAAATCCCGAACCATCTCTTTAAAAAGATCTGACCCATATCACCAGCGCAATGTTTTTTTCTACCTGTCGAGGATTGTGGGCATGTATTTTATAGAGGGAGCTCTATTACGCTGGCCCAGGTTGAACCAAGCAATGGCCCGTCACGCCACTGAGCGAAAGCAGGGAGGGAGGAGCGCCATTCACAAATCAAACAGAAATCTGCACCGCTCGGTCATGTTGTCAACAAGGCAGCATGGTGCATCGTCCACAAACATGCATCTATTGTCCATTAAATAAATGTTTGAAACTTCAAAACTAGTTATCATTGGAATGGCCGATACAGCGATTTTTTCAAAATTAATCACTTTTCCATATGAAAACAGAATCCTACTCATCACTTAATTACGCAGTGGTGGAAAAAGCACCCAATCGTCATAGTTGAGTAAAAGTAAAGAGAACTTAATTAGAAAATTGCTCAATTATGTCACCCAGTAAAATACTACTTGAGTAAAAGTCTAAATGTAATTGTGAAAATATACTTTGTCAGAAGTAAAAGTATAAAATGTAAAGTTCCTCATATTAAGCAAACCAGACGGCACCTTAATTTGATTTTTTTGCCGATAGCCAGGGGCACACGCCAACATAATTTACAAACTAAGCATGTGTGTTTAGTGAGTCCGCCAGATCAGATTCAGTAGGTTAGACCAGGGATGATCTATAGATAAGTTTAACAAATAAGAACATTCATGTCCTGCTAAGCATTCAAAATGTAATGAGTACTTTTGGGTGTCAGGGAAAATGTATGGAGTAAAAAACATTTTCTTTAGGAATGTAGAAGTAAGTTGTCAAATATAAATAGTAGAGTACAAATACCCCAAAAAACTACTTAAGTATCATTTAAGTATTTTTAAACCACTGTAATTATTCCCTTTTGTTTTGAGCAGAGTTTTGAGCAGACACCATAGGCCAGAGCGTGGCATCTGGCTCACCCCCCAGGAGGCAGCCCGGTTCTAAAACAAATGCAATCACATTACACCCGGCTCAAATTCTTCCCACTGGGGTAACCCGGCCAGAAAAACAAACCCCTTCATTCATAAACCATGTCACAGGTTGTTGTAAAGCTAATTGCGGGCAAGTTTAACCATTTGTTTTACACATTGTTCAGTCATGTTTGTGACCTCATTAGCTAGTTAACAACCTGGTAACATTACCAGTATATCCCTACATTTGGGGGCACAAAAAGAAAGGAAAAGCTAATTCAGGAGATCTATGATCATAGCAATATATGAATGACAGATCTCTAGCATGTTGTCATCAGAAACTTGACTTCTTAAAGACACCGTGTAAATGTTCTAGAATGTATTGCAATAGAAAAATTGTGATTTTACATGTTGAAACCTCATATTACACATTACTGTTTAATTTTTAAAAAATTGTAGCTTTTACACAGTTAAATATTGTTTTTCTTGGGCACAGCATGTGCTTCAGAAGTAGCTAGAATTCAACCGATACAAATAAAACAATTCTGGTGCTCCTAAATGTAATGTTGCGTTCTTAACTTCTTAAAGTTGTGAGTACCAGTGCTCTCAGTTGGGAGCCTGTCAGTACATTTCAATTAAACAAGTCAAAAGTTCGAAATATATATTTTTTGGGGGGGTTACGTAATTTTTTTATGGGATATACTTGTAAAACAAAGTTTGAATAAAGCAATGCCACAGTCATGCAAGACTTTTGAGAAAATGGTTTGTTCCATGAGCACAGTATGCAGAGCAGGTACGTGCAAGTTGTTTCAACTGTAGATATTGTTGGCGGGTTGTTTGCCATTGGCCCATGCACAGCCAATAGAAAACGATGCAGTGCTTTATAAAATATTGGACATTTCCTGAAATAAACTGACAGGAAGGGAAGACTAGCTACTTTCTCTGGAAGACTAACGTTAGCGCTATGGCCCAACTGAAATACTGACAACTAAGGCTTCAACAGCAGCCCGAATGCACTATTAGGACAATCAATGTCGATATTACATAGCTGTACATTCACACAATCTTTGCTTTCAGGTGTGAATGCACGCACGTTTCACGACATTAGGTGATAGCATTTGATTTCACATTATGGAGATGAACAAACACCTAACAATTAGAAAATATTAAAAAAACATTCTTATGAGTGTTGAGACAAATTACGTAAATCGCTGTTCAGCTGTTCAGCTAGACAGCTTGCTACATTGGAACGTTTTAGATACATTGATACTTAAATAAATGGTATGTATATTTGTATCGGATTAGCATCACAAATCGGAAAATCTTCTTTCGAAAATGATAATAGCATTTCTTGCTAGATTTACGCCTGCTAATAATGTGACAATATGAATAATCTCTCTATTGGTTTTAGAATGTTTGCAAGCTACCTTTCCAAAATGTGCTGCCCAATGAATGGGACTCCAGCCATAGACGGAGTCTTCCGTGATGAGGTCTGCTTGGTTTGTGGTGCACTGAAGAAGCGAACACAAAGCAACAACGTCTCCATCCCTGCACGCCCGGTGGAGAGGGTAACGAATGTTCAGCACCTCGTCGTTTGAAAATCCAGACTCTACGCTGACGGACATGGTTGCGATACGGTGTGTACAGATGTTTGGGAGAAAAGTAGCCGTATCAAGTTGCCTTAGTCGCCAAGAATTTAACCCGCTTCGCACGCCCCTACAGGAACATACACAAAGGAAAGGAAGAGATGAGAGCTCGCGCTTTCAACTTGGCGCGAATCGCAAAACACGGACTGTTTTTTTTCTTCTTGGCTGCTTGGTTCTATCAAAACCCGTCATGGAGTCCTTTGTTAAATCTTCTTCTTTGTCGATGAGGTTTAACGGCGGTTGGCATCCAATAAATGTTGCATTACCGCCACCTACTAGACTTGAATATAACTCCCTTAGACTTTGCTTGAGAATTAAAAAATAAATAAATAAGAATAAATAAATAAATACCCTACCATCTAACCCTACACTCACTAAAAACTCACCATCCTACTCAACTGTTTAAATCAATTTAGTCCTACCTCAGGCCAACAGCCTGAAAGGATGGGATACCACCACTTAACATACCCTGTAACTCTTCTGAAGTCCAGTCTTGCACATCCAAATACCTCTGCAGCTGCCACCACAACCTACATTTTCTGCGACTTACATTCTATCCCTGCAGTACAGTTGATAACCATTGCTATAAATGCTAAAAATCCAATCTTACTGAAACATATCACTTGTTGGCCTATCCTTGTACAGATGTACTATTCACACCACTCCTCTCAGGATCCCTCCTCCTTGATCCATCTTCCTCTACTTTCTTCATTGCTTCAGCATACAACAACTTCTGCACTACTCTAACCCTGGAAACCTCAATCTGCCGCTCTTACACCGGACATTTCTGATCCACAGCCCCATGGGCACCCCTACAATTAACACATACCACTATTTTCCCCAATGCTACACATTCCTTTCTCTCATGCCCTTCTGCACATTTCTCACACCTAGGAACCTCCCTCCTACACACCGCTGCAACATGCCCATAAGCTTGACACCTATAACAACTTAATGTATTTGGCACAAAGCTCATACGGGATAATTTATTATCCTAACAGCACTTTGTTAGGCAGTGTCAACATCAAAACGCAAAAGGACAGACAACAACTCTTCCGTTTCACCACTCACGCCACCCTGTCTGCATCGCACCAAAGGACGAGCATCACAAACACCATTAATCTTCCCCTTCCGTTGGTCAACTTTCACATTTACCGCTACCCCAGTAAAGACTCCTCTCAATGGCACCATTTCCTTGAGAGCAAAATAATTCACATCTCTTGTCCCCATTCGTTTAACACGGAGCACCTGCTTCCTCTGACAAGAAAGAAACCCAAGCAATTATCACAAGGCCACTTCTGGTTACCTTCACCGATTCCACAGCACCCACCTCTGTTTTCACCCACCCTGAAACCACAAATGGATCAGCCAAAAGGCAAGGGTCCACTTTTCACTCCTACTGTCAAAGACTCAACTTTATCCTGGGCTCTGAGAACTTCACCAGACCTACCACTAATCTCCCTTTTCCCCACCATGTTTAACCTACTCAGGCTCAACCTCTTCCTCCCTCTCTCTCTCTTCGAACTCCTTTGCCTCTTTTCCCTCCATTCCTCCTCCGTATTCCAAGTATACATCTACTTATGATAATACTGCACTTCTCCTGACATACATCCTGACATCTTGTTCTTGCCCTCTCAAGGGACATCATTTAACCGGCTGTCACAATCTCAATCAGCACAAACCCCTCAGGATGTAGCGCTCAACAGTGCTTCCCACTTCTAAAGCAGCTACTTTGTCTTGATGTTCTTCTTTGTCAATAGCTACCGAGAAGCTTTTCCATTTCAAACAAGCGCACTCTTCCAACCACCATCCACAGACAGTTCCTGAGGTATGACCAGTCCGCGAGCCTCCTCCCTTCATTTTCTACTTCATTGCTACTGCTTCTTCTGTCCCTTTGTTGAATCAGGCTATGCAGTGTCTTTAGAAAGTATCCACAACCCTTGACTTTTTCCACATTTAGTTGTGTTGAAGCCTGAATTTTAAATTTGATCAAATTGAGAATTAGGGTTAGATTTTGGGTTACACAATAGCTCATAATATCAAAGTGGATTTATGTTTTTATAAAAAAAATTTTTACAAATTAATAAAAAAATGAGAAGCTGAAATGTCTTGAATCAATAAGTATTCAACCCATTCTTATGGAAAGCCTAAATAACTTCAGGAGTAAAAAATATGCTTAACGAGTCATATAATAAGTTGCATGGACTCACTCTGTGTGCAATAATAGTGGTTAACATGATTTTTGAATGACTACCTTATCTCTGTATCCCACACATCTGTAATGTCCCTCAGTCGAGCAGTGAATTTCAAACACAGATTGAACCACAAACACCAAGAAGAAGTTTTGTCAAGGCCTCGCAAAGAAGGGCACCTATTGGTAGATGGGTAAAAAATAAAATAAAAACAGAAAGACCAGGGAGGTTTTCCAGTGCCTTGCAAAGAAGAGCACCTATTGGTAGATGTGTAAAAATGAAATTACTAATTACACTTTGGATGGTGTATCCATACACCCAGTCACTACAAAGATACAGGCATCCTTACTTACTCAGTCGCCAGAGAGGAAGGAAACAGCTCAGGGAATCCATGTGGCCAATGGTGACTTTAAAATAGTTCAATGGCTGTGATAGGAGAAAACTGAGAATGAATCAACAACATTGTAGTCCCTCCACAATTCTAACCTAAATGACAGAATGAAAAGACTGAAGTCTGTGCAGAGTTAAAATATTCCAAAATATACATCCTGTTTGCAATAAGGCACTAAAAGTAAAACTGCAAAAACATTTGGCAATTTTTTTAACTTTATGTCCTGAGTTCAACGCATTATGTTTGGGAAAATTAAACACAACACATCACTGAGTACCACTCTTCATATTTTCAAGCATGGAGTTGACTGCATCATTAAATCTGTTTTACCAAATTTCTACAAGCATGTCATGAGCAACCAGAGGGGAAAAAAGTTGACCACCTTTACTCCACACACAGAGACGCATACAAAGCTCTGCCTTGCACGCCGAATCCTCCTGATTCCTGCTTACAAGCAAAAACTAAAGCAGGAAGTACGAGTGACTCGCTCAATATGGAAGTGGTCAGATGACACAGATGCTACGCTACAGTACTGCTTTGCTAGCACAGACTGGAATAAGTTCCAGCATTCATCCAATGGCATTGAGGAGTATACCAACTCAGTCACCGGCTACATCAATAAGTGCATCGACGACGTCGTCCCCACAGTGACCGTACGTACATATCCCAACCAGAAGCAATGAATTACAGGCAAAATCGCACCAAGCTAAAGGCTAGAGCTGCTGCTTTCAAGGAGAGGGACACTAATCCGGACACTTATAAGAAATCCCGCTATGAAAACTATTACAGACTACAAAGGGAAACCCATCTGCGAGCTGCTTTTATGCTTGCTTCGAGGCAAGCAACACTGAAGCATGCATGACAGCACCAACTGTTCCGGATGACTATGTAATCACGCTCTCCGTAGCCGATGTGAGCAAGACCATTAAACAGGTCAACATTCACAAGGCCGCGGGGCCAGAAGGATTATCAGTATGTGTACTCAGAGCATGCGCGGACCAACTGGCAAGTGTCTTCGCTGACATTTTCAATCCCTGACCGAGTATGTAATACCTACCCGTTTCAAGCAGACCACCATAGTCCCTGTGCCCAAGAAAGCGAATGTAACCTGCTTAAATAACTACCGCCCGTAGGCATGAAGTGTTTTGAAAGGCTAGACAAGGCTCACATCAACACCATCATCCCGCTGTACTGCTGTACTGCAGCGCCAGCTGTGCCACCAGAGACTCTGGGTTTGCACCCAGGCTCTGTCGTAACCGGCCGCGACCAGGAGGTCCGTGGGGCGACGCACAATTGGCCTAGCGTCGCCTGGGTTAGGGAGGGGATGGCCGGTAGGGATATCCTTGTCTCATCGCGCACCAGCGACTCCTGTGGCGGGCAGGGCGCAGTGCACGCTAACCAAGGTTGCCAGGTGCACGGTGTTTCCTCCGACACATTGATGCGGCTTGCTTCCGGGTTGGATGCGCCCTGTGTTAAGAAGCAGTGCGGCTTGGTTGAGTTGTGTGTCGGAGGACGCATGACTTTCAACCTTCGTCTCTCCCGAGCACGTACGGGAGTTGTAGCGATGAGACAAGATAGTCGCTACTAAACAATTGGATACCACAAAATTGGGGAGAAAACGGGGTCAAATTTACATTTTTTTTAAAAAGTTCATCAGCTGCACCATCGAGAGCATCCTGACATGTTACATCACCGCCTAGTATGGCACCAGCTGGTCATCCGACCGTTAGGCGCTACAAAGGGTAGTGCGTATTGATCCAAGATGGCGTAGCAGTCAGACATCTTTGTCCTGTCGTGTCCCTTGTATATATCGTTTCACTGCCTCATTGCCTGCATCCGTAATGGGTCTGCGACCAAACGGCCACCCCTCATCACTGTCAAATGCTCCCTGAAACACTTCTGCGAGCAGGCCTTTCTAATTGACCTGGCCGGGGTATCCTGGAATGATATTGACCTCATCCCGTCAGTAGATGATGCCTGGCTATTCTTTAAAAGTGCCTTCCTCACAAACTTAAATAAGCATGCCCCTCTCAAAAAAAATAGAACTAGGAATAGATATAGTCCTTGGTTCACTCCACCCTTGACCAGCACAAAAACATCCTGTGGGGTTCTGCATTAGCATCGAATAGCCCCCGTGATATGCAACTTTTCAGGGAAGTTAGGAACAAATATACACAGGCAGTTAGAAAAGCTAAGGCAAGCTTTTTCAAACAGAAATTTGCACCCTGTAGTACTAACTCAAAAAAGTTTGGGGACACTGTAAAGTTCATGGAGAATAAGAGCACCTCCTCCCAGCTGCCCACTGCTCTGAGTCTAGGAAACACTGTCACCACCGATAAATCCACTATAATTGAGAATTTCAATAAGCATTTCTCTACGGCTGGCCATGCTTTCCACATGGCTACCCCTACCCCGGTCAACTGCCCGGCACCCTCCACAGCAACCCGCCAAAGCCCCCACCATTTCTCCTTTACCCAAATCTAGATAGCTGATGTTCTGAAAGAGCTGCAAAATCTGGACCCCTACAAATCAGCCGGGCTAGACAATCTGGCCCCTCTCTTTCTAAAATTATCTGCCAAAATTGTTGCAACCCCTATTACTAGCCTGTTCAACCTCTCTTTCGTATCGTCTGAGATTCCCAAAGATTGGAAAGCTGCCGCGGTAATCCCCCTCTTCAAAGGGGGTGACACTCTAGACCCAAACTGCTACAGACCTATATCTATCCTACCCTGTCTTTCTAAGGTCTTCGAAAGCCAAGTTAACAAACAGATTACTGACCATTTCGAATCCCACCATACCTTCTCCGCTATGCAATCTGGTTTCAGAGCTGGTCATGGGTGCACCTCAGCCACGCTCAAGGTTCTAAACGACATTCATAACCACCATCGATAAGAGACATTACTGTGCAGCCGTATTCATCGACCTGGCCAAGGCTTTCGACTCTGTCAATCACAACATTCTTATTGGCAGACTCGACAGCCTTGGTTTCTCAAATGATTGCCTCGCCTGGTGTAGTGGAAATTTCCTGTATTACCATATCACAAGAAAGCAAACCACACGCAAGACAGAGTTATCATAAAGTCCATCTTTAATTATATGAGCTCCATCACAACCCTGTGACTCTCAGATCAATTCAGTGTCTATAAATGAATTCTCTGAGAGTGCTTACACATTGCAACTGAGATCCTTTATAGCAAAGACACACATAGCCAGACAGCATTGGCTATAAATTATCGTTCAGCTTTGTCTCCTAAACTATGTTCTTATCTCGCTCTTGGTACCAATCAGAACCAAAAACACTACCTCTTCCAATGGCATATATTAAATACACCCCCTCCTGGACAAGATCACAGAGAGACAGTGACTGGCACACAGACATTGTGGAGCCAAGAGATAATTGGTTCCCCCTCAACCATCCCTTCACATGGTTTAAAAGATACGTTTACATATGACTCATTCACAGATAAGACTAACCAGACCTCCCCCCTCTCTGGGCCAAAGTAACTTTTTCCACATAAGCATGCTATAAAATGAATAAAACATCTTATTTATAAATGTTATCTAAATGTTACCTAAATGTTTCCACGACACTGGTTTACCAACTACTTCTCTGATAGAGTTCAGTGTGTCAAATCGGAGGACCCGTTGTCCGGACCTCTGACAGTCTCTATGGGTGTGCCACAGGGTTCAATTCTCGGGCCGACTCTCTTTTCTGTATATATCAATGATGTTGCTCTTGCTGCTGGTGATTCTCTGATCCACCTCTACGCAGACGACACCATTCTGTATACATCTGGCCCCTCCTTGGACACTGTGTTAACTAACCTCCAGACGAGCTTCAATGCCATACAACTCTCCTTCCATGGTCTCAAACTGCTCTTAAACGCAAGTAAAACTAAATGTATGCTATTCAATCGATCACTGCCCGCACCTGCTCGCCCGTCCAGCATCACTACTCTGGACGGCTCTGACTTAGAATACGTGGACAACTACAAATACCTGGGTGTCTGGTTAGACTGTAAACTCTACTTCCAGACTCACATTAAGCATCTCCAATCCAATATTAAATCTAGAATCGGCCTCCTATATCGCAACAAAGCATCCTTCACTCATGCTGCCAAACATACCCTTGTAAAACTGACCATCCTACTGATCCTCGACTTCGGTGATGTCATCTATAAAATAGCCTCCAACACTCTACTCAACAAACTGGATGCAGTCTATCACATTGCCATCCGTTTTGTCACCAAAGCCCCATACACTACCCACCATTGCGACCTGTACGCTCTCGTTGGTTGGCCCTCGCTTCATACTCGTCGCCAAACCCACTGGCTACAGGTTATCTACAAGTCTCTGCTAGGTAAAGCCCCGCCTTATCTCAGCTCACTGGTCACCATAGCAGCACCCACTCGTAGCACGCGCTCCAGCAGGTATATCTCACTGGTCACCCCCAAAGCCAATTCCTCCTTTGGTCGTCTTTCCTTCCAGTTCTCTGCTGCCCATGACTGGAACGAATTGCAAAAATCTTCGAAGCTGGAGACTCACATCTCCCTCACTAGCTTTAAGCACCAGCTGTCAGAGCAGCTTACAGATCACTGCACCTGTACATAGCCCATCTGTAAACAGCCCATCTATCTACCTACCTCATCACCATACTGGCATTTATTTATTTTGCTCCTTTGCACCCCAGTATTTCTACTTGCACATTCATCTTCTGCCGATCTACCATTCCAGTGTTTATTTGCTATATTGTAATTACTTCGCCACCATGGCCTATTTATTTCCTTAACTTACCTCATTTGCACTCACTGTATATAGACTTTTTGTTTTCTTTTGTTCTACTGTATTATTGACTGTATGTTTTGTTTTTTCCATGTGTAACTCTGTGTTGTTGTTTGTGTCGAATTGCTTCGCTTTGTCTTGGCCAGGTCGCAGTTGCAAATGAGAACTTGTTCTCAACTAGCCTACCTGGTTAAATAAAGGTGAAATAAAAAAATAAAATAAAAAATATCCCAGTACATCACTGGGGCCAAGCTTCCTGCCATCCAGGACCTACATACTAGGTGGTGTCAGAGGAAGACACAAAAATATCAGACTCCAATCATCCAAGTCATAGACTGTTCACTCTGCTACCGCACGGCAAGCGGTACCGGAGCGCCAAGTCTAGGTCCAAAAGCCTCTTTAACATCTTCTACCCCCAAGCCATAAGACTGCTGAACAATTAATCAAATATTTGCATTGACACCCACCATTTGTTTTTACCCTGCTGCTACTCACTGTTTACAACAGTTGAAGTCTGAAGTTTACATACACTTAGGCTGGAGTCATTAAAACTTGTTTTTCAACTAATTTCATGTTAACAAACTATAGCTTTGGCAAGTCGGTTAGTACATATACTTTGTGCATGACACATGTAATTTTTCCAACAATTGTTTACAGACAGATCATTTCACATATTATTCACTGTATCACAATTCCAGTGGGTCAGAAGTTTACATACACTAAGTTGACTGTGCAATTAAACAGCTTTGAAAATTCCAGAAAACGATGTCATGGCTTTAGAAGCTTCTGATAGGCTAATTGACGTCATTCGAGACAATTGGAGGTGTACCTGTGGATGTCTTTCAAGGCCTGCCTTTAAACTCAGTGCCTCTTTGCTTGACATCATGGGAAAAAGAAATCAGCCAAGACCTCAAAACATAAATTGTAGACCTCCACAAGTCTGGTTCATCCTTGGGAGCAATTTCCAAATGCCTGAAGGTACCAAGTTCATCTGTACAAACAATAGTACGCAAGTATAAACACCATGCGACCACGCAGCCGTCATACCGCTCAGGAAGGAGACGTCTTCTGTCTCCTAGAGATGAACGTACTTTGGTGAGAAAAGTGCAAATCAATCCCAGAACAACAGCAAAGGACCTTGTGAAGATGCTGGAGGAAACAGGTACAAAAGTATCTATATCCACAGTAAAACGAGTCCTATATCGACATAACGTGAAAGGCCACTCAGCAAGGAAGAAGCCAATTCTCCTAAACCACCATTAAAAAGCCAGACTACGGTTTGCAACTACACATGGGGACAAAGATCATACTTTTTGGAGAAATATCCTCTGGTCTGATGAAACAAAAATAGAATTGTTTGGCCATAATGACCATTGTTATGTTTGGAGGAAAAAGGGGGATGCTTGCAAGCAGAAGAACACCCTCCCAACAGTGAAGCACGGGGGTGGCAGCATAATGTTGTGGGGGTGCTTTGCTGCAGGAGGGACTGGTGCACTTCACAAAATAGATGGCATCACGAGGATAGAAAATGATGTGGAAATATTGAAGCAACATCTCAAGACATCAGTTAAAGCTTGGTTGCAAGTGGGTCTTCCAAATGGACAATGACCCCAAGCATACTTCCAAAGTTGTGTAAAAATGGCTTAAGGACAACAAAGTCAAGGTATTGGAGTGGCCATCACAAAGCCCTGACCTCAATCCCATAGAAAATGTGTGGGCAGAACTGAAAAAGCGTGTGCGAGCAAGGAGGCCTAAAAACCTGACTCAGTTACACCAGCTCTGTCAGGAGGAATGGGCCAATATTCACACAACTTATTGTGGGAAGCTTGTAGAAGGCTACCTGAAACATTTGACCCAAGTTAAACAATTTAAAGGCAATGCTACCAAATACTAATTGAGTGTATGTCAAATTCTGACCCACTGGGAGTGTGATGAAAGAAATACAAGCTTAAATAAATCACTCTCTACTATTATTCTGGCATTTTACATTCTTAAAATAAAGTGGTGATCCTAACTGACCTAAGACGATACATTTTTACTACGATTAAATGTCAGGAATTTAGTAGCAAAATAGTATCTATTTTTGCTAACTTTCTGTTCAAATTTGTTGTGGTAAGTTATTTTATTTCTTTAGGGACCTTGAAATTAACATTTTGATGTTAGTTTCAATCAGTCCAAATAACTGTCTGGTAATTTATTATGTCCAAAAAAATTGTATTATTATATTTCATTTTTATGAATCATAATTACATTTGATGATTTAAACAATAACTGTGAACATTATTATTTTATGTAAAATTGTAATGTCTTCTAATCAAATGAGAAGTTTTAAGAAGAAGAAAAAATATTCACAATAATTACATTTACAACAATAGGCACAATAGTTTCACAATATCATACAAACAAAGGCCTGCGCAGGATTTACAATGAAAATAATAGGATACATAAAATTAAATACAAAATTAAAGAGTAGGACAACAATACATACTGTAGCAGGGGTTCTCATAAAATCGGATTTGCATCCATAACAGTTGTCTGAAGTTTACATACTTTTTTGTTCTTCAGCAATTTAAGGGATTCCGTATAAATGTGGAATTCATGTTGGAAAACAGAGTTGGGGTTAGTCTTCGTAAATGTCACTTTGTCGATAAAAAATCGCCAATATTTATTATATTGGTTAGAAATTCCGAATTTGAATATTTTATGAAAGCACCATATGATATAATATCTCGAAAAATAAAGCGCAAACCAGTCTTGAAGAGCAGTCCAGCATGTTTGGGTGAAGGTACAGGAGAAGAATATGCATGGTCCGCAGTTTTGGCCAAGGTTGAAACGAAGCCTTAGAAATTAACTGAATGGATAAATATTATTGAGCATTTTAAAGTGCACTTTAGTTTACAGGGGAAGCTAAAATAAATCGGTTTTATTGCAATGGACTGGCAGCCTACTTGTCTTCTTTCTTGGATTAACTGCCAGTTACCCCATCTCACCAAAAGCAGGGGGCATGAAATCACAGCGATTATAGAGCTCGCCAGTTTGTAGTCCTAGAACCCGGAAATTAGTTACCTCTGGTTTGTTCAACAATCCCTTTGGAATAAATGCCGAAAATTAGGTCTGAGTTTGACACAAGTTTATGAGATGTTATACTTTTTGTTGTATGAGATAATATTAGTCAGTTAACATTACCTTTATGAATAAGCCTTTGTGCTTTTTTTTATTACATAAATTCATCAAAATTCACAAAAAGTGAAAATGAACGCATAGAAGAAAACGTATAAGATCTAAACGTGTGTTTAGAACATAACTTATTTTCGTAGTTCATTAAAAAAAAACATACAAAAAGACGCTATTACTATTTCTCTCTTCCATGTAGGATAATTATGAGGTGTAAAGTTGTGCTTGTAAAGAAAGCATCTAAATCAAACGGGAGCTTGTATTTTGAAGTCTCAAAACGGACGTGACGTTATTTTGTTTACAAATATAGCTAGCTAGCTACCTAAGAAGCAATCCGCTGGCAATTGTTTATTCAACGCCAGTTCAATTACAACAAGATAACAACATGAACGGAATTCACACTGTGTTGTTGGCTGACGCATAGTCATTCACATGGCACTATATACTTTGAGGTTAACATACATCTTTAGTTTGGTTTTAGCTAGCTAGCATCATGAAGTTGACAAGCTAAATTGCTTACTAGCTTTGGTACGATATCAGTATTAACTAGTGACGAGATTTTTGGGGACGTGGATCGTGTGGTATTTCTGCAAGCTCATTATGGAAGGAGTTCTCTATAAGTGGACAAATTATATGACAGGTAACGTTATGCATTTAATGTGTTTGGTCCATAGTTTAGCTAGCTAGCTTGACTATCTCGTTAGCATAGCTGTCACATTGACATTAAATTTAGCTAAGCTAACGTTAGCTTAGATACACAACCTACCCCTGCTTGTCTGCCCTTCACAGCCCTTGCTGTGTCATTTGATATATGTGTAAGGTAACTAACTAACTTATAAGATGCTTACTAACTTACAACCTACACTTATGTAAGTTCGCTAACTCTGCACTAACCGACTAAACTCAACGATTTACGATGGACCTGTGCTTGTGGGCGGACTGGAGCTGTCAAATACAATTACCAATGTCGGGTGTAATTGCGGGCTGTTCTTTGGGTGCTGAAATCAGTAGTTTTTTTATGTGACGTTGATGTTCCAGTCTGCCCACACTAGTCAATTGTGTATGATTGCGACCTGCCATTCGGGGCATCCCTGCATGTGGGCGTTAACCCACCTCCTCCCCCCCTTGAGCGTCCATTGGTTCCTGCATGAACGGCCCCCCGAGCACGCCATCTTCATGCTTCTGTGACACTTTTGATATTCTGGATTTCCCCTGATTGTCTATGCGATTAAAATGTTGTCAAAAGGGAAATACAAGTATTATCAAAGTTTTTTGGGGTGAAGAACACTGTCCCAGTGTTCTAGATATCTATCGGTGTCACCCTACCTCCGGCCTGCTGTGTATCGGAGTCCTCCTAGCTGGGTCATTCCTACATTACTTTTGGACCTTATAACTTTAGAATACAAAACAAATATTTTTATTTTTATTCAGAAAAAGGACTTCTTTGACTTTCAGAAAAACATATTGGTCAAACTAAGGCACTTGATCTATTTTAGGTGCATAATCCCATAGTTATTGCATAATAATAACAGGGTGGAACCTAGCCTAAAGACCCTAGACAGAAATTAGCGTTTGGACCAGGAAGGTTTCCTTTCACGACCTCTGAGACAGAATGCTGAATAAAATACTTCACCGGTTGTCTGTGTGGTTGGTCCTTTTGCCGATAGGAATGTGAGACAAAAAATTCACAGAGTAGTGTTATCAACCAGACATTAAGTAGGCCTATGCTGGTATGTTTATCGTTTGTATTTCTGGTTTTTATTTTCAATACTGATGCAATTCGCATGTGACAAACACTTACACAATATGGCCGAGCCTAACCGAACGGCAAACACTTCCAGCTGATTGTGAGGAAATGGGCTTCGGTCTACTACATTCGGTTATGTTCGGCTATTTTTTACATATTGAGCATCACGTGCAATGCGTCAACAGATTAAAAACACAAGCGACAGAACCCACCGGCGCCACAAAAAGTGGGGTAAACAACACTTTCCTGTGGATACCCCATCTCCACCTCCTACCGCCAAAAGAACCAATAGCATGTACAACCAGTAAAGTAAGGGTGAATGACATTTTATTTAACATTCTGCCTTGTAGAGACCATTGCCTCTTTTTTTTACAGCGGCTTTCAGACTGATATTTGTAATTAACCATGGAAACAGTGATATTTAGGCAAGGTAGAACCTAACAGGGTGGAAATGTGTAGCCTTAATTCGCCGTAACTCTGTGGGTGATTGAGATTAAACTAGCATAATGGTAAACATTTTAACAGGTTTTGAACTTCTATATGAAATGTATTTTAACATTTAGAAAATGTGTTAAATCTTCTCTAATTTAGCCTAATAGGGTGGAAATGCATGTGTGAGACAGACAAGTGTCATGAAACATAGGAAAATAAATCAAACCGAGTGTTTTATATTTATTTAGCTTCACACCATTGTTTTCCCACCAAACAACAACATGAACATAGAAATCTGTGTTATGGATATGACATTGTCATTGAAAGCAAGTCTAAAGATGTGCTATGCAGAAATCGCTCTGTCATTTTCTGGTTGCTAAAATTCTAATAGAATGGGCTATTTTCAGTTCATGTGACAAAATAAGCAAGGTTGTTGTAGAGAATCATTGTACCATCTAAACTGTTGCGAAATATATTTTCCACAACCAAAAATATTGTATTTTCAGCTGTTTGAAGCTGGTGTACAAAACCGAGGGTAAAACTAAATTTAAGAATGGGAAGAATATAAATAGTGCACATAGACTTGCTTTCTATGACAATTACATCTCTATAACTCATATTTCTATGTGAATTTGGTCAGGTCACCCAAACAGTTACATATTACAGCTTTAAAGGAGAATTACGACACACTAACAAGGTGGAAAGTGATATCAAGGACACAGAACATTTTAAATGCAATAAAAAATAAATACAATAATCATGAAAAAAACATTTGAGAGATTTTATTAACTAGGACTATAAAATAATGAACACATTTTTTTGGGGGGGGGGGGGGTTTATGGCTTATAGTTCTATTAGAAGTTGATGAATAACACCTGGGTACATGGCAAAAACACCCAAATCCACAGAAAAAATATTAAAAATGCATAAAATGCCCTTTCAATAGCCATATGTTGGTGTTTTTAAGGTAAAGGACACCTGATCTCATATTTAAAGTTTTTTTGATTCACATTTTAAACTAAATAAGAACTGATATTTCCTGGCGACAGAACAGGCACCGCAATGTAGGAATGACCCAGTTAACTAGCTAGCACACAGTGTCTTTTGCTCCCTCTTGCCAAACACCTGGCCTCACCATTGTTAACAGAACTGCGGAAAAGCAGTGCCTGACAGGCAGGGGTGAGGGATACTGTCTACCGGTGTGCTAGCTAGCTACCTATCCCGCCTGCTGCTTGCTATGTACTGGAGTCCTAGCTTGCTAACTAGCTAGCTAGCTAGCACCTATTGTCCTAAATGTCTGCCGAAGAACTGCCCTTGTTAACAGAACTGCAGGAAAACATTGCACGACAGGCGGGAGTGAAGGACACTGTTTACCATAGCTAGCGACCGTTGTTGCCCCTTCTTTTCTTCTGTGGAGTTTATCGTCAGTTGGCATCCATCGTTATGGTGCATTATTGCCACCTACTGTACTGGAGCGCCCCCACCTCCCGCTTGTGTACTGGAATTCTAGCTTAAAATGGACCAATATAAGTATAATGAGGGATTCCTGCTTATGCAAGAATGCCAACGTGCAATTCTGCCCCAAATTGCAGGTCGCAATTGCCCCCTTCTCACACTAGTCACCGCTCAACTCCATCGTAAATTGTGGAGTTGAGTTTAGGCTACCTGGAAGAGAGTGTTTCACTAGGTGTTCTTGGTAATACTGGTTGGTTGTGTTGATATCTAGCTGGCTTGATTCATCAATTGTCTGCACAGGAAGAACCAACATGTAAAAACAGAAGTTGTCAGTGCAAGAAGAACTAACCTAGCTTATTTGAAATGATTACAGGGTGGCAGCCACGCTGGTTTGTTTTAGATGATGGAATAATTTCCTACTATGATTCTCAAGATGATGTCTGCAAAGGGAGCAAAGGAAGTATTAAGATGTCCGTCTGTGAAATCAAAGGTATGATTTGTTTCTGAAAGGCCTATATTGTGCCACTCACCCTATGAATTTGATAGTGGTTACATTTCTCAACTCCCATCACTCAGCTGTTTTCCCAAACATTGGCAGGGTTTCTGCTTCATTGTTGTTTTAAATCCCAGATTGACAGTTAAACCCCTCTAATCTCAGTACAGGAAGTATTTGCTATTGAAATCTCAATTTATGGTTGATTCTTGTGCTGAAGGGTTGTGTTGTGTTGACATATTTTTCATTAGTTCACCCCACCGACAATAACAGACTGGAACTGATCATACCAGGAGAGCAGCATTTTTACGTCAAAGCTGTCAATGCTGCCGAACGACAGAAGTGGCTTGTGGCACTTGGAAGTTCCAAAGCTGGCCTTGCTGACACGAGGGCCAATAAAGAAAAAGGTACTGACCCAGCAGTGTTTTCTTTGTTCGTCATTAATCTCCCTTGTGCTTGTCTCCCTCTCACATTGACCCTCATGCGTTGTCATTCAGTGTCCTAATTGAACATGTACTGTATAGGCCTATCCTTTAGGGTGTTTTCACACATTGTCCTCTTTAAAGTGAACTTTGGGGTAAAAAAGAAAATAAAAAAGAAGCTAAATAACTCTGTTCTCTTTCTATTCACACTGCCCTTGCCTTTGATTGAGGACTCAACTCCAGTTCATCTATTTTATGTTCCGAGTCCTCTTTGCATTCCATTCCTATGTTAAGAAAGGAACCAGGATATTTTTCAAACATTCACTCGATGCATTTTGAGTTTTTACAAAGTGCAGGACAAGCAATTCCATCAGATCGGGTTATCGGATAGTGTGATCTACATACTTACAGGTACGAGGGACGCAAAAAGACAATACAGACTCAAACATGAATTCATTTTCGACAACTCAGACTCGCGACGCATTACAGACTATCACAGACGACTGCAGCAAATCCAGCTGTGCAGTGCCCACTAAAGCCTCCCTCCCAGATGAGCTGAACACATTCTCTGCTCGCTTCGAGACCGCAATCCAGGAAGACTCTCGCTGCTCCGGACGACCAGGTGCTTTCGCAATCCAAGGCTGACGTGAAGAAAACTCTCAAAATAGTGAATACTCACAAAGCTGTCAGCGCAGATGGTATCTCTGGTCCTGTTCTCTGAGCATATTGTCTGACATCTTTAACCTGTCCCAGACTGTAGTCCCCTCCTGCTTTAAGGAGCTCACCATGGTCCCAGTGCCCTAAAAAACAAGGTGACGTGCACAAATGACTATCGTCACGCTAACCTCTGTCATCATGAAGTTCTTTGAGAGGCTGTTCATGGCCCACATCAAGGCCATCATGCCAGGCACACTGGACCCACTCCAACAGATCCACGGAAAATGCTATTTCAATCGCTGTTCACACGGCAAGACAAGAGAGAAACCTATGTGAGAATGCTCTTCATTGACTACAGTTCAGCATTCAACAATATTGTTTCCTCCAAGCTCAACACCAAACTTAGAGCCCTGGGTCTGAACACCACTCTCTGCAACTGGATCCTATACGTCCTGATGGCCAGACCACAGGCTGTGAGGATTGGCAACAACACCTACCCTACACTGACTCTTAAAACAGGGGACCCTCT
The DNA here is from genome assembly GCF_045791955.1 of Oncorhynchus clarkii lewisi. Classification (NCBI taxonomy): domain Eukaryota; kingdom Metazoa; phylum Chordata; class Actinopteri; order Salmoniformes; family Salmonidae; genus Oncorhynchus; species Oncorhynchus clarkii. The sequence continues at coordinate 27,472,437 of NC_092153.1, forward strand.
TCAGTCCTCTGCTATACTTCCCATTCACCCACGACTGTGTGGCTTTGCACGACACCAACTGCATGATCAAGTTTGCTGACGACACCAAGGTTGTAGGCCTTTTAACCAACAACGACGAGTCAGCCTATAGGAAGGAGGTAGAGTTGATGTCGGAAGTTTACATACACCGTAGCCAAATACATTTAAACTCAGTTTTTCACAATTCCTGACATTTAATCCTACTAAAAATGTCCTGTCTTAGGTCAGTTAGGATCACCACTTTATTTTAAGAATGTTAAATGTCAGAATAATAGTAGAAAATGATTTATTTCAGCTTTTATTTATTTCAACACATTCCCAGTGGGTCAGAAGTTTACAAACACTCAATTAGTATTTGGTAGCATTGCCTTTAAATTGTTTAATTTGGGTCAAACATTTTGTGTAGCCTTCCACAAGCTTCCCATAATAAGTTGGGTGAATTTTGGCTCATTCCTCCTGACAGAGCAGATGTAACTGATTCAGGTTTGTAGGCCTCCTTGCTCGCACATGCTTTTTCAGATCTGCCCACACATTTTTTATGGGATTGAGGTCAGGGCTGTTACCGCTTCGAGAGCGTCCTGACCAGTTGCATCACGGCCTGGTACGTTAATTGCTCCGCCCACGACCACAATGCCCTCTAGCAGGTGGTGAAGATGGCCCAATACATCACTGGGACCGTACTCCCACCCATCCAGGACATCTACTCAAAATGTTGCCTGAGGAAGGACCCCATAGTCAACGACCCCACACACCCCAGCCACAAGCTGTTACCATCTGCCCTACGGTAAGGGAGGGAATGGAGCATGAAGTCGGATACCAACAGGCTCAGAGACAATTTCTGTCTACAAGCCATCAGACTGCTGAACACTTGAACTGGACTGACCACCTGCTCTGATTCTCCGCACCTTAGCACACACAAACTCACTTATGCATATAAACTCAGCTAAAAAAAAGAAATGTCCCTTTTTCAGGATCCTGTCTTTCAAAGATAATTCGTAAAAATCCAAATAACTTCACAGATCTTCATTGTAAAGGGTTTAGACACTGTTTCCCATGCTTGTTCAATGCACCATAAACAATTAATGAACATATGCACCTGTGGAACGGTCGTTAAAACACTAACAGCTTACAGACGGTAGGCAATTAAGGTTACAGTTATGAAAACTTAGGACACTAAAGAGGCCTTTCTACTGACTCTGAAAAACACCAAAAGAAAGATGCCCAGGGTGCCTGCTCATCTGCGTGAACGTGCCTTAGGCATGCTGCAAGGAGGCATTAGCACTGCAGATGTGGCCAGGGCAATAAATTGCAATGTCTGTACTGTGAGAGGCCTAAGACAGCGCTACAGGGAGACAGGACGGACATCTGATCGTCCTCGTAGTGGCAGACCACATGTAACAACACCTGCACAGGATTGGTACATCTGAACATCACACCTGCGGGACAATTACAGGATGGCAACAACAACAACTGCCCGAGTTACACCAGGAACGCACAATCCCTCCATCAGTGCTCAGACTGTACGCAAAAGAGAGAGGCTGGACTGAGGGCTTGTAGGCCTGTTGTAAGGCAGGTCCTCACCAGGTATCACCGGCAACAATGTCACCTATGGACACAAACCCACCGTCGCTGGACCAGACAGGACTGGCAAAAACTGCTCTTCACTGAAGAGTCGTCGTTTTGTCTCACCAGGGGGTAATGGTTGGATTTGCGTTTATCGTCAAAAGAATGAGCGTTACACCGAGGCCTGTACACTGGAGCGGGATCGATTTGGAGGTGGAGGGTGTCTGGGGCAGTGTGTCACAGCATCAATGGACTGAGCTTGTTGTCATTGCAGGCAATCTCAACAGGACCTGTTGGATCGGAGGGTGAGGGCTTGGGCCATTCCCCCCAGAAATGTCAGGGAGCATGCAGGTGCCGTGGTGGAAGAGTGGGGTAAAATCTCACAGCAAGAACTGGCAAATCTGGTGCAGTCCATGAGGAGGAGATGAACTGCAGTACCCAATGCAGCTGGTGGCCACACAAGATACTGACTGTTACTTTTGATTTTGAGCCCCCTTTTGTTCAGGGACACTATTCTATTTCTGTTTGTCACATGTCTGTGGAACTTGATCTGTTTATGTCTGTTGTTGAATCTTATGTTCGTACGAATATTTACGCATGGTAAGTTTGCTGAAAATGAACGCAGTTGACCGTAAGAGGACGTTTCTTTTTTTTTACTTTCATGCTACACACACTTCACAACTGATGCTACCAGGCTCTTATTATACTGATCAGATTATACACACCCCCCCCCCCCATCCTTCCACAATGCACGTGTAAATATTAGACTATAAATTGTCCCTTCCTGAATTATACCTATGCTAAAATGTTTATTCTATTCTACTGAGCCATTTACTTTTCTTATTGTTGCATTGTCGAGAAGGAACCTGCAAGTAAGCATTTCGTTGGACGATGTATATCATGTGTATCCCGTAAATATAACTAATAAAACTTCAAACTAAGATTTTGGAAGCTAATAGATTGCATTTAGTTAAAAGACGAGACAATTCTAATCAGAACATATTAGCATGTAAATATTATTGGTAACAGAATAAATAGCAGAAGAATACTGCAGATTAAATAATGCTGTAATGGCGAAGGTGCATAAAGATGGAGGAATTCAGATATGACGTGTTTGTTTGGGCACTATCCACAGACGTTTTAATCTATGACGTGATTCAATGTACCTATAAATCAGCACAATCTACTTTTTCATTTTTTTTCTAATTGCCGCCGTCTTTGAACTTGAATTGGGATCATTCATGTACAGTGCCTTCAGAAAGTATTCACACCCCTTGACTTTTTACATGTTTTGTTGTGTTACATCCTTAATTTGTAGGCTATAAAAATAGATAAAGAGAGCCGCACACTCAAGCTCCCAGGGTAAACCTGAATTTCTCTCTCGCTGGCCTACAAACAATACCCAATAATGTCTAAGTGGAATTATGTTTTTCTGAAATGTTTACAAATTAATTAAAAATGAAATGTCTTGAGTCAGTAAGTATTCAACCCCTTTGGTATGGCAAGCCTAAATAAGTTCAGGAGTAAAATAATTGCTTAAATTAATTTTACTTTCAGCAGAACAATAACCTAAAACACATGGCCAAATCTACATTGGAGTATATCACATATTGCAAACAAATAACATATTATCGTGCCAGTACAAATCTCTACACATATTTGGGAATTTCTCTCCATCCTTGAAAATCGCTAATCAATATCCAATAACGGCACACGTTTTACACACAAACTTTCACATCATCATCTCTGTTTTGTGGCACCAATGTGAGGGACAGGGGAAACAGTGTTGCAGTAGTCTGTGTGGTGCGGGAATAATGACAAGCGAACCTGGGGAGCTTTATGTTCACAATGCCTTTAAAAAGGGAACCGAACTAAAAACACCCTTAGATGAGTGATCATGTGTTACCTTTGCCTGGATGCCAGTCTGTGTATGCTCTCTTGCTGACTACTCCTTATGGAATTGTGATGCCAAATGACGGAAATTAAGTTGGAAATAGCAGTGTTTCCCCTTCAAGCATATCGCAATCGTGGCCGCAATGGTAAAAAAACATATGGAGATGTATAGATGTATGCCCAAGAAAGACCCCATCTCCCCTGAAGGGAGACCCCCTCACTGCTAACTCTGACACTGCTGCTGGAAAAAAATCCTAGGGGGAAACTGAAGAGCACCAACAGATCTAGGACCACTGACCAGGCTAGAGTTACAGTACCTTACCTTTAAAGGTCCTCTCACTAACATAAGTGTTCTGTTTTTTTTATTGGAAGAAATAACAGAGACGACAGAATCTCTGAAAACGAAGATGTCCGAGCTGCGTCTCTACTGTGACTTGCTAATGCAGCAGGTCCACACGATACAGGAGTCTGTGGGCCAGGAGGACCAGGAGAGAGACCACTCCAATTCCAGCTCGGAGGTAACTATACCTGCAAGGTTTTAGCTAGGCTGTGTCTCAAATGGCACCCTTTTTCCTACATACTGCACCTCATTTGCCCGGAGACCTATGGGCCTCGGTCAAAAGTAGTGCACTGTATGGAATAGGGTGCCATAGGGATGCAGCCCAAGTGTTGGCTGTCAGGAATCGCCAGCGTGGCGGCAGGTAGCCTAGTAGTTAGAGTATTGGGCCAGTAACTGAAAGGTTGTTAGATCGAATCCCTGAGCTGACGAGGTAAAAAATATGTCTTTCTGCCCCTGAACAAGGCAGTTAACCCACCGTTCCCCAGGCGCCGAAGACGTGGATGTTGATTATGGTAGCCCCCCCCGCACCTCTGATTCAGAGGGGTTGGGTTAAATGTGAAAGACACATCTCAGTTGAATGCATTCAGTTATACAGTGAAGGGAAAAAGTATTTGATCCCCTGCTGATTTTGTACATTTGCCCACTAACAAAGAAATGATCAGTCTATAACTTTAATGGTAGGTTTATTTGAACAGCGAGAGGCAAAATAACAACAAAAAATTCCAGAAAAACGCATGTCAAAAATGTTATAAATTGATTTGCATTTTAATGAGGGAAATAAGTATTTGACCCCTATGCAAAACATGACTTAGTCCTTGGTGGCAAAACCCTTGTTGGCAATCAGAGGTCAGACGTTTCTTGTAGTTGGCCACCAGGTTTGCACACATCTCAGGAGGGATTTTGTCACACTCCTCTTTGCAGATCTTCTCCAAGTCATTAAGGTTTCAAGGCTGACGTTTGGCGACTCGAACCTTCAGCTCCCTCCACAGATTTTCTATGGGATTAAGTTGGGTCATTGTCATGCTGGAATACCCATCCATGACCCATTTTCAATGCCCTGGCTGAGGGAAGGAGATTCTCACCCAACGGTACATGGCCCCGTCCATCGTCCATTTGATGTGGTGAAGTTGTTCTGTCCCCTTAGCAGAAAAACACCCCCAAAGCATAATGTTTCCACCTCCATGTTTGACAGTGGAGATGGTGTTCCTGGGGTCATAGGCAGCATTCCTCCTCCTCCAAACACGGTGAGTTGAGTTGATGCCAAAGAGCTCCATTTTGGTCTCATCTGACCACAACACTTTCACCCAGTTGTCCTCTGAGTCATTCAGATGTTCATTGGCTAACTTCAGATGGGCATGTATATGTGCTTTCTTGAGCAGGGGGACCTTGCGGGCGCTGCAGGATTTCGGTCCTTCATGGCGTAGTGTGTTACCAATTGTTTTCTTGGTGACTATGGTCCCAGCTGCCTTGAGATCATTGACAAGATCCTCCCGTGTAGTTCTGGGCTGATTCCTCACCGTTCTCATGATCATTGCAACTCCGCGAGGTGAGATCTTGCATGGAGCCCCAGGCAGAGGGAAATTGACAGTTCTTTTGTGTTTCTTCCATTTGCGAATAATCGCACCAACTGTTGTCTCCTTCTCACCAAGCTGATTGGCGATGGACTTGTAGCCCATTCCAGCCAGGTGTAGGTCTACAATCTTGTCCCTGACATCCTTGGAGAGCTCTTTGGTCTTGGCCATGGTGGAGAGTTTGGAATCTGATTGATGGATTGCGTCTGTGGACAGCTGTCTTTTATACAGGTAACAAGCTGCGATTAGGAGCACTCCCTTTAAGAGTGTGCTCCTAATCTCAGCTCGTTACCTGTATAAAAGACACCTGGGAGCCAGAAGTCTTTCTAATTGAGAGGGGGTCAAATACTTATTTTCCTCATTAAAATGCAAATCAATTTATAACATTTTTGACATGCTTTATTCATGTTATTCTGTCTCTCACTGTTCAAATAAACCTACCATTAAAATTATAGACTGATCATTTCTTTGTCAGTGGGCAAACGTACAAAATCAGCAGGAGTTTAAATACATTTTTTTCCCCTCCCTGTACAACTGACTAGGTATCCACCTTTCCCCATTTGCTCTTTTACTCTTAATCTGCGCCAAATTAAGTCGTGGTAGTGCCACTGTACTCGAGATCAGAGCGACAGGCCAAGATCTGGATGGGTGCCGGTGTGAATCCCTGGGCTGGCAAGAAAATATTTGTTGCAAGCTGGTACTGCAGTTGTGCCCTTGAGCAAGGCACTCATCGTGTGTGTTTGGTGTGGTGTGTCTGGAAGCCCAGGGTTAGGAATTAAAAACAATCAACAAAAATATATATTTGTTTTGATGAGTACAGAAATTAAGTTAATTATGTTAAACCAGAGCTCCAGACTAACATTTCCCCCTGGTGGCACTGGAGCCAGTAACTTTTTCAGTTGGTGGCACTAGCAGCAATTTGGTCGCACCACAACATTTTTGCGGGGTCACGCAATAGAAAGTAATTTAGATGTACAATGCTAGTGTAATGCACTGTTATAGTATTCAATAAATACGTTGTTACATATAACATGTCCAAGCAGGAATGCGTAATTCAATATATTTTTCATATGTAACATAATCCAGCGATTGTCATGAATTTGGGGTTGATAATTATTATTGTTATGTTTTAATGTCAAAATAGGACTCCAGAATTCAATTGGTACTAATTCACCACCTAAGGAAGTGAACATTTCAAACACATTAGCTAGGTTGCTGACTAAAAATATAACACCTACTGATAGTGTTGCCATGTATTAATCTAACAGTATATTAAATGTTGCCAATGAGGCCTAGTGCACTTGTGATGGCCGATATGCAGTTCGCGTGCTCCGTATTTCAAAGCCATATCAGACATCTTGATTGTAAAACTGTGTGCTTTGAGCTAAATTTTGAGAAAGCCGAGTTCCTCCTCTCTTTTTTGCATGGACAGCGGCTTGCTTCCAAAGTTGTTTTACCACCGCTATTGCATTTTTTACAATCATAATGCATTTTTCGGGGTGCACGAGGGGGGGAGAAGAGGGTGTGAGAGACTCACTCATTGCATCAGCCGGCCCTGTCAAAACAGGCACAGTGGCAGGCCAGACAATTTCATTACAGGAATCATGAGGATAATGCACTTTACTGTTTGACAAAAGCATGGGTTTATCCACCCAAAACATCTTGAAGTTTTGATTGAGGTGACCAGGTAAAATGTGCAACTCTCACCGGTATGTCCAATTTTAAAAATGTAACCTTCACAACCAAGTCAAAGGGTCTTGAAATGTGACTAAATGGTTGTAGTTTGGAGCATTGTAAACTCTTCAAGCACTTTTTAGTAACAAATTGTGTTGCCAATTTAAGGAGTAGTTTCTTCACACCACCTAAAGAAAGCCTGAGGCACATGTAGTAATATATTAGGCTTAATATTGTGTATATTTATGAATTGTATTTTCGTCCGTGCCCTATCTCCAACTGATTCGCCTCTCCTTGTCTTTTCTTTGTTGCTCCAGACTCTGAATGAGGCCTCCTCTTTACTGAGTGCCACGTGTAACACCTTCATCAAAACACTGGAAGAATGTATGAAGATGGCCAACTCCAAGTTCAAGACAGACATGGTGCTGTTGAACCCTCCAGATGACATGATGATGTCCCCTGTTTCTCCATCCCCAATACAGATGGCCCGGGTAGGATGGTATTCAATGTACTGTCTAGCTTCGGAGTGAAGTTTCCCCTAGGTACAGATCTTGGATCAGATTCCCCTCCCCAATCCAATTGGTGGGGCAAATACAAAACTTCACCCATGATCAATGTCTAGGGGCAACTTCACCATACTCTGTACAGCTTCATCACAGGGGTGTTCATTAGGGCATGCAACAGACAACGTTTTAAAACATATTGCAAAATGAGCATTTCGTATTGGAAAATTACAAGTTGTCACTCCGTTTCAATCCGTTTTCTCCCATTTGGTGCCTAATGAACACTACCCAGATGTCTTATCTCTTTTTGTCTCTTATCTCTTCTTATCTGCTGCATCCTTGCTTGACTTGATCCAAAGCACAGCTATACAGTCCCCTATGTATGCTAAACAAGAATATAAACTCAACATGCAACAATTTCAAAGATTTGCATTTCATATTCCCCATGTTAGGAATAACTTTACCCGCCGAATGACACCTCTATAATCTTCCACCCAGTGGACAAGGGAGGTGCTTTTACTGTACAAGAATATCCTGTCTATAAAACTAAATTACTCAGGCAACTTAATTATCCAAGTTCTATAAGAGACTCACTACTAACTCGACAAAACAATGTTTGGCTGTAATCTAACACACTCACCAAGGGCATGCGCAATGGGATATCACCAAAAGAGAACACCGATTATTGTGTAAAAACAGCTCTACGCTGGTAATCTGCACTCCCTAAAATACTGTTTTAATTACAATACCTTCAGAAAGTATTTACACCCCTTGACTTTTTCAACATTTTGTTGTGTTACAAAGTGGGATTAAAATGGAAACGGTCTACACAAAATACTTTGTAAAGTAAAAGTGGAAGAAAAATTATAACATTTGTAAAAAATGATTCATAATTGAAACACGAATATCTTGATTAGATAAGTATTCAACCTCCTGACTTAATACATGTTAGAATCACCTTTGGGAGCAATTACAGATGTGAGTATTTTTGGGTAAGTCTCTAAGAGCTTTCCTCACCTGGATTGTGCAATATTTGCTCGTTATTCTTTTCTAAATTCTTCAAATGCTGTCAAATTGGTTGTTGATCATTGCTAGACAACCATTTTGAGGTCTTGCCAATAGATTTTCAAGCAGATTTAAGTCAAAACTGTAACTCAGCCACTCATGAACATGGTTAACAACTCCAGTGTAGATTTGGCCTTGTGTTTTAGGTTATTGTCCTGCTGAAAGTTGAATTAATCTCCCAGTGTCTAGTGGAAAGCAGACTGAACCAGGTTTTCCTCTAGGATTTTACCTGTGCGTAGCTCCATTCTGTTTATTTTTATCCTGAAAAAATCCCCAGTCCTTAATGATTACAAGCATACCCATAACATGATGCAGCCACCACTATGCTTTCACATATGGAGAGTGGTACTCAGTAATGTGTTGTATTGGATTTGCCCCAAACATAACACTTTGTAATCAGGAAAAAAGGGAATTGATTTGCCATATTTTTTTGCATTATTACTTTAGTGCCTTGTTGCAAATAGGATGCATGTTTTGGAATATTTGTATTCTGTCCAGGCTTCCTTTTCACTCTGTCAATTAGGTTAGTATTGTGGAGTAACTACAATGTTGTTGATTGATCCTCAGTTTTCTCCTATCACAGCCATTAAACTCTGTAACTGTCTTAAAGTCCCCATTGGCCTTGTGCTGAAATCCCTGACAACTAAGTCAGGAAGGACGCCTGTATGTTTGTAGTGACTGTGTGTGTTGATGCACCATCCAAAGTGTAATTAATAACTTCACCGTGCTCAAAGGGATATTCAATGTCTGTTTAAAAAAAAATATTTTTTAATCCATCTACCAATAGGTGCACTTCATTGCGAGGCATAGGAAAACCTCCCTGGTCTTTGTGGTTGAAACTGTGTTTGAAATTCACTGCTCGACTGTGGGACAATTATCTGTATGTGTGAGGTACATTGATGAGGTAGTCATTCAAAAATCAAGTGGATCCCTGCAATGCAAGGATTTATTTAGCAACACTCCATCCATTACACATGGTTTTCCCTCTCAAGTGCTTCTTCTCAAGGATGCTTTCAAATCAATATATATTTTTTGCCTTTCCATCAAGTTAATAGGTTATTGTCATCGGTGCTATTGAAAATCAGATAGCTTCCTTATGTTTCAGTAAACCATTAGCCAACACTTTAAAGATTAAATTAAATGTTATGAAAGTTTACTATCGCTTCATTTTATTCCAGTGATTTGTTTTCCTGTTATTATAAACTGTGGGCTAGAACAATTAAATTAAAGGCCTATCACAAACCTGTTTTTGTAGGTGATTCTGGTAGGCTGATAAAAGCATGTTGTTCGCAGCATAAACCAGCCTATTATCTCGGGAATTCATGAATTTGTTGGTGATGGATACTTTACTTTAGGCTACTGTTAAAGAACTCACAGGCTATTTCTCTGCCAGAGCGCGTAAGATAACTAGTCCTACCGGTAAATGCAGTCTAAGCAATTTCCTTATCACGTTACCTCCTTACATTGATTCTATTGATGGAAAACCGTTGTTTACGTGTAGTGTCGCACACATTTAATTCAACATTTAATTCTAGCTCACAGTCAAGGACGGCTCTGTATTCCCTCTAGCAATGGTGAAGTGTAGGCCTACGAAGATGCAGCCTTTTGACACGGTCCTGCTGAACTCTGTGCGGGTCCCTACTTAAATATAATAAAACAGCATCCACACACGGTGGTGGCTTTATCAATGCATTTTTTTTTTAATTTGAGGCTTTTCAAATATATTACTTTCTCTTGTCTATATTTTCACTAATATTCCTTTATGTAATTAATATTTTACATGTGTATTTTTCTGTCTTTTATAATAATTATAATATATTTGTCGAGCACATTTCCCACACTCATTGCACATGTGAAGCTTGTTGGTGCTTGTTGCTGCGCGCAAATCAATTGACTGTGGCAGTTTGAGATGATTATTTATGAAAAGAAGCTCATAGTGGCCTTTTATTTACTATTTATTTCTGATATTTTAGCTAAATTAAATGGATTTATGTTATGGTGTTTCTATTCCAAGAAAAACATTTGACAGTAGTCTATGTATTGCCTACCTAAAAGATATGTTAATACATTTGAAGTCCTTCAAAATTGAAATTACATTTCCTACAGTTAGAAAGTAGAATATAAACTAGATATAGACTAAGGTGGGTGGAGTAGGCTAAATGATTACAACCGAATAGGCCTAATTGAAATAGTGATAAAGGAAACAAAACATGCTTGGCGGGGCATGCCCAGAGCTTGTGGCTGAGCAGTACCAGAGTGACATTGGAGTGGGAGAGAAGGCCGACAATTTTTAAAAAATCTGCTCAAATTACGCTCTGCGGCCTACTTACATGCTCTGGCATTCAAAAGCAGCCCTGCACGATCAAAGAACTGTCAATTAATAATCATATCAATGGATGGAATGGCTGCAACAACCATTACATGGTCTGACAAGCTACATAACAAATGAGGTCTAATTAGACAAAATAACAATTGCCATTCAAACAAGATAAGTGGTTGAAACTACTTATACTAATTTGCTTTTAAATAGGTACTAGCGTTTGAATGGCAAATTAGATAATTGTTTGAAAAAGATACTAAAAGTCGTTTGAACAAGATACTAAGTCGTTCTAGTGAGAATTCCAAGAGTGTACATTTGAATGACATTTTTTGCCTCTGGCTTCTGTAGACTTGAACAGAGACTGTGTTTTAGTTTCCTATGCTACTTACTTTTTATACACCTGTTTTGGAATATACCACAATTACGGATGTTCGCTTTTATGCTGCTGTGAATAGGCTCAATATAGGAATCATATTTTGTCATTTTAAAGTCCTTGATATTCAGTGATAGGCACAGGTACTAACGGTGTCCATTTCCTTTTTTCATTTGCAGATGAAGCGGTCCATAAGTTACCCGGGCACGTACAACTACGACAGGTATTATTGCGTACAGAAAACATTCCACTGGTTCTACTACAAAGGTCCTTGTCATTACCAGTGTGCTTCTAGGTGTAGAGTGAATTTGCCCTTAGACACTGATCTTGGGACAGTTTTATATTTCCCCCACTAATGGTTAGGGTTGGGGAAGCTGATCCTAGATCTGTATCTAGGGGATAATTCACCCTGGAGCTGTGTTTCTAAGTGAAGCCGTTGTCATTTCCAGGTCTGGTCTCCCGCCAAAGGAGGGTGTGTTATCAGGTCAAAGGTCAACCCAGAGGAGGACACGGACTTGTTCGGACACAGAGGCTCACAGTGACAGCTGTGTTTACGAGATGGACCGTAAGAGATATGAACGAACAAACGCATACACGCACACTGCTCCCCTCAAACATTACAGTAATTACCATATTATGTCACTTCTCAGACTCTACGTTTGTGAATTCACATACAAGACATCTTCCATGTGTTTTCATTTTATTTATTCATATTCCTACCCTGCCTTTCTAAGGTCTTCGAAAGCCAAATTAACAAACAGATCACCAACCATTTCGAATCCCACCGTACCTTCTCTGCTATGCAATCTGGTTTCCGAGCTGGTCATGGGTGCACCTCAGCCTCGCTCAAGGTCCTAAACGATATCATATCCGCCATCGATAGGAGACAATACTGTGCAGCTGTATTCATCGACCTGGCCAAGGCATTCGACTCAATCAATGTCAATCACCACATTCTTATCGGCAGACTCAACAGCCTTGGTTTCTCAAATGACTGCCTCGCCTAGTTCACCAACTACTTCTCAGATAGAGTTCAACATGTCAAATCAGAGGACCTGTTGTCCGGACCTCTGGTATCAAATTTATTTATATAGCCCTTCTTACATCAGCTGATATATCAAAGTGCTGTACAGAAACCCAGCCTAAAACTCCAAACAGAAAGCAATGCAGTTGTAGAAGCACGGTGTGGTAGTGTTTATGGGGGTACCACATGGTTCAATTCTCAGGCTGACCCTTTTTTCTGTATATATCAATGATGTCGCTCTTGCTGCAGGGGATTCCTTGATCCACCTCTACGCTTTACGACACCATTCTGTATACTTCTGACCCTTCTTTGGACACTGTGTTAACTAACCTCCAGACGAGCTTCAATGCCATCCAACTCTCCTTCCGTGGCCTCCAACTGCTCCTAAATACAAGTAAAACTAAATGCATGCTCTTCAACCGATCGCTGCCCGCACCTGCCCGCCCGTCCAGCATCACTACTCTGGACGGTTCTGACTTAGAATATGTGGACAAATACAAATACCTAGGTGTCTGGTTAGACTGTAAACTCTCCTTCTAGACTCACATTAAGCATCTCCAATCCAAAATTAAATCTAGAATCGGCTTCCTATTTCGCAACAAAGCATCCTTCACTCATGCTGCCAAACATACCCTTGTAAAACTGACTATCCTGCCGATCCTTGACTTCGGAGATGTCATTTATAAAATAGCCTCCAACACTCTACTCAGGAAATTGGATGCAGTCTATCACAGTGCCATCCGTTTTGTCACCAAAGCCCCATATATTACCGACCTGTATGCTATCGTTGGCTGGCCCTCGGTTCATATTTGTCACCAAACCCACTGGCTCCAGGTCATCAACAAGTCTTTGCTAGGTAAAGCCCCGCCTTATCTCAGCTCACTGATCACCATACAGCACCCACCAGTAGCAAGCGCCCCAGCAGATATATTTCACTGGTCACCCCCAAAGCCAATTCCTCTTTTGGCCCCCTTTCCTTCCAGTTCTCTGCTGCCAATGACTGGAATGAATTGCAAAAATCACTGAAGATGGAGACTCATATCTCCCTCACAAACTTTAAGCACCAGCTGTCAGAGCAGCTCACAGCTCACAGATCACTGCACCTGTACATAGCCCATCTGTAAATAGCCCATCCAACTACCGCATCCCCATACTGCTATTTATTTTTGCTCCTTTGCACCCCAGTATCTGTACTTGCGCATTCATCTTCTGCACATCTATCACTCCAGTGTTTAATTTCTAAATTGTAATTATTTCGCCACTATGACTATTTATTGCCTTACCTCCCTTATCTTACCTAATTTGCACACACTGTATATAGACTTTTTTTCTATTGTGTTATTGACTGTATGTTTTTGTTTATTCCATGTGTAACTCTGTGTTGTTTGTGTCGCACTGCTTTGCTTTATCTTGGCCAGGTCGCAGTTGTAAATGCGACCTCAACTAGCCTACCTGGTTAAGTAAAGGTGAAATAAATAAAAAGTGTATTTTTTAGCATTTTGTTATGTTAGTTCAGTATTTTTGCACACATACATTCCCTTTTTCTAAGTTGTTAGTCGGGGCTCGTGTGTGGTAGGGGAGGGCACAACGTACCTAAACACTTTGGGTTCTAATTGGACAAGTTCATGTATGACGAGGCACCTCCATTTCAAAATACTTTCTCCTGTATTCTCCTGCTGAAAATGAGCCTGGTCTCCATTTTGTCTCATCCATACAGGCACTGCTGTGCTGTGTCTCAATGCCAGTGTGAACGGGGACTCCTCCCACAGTATCCCTGAGGAGTGTGGTGCCATCAGTCCTACCAGTCCCCGAGCTATGTCAGACACTCCAGATACTGACCTGTCCATCTGACCTGTCCTGTCACTCACCAAATACATTGCAGTATCTTCAGATAAAGAGACTTTAGAAGTGTTTTGTGAATCCAGGTCCTGGAGTTGAGATTGGTCGTCTGCTGTCAAGTGACTGGTCCGTCTGGTCAGTAGGCCTGTGCAAACTTGTAGGCATAGTACTGTCTATCTTTTCTGAATAATAACTTGGCTAAAGCGTGAATAGCTGAATGTATCAGGTACTTCAGTTACTCTACTGAAGTTAGACTGATCTGAGGCTACTGTAATGTGAGGTGTTACTAAGGTTGTGTTCATTAGGGCACGCAATGGAAAAAAGTTTTAAAACTAAAAAAGAAAATTGGTGTTTCTTATTGAACAACTCTAGTTGTCCTTCCCTGTCATTTTCTTCCCTTCAGTGCCTAATGAACACTCCCCAGCTTTTATTGCTCACATACTGCAATGCAGTCACTGCTTGGCAATGCGTTAATGGTATTTTCAAAAAGTATTGTATTTTTTCCTGTGGAAGCATTGCTTTGCACTTTAAGAATTATGGATCAAAACAAAGTCCTTTTTGAATGTTTGTACTATTCCAGGAGGTTTTATGTTATTATTGCAGAATAAAATGTTTGATATGCAACATTACTGTTCATTCACTATGGAGTGAAAAATTGTCCTTGAAACACAGAGGTGGGACATATTAGCCTTTAACCAAAACCCTTAAATGTTAGGGTTGCTAACTGTGCCAAGGACCAATTCAGAATGTGTGGATGTGGGTACATTTTCATCAATGGGCTGAGTTCACATGCATCTCCTGGTACCCCGGATGGGCAGATTTTTGTCTATTTTAGACCATTCCATTGGTCCTAAAGTGAAATCTCCACCCTCCCAAGTCACTGGGAGATACAAAACAAACTTGCCCAATATTTCAAATTTGGCACGCCCCCAGTGTTCACCATATTGCTATGTGACAGACACTTTTTATTGTTATTTTTTTAAAGTTATGTTTGCCATTCATTACATCCACCAAAAAAGAGTAATGCCTTAACAGAGATTCTGGGCATGGAAGGAGTTATGTGACTGTATGATGTTGATGTTTGAAATGTAAAGATGTGTCTTAAAAATGAAGTGAAATCACTTGTTTGTATATCATTTCTACATTGGTTGTATCATAATACTGTTAAATCTGACAGAAGACAAAGGTTGACGTTTTCGTAGTGCAAAAGAATTGTGCAATGTCCAAAATTACTGTCAACCTCATCTTGCAGGTGATTACATTATTATTTTTTTTATAACACACATTGTTGAAGAAGTTCCCAATTAAAGTATGCTGCCAGATTATATAATGAGGGTTATGGCAATTTTTGCACTTCCCACAATTATTTAGCACTATGAAAATGTCCTTAGGAAATATGTTGCAATGAGAAGCAGGGCTCATCTTCATAGTGCCTCAGTGTAGAAGTGCTGATCTAGGATCAGTTTAGCATTTTAGACCATAATGAATCAAATTATATGGGTAGGAGTTTGCCGATTCTAGATCAGTACTACTAGTCTAAAATGTTTTTTTGAATATCGCCCTCTTGGGAGACCTATCAAATCAAATTTATTTATATAGCCCTTCGTACATCAGCTGATATCTCAAAGTGCTGTACAGAAACCCAGCCTAAAACCCCAAACAGCAAGCAATGCAGGTGTAGAAGCACTCATATTGGACAGTTGTGTCTCTCTATTCTGAAAGGCTGTCACAAATAGCCTAACCCCTTTTCATTTTAAGAATAAGATGAATTATGCAATGCTTTCATTATCTGTGAAAGAATTTCAGATGCCAGCCAGTTTTAGACTGAAAGCTTCTCGGAGAGAACCGACAATGAAGTGACACAGCCACATATCTATGCCAGCAGGGGGTGCTGCTGACATATTGATGACCCATTTCAAGCACCTGACCTCCAGGGTTGCATGCACCTGCCACTCTGAAGGAGACCAATTTGCTAAATGTCACACAATGAGAATCTCAATTGCCTTCCCTTGTGTCCTTCGGCCTCCTTTTGGGGTTTGAAAGATCAGAAGGGAGGTCCCTCCTTTCTGATCTCATCCAATGGTTTTTAAGGAGTCAACGAGAGGATGCAAGGAATCAAGGAAATGCAATTCAAATTCTCCCTATGTCAGTGTAGTGACTGTAAGGGTTCCACACTGAGGATGACCTCTGTGGCCCATTCTTCCATGGACAATAATATGGTGAATGCTGCATCTCCAATTTTTTGCTTTTTACTAAAAATTTTTGGTTGCTTTTTTACTTTTTTTTTACTCAAAAAAGCTCTATCATAAAAACCTTCCTGCTGACATGTTACATTTTTGGGACCATATCAACAGCGGACTTATACCCAAACATGATTTTTTTTGGAAAGTGATCCTTTTAAGAGTCAAAGCAAGCAGGTCAAAGCATCACTGAGATGGAACTAGGTCTACGTGTTAATGTAATGAATGATAGCTTAGGAATTGTACAGTAGTTTGTTCACACCGCAACAACATGTGGTGTGAATACTTTCTGAAAGCACTGTTGCGTGACTGTCAGTGACTGACAAAACAAGAAAAACTGCTGCTGCACAACCAAGTGTTGAACTTACAGCTTCTGTCGCTTATGCCTAAAAGCAGTTCTAAAATGTAAAAAAAATATTTCTCACAGCCTTTCAATTCAAGATGTCCGTTTATTTAGAAGTAGTGTAAATTCAACTAGGCCTAGTTTGTAATCTCCAAATACTCTCCTCACTTTTCAGGAATCCATAGGAATAGTCTCTTGTGACAGACAATGCATTTTCTTGGATCTGAGGTTACCACAGGATGCAACTCAGTCTCTAGTAACAGTAGCATACTGCTCAAGTCTCCAATGGTAACAACCCGGCTACAGCTCCATCTCTTGGTTCCGAATTCAAAGTCACTCACCGTGCAGGAACTGCTGACCGGTGCAAGGCTAAATTCCTCTGGGAGTCCATGCTGTGTGTCGACCCCAGAAACCCCTCTGATGATCCTGAGGGAGGTTGACTGTCCAGGCTCATCTCAGAAGGTTGTGTCGGATCCCGAGCTGAACCGCATGTCTTGCAGCGTCCCGGCCTGGCCCAGAGTGCTGTGCATCATGTGCAGGCCAGATCCTATGACAGTAAGGTGTCTGTGTTCCTTTTCTGCCCTCCTGACAGCGGAGTGGTTGAAGGATAGTCCTCCTGTCAATCACGAGGTGAGCCATCTCAAGAGGTCTGAACTCTCTTGATTGCAGCATCATAGCAAACAGTCAGCCATGTGTTTTTATTCACCTTTATATTTGAGTTACATCTACGTTAACGTCTGTCATGAGAGACTAGTCTTTAGGACACATAGTTGACAACAGTTGATTTCATTTCTAAGAAATGTGAGTCAAACACCCACAAAGGCCAATTAAGTGAACTGAACATTCTGTTACTCTCAAAATGTAGTGGAGAGGGAAAAAAAGTGATTGCTGTCAATACGATTCATTGATTGATTTTCCATTTTATGTCATTACCAACAGATCCTTATTGTTTTACCGTCACTTACTGGAACTTCTTTCCTTCAAAGAAAGTGTTTTGTCTTTGGCATCATTAAAGTGAAGACTTATTTTATCAAATCAATTCTCTGTAATTATTATTACATGATTAAACTAATCATGTACATGTAATTAACTAGGAAGTCGGGGCACCAAGGAATATCTTCAGATTACAAAGTTATAATTTTCCTAATATAACTCTTCAGATATTTTAACATCTGATCAATTAGTCTTCTAATTAATGAATTATTCTTTAACTCACGTTAGTCTCATTCCAAACGTTGTAAATTGTTGGTTATCTGCACGAACCCAACCTTTACTATGAATCATCCATTGATGATTCATAGTATTGCAGCACACTTGCAGCACACTTTACAGTACAATAGTAAAATGAAAAGAAGTAAAAGCAAACAAGAAGCATTAAATGGGAATAATAAAAGATCATAAAAAACAAAGGATTTCCAAAACGTTTATTTTTTTATTCAATGCGCTTTTGTTATATCACATATAACAGTAGAGGGCGCCATACTATCATGAAAACAAGTTCAGGGCCCAGTTCCAAAATCATTCTCGTTTGCAGTTGAGATGTGGTGTAATTCTGGTGTGACAAGATCATTTGAACTGTAGAAAAGTCTGTTGTCATTGTACTATCATATACACCTCACCTCACTGCTTACTGTCACTATGGAGCAATTGAGTGTAGAGAATGTGAAAGGGAAATGGTTTGACTGGACTATGTTCAGGAGAAATGAGCCTGCAAAGCTTTTCACTTTGAATTGCATTGTACTGATTGGCTGTAAATTGCTCTAAATCAGGAGCCATCATCGAACAAATGTGGAACACAGAGTGATGTCATTAAATGCATGACTTCACAAAATGATCAGCCACACATTCATCTGAGAACTGTAACAAACTGTCATAGATCTTTCAACTTTTTTTAACCTTTATTTAACTACGCAAGTCAGTTAAGAACAGATTCTTATTTTCGATGACGGCCTAGGAACAGTGGGTTAACTGCCTTGTTCAGGGGCAGAACAACACATTTGTACCCTGTCAGCTCAGGAATTTGATCTTGCAACCTTTCGGTTACTAGTCCAACACTCTAACCACTAGGCTTCCTGCCGCCCCGAAGTGATTTATCAGCTAGTTTACACTGGCAACAAGTCATGTGCTTCTCTTTAGGCTTTTAGAATAAAGGTCTATAGGCCCTATCCAGAAACAACTCCTTGCTCGCCACACCGGTGTGAAGCTAGCCACAATAAGGATTAGCTAAAATGGTGGAATTTGAGAATCGCCTCCAAAATAAAAGTGCCCAATTGAAAATGATTCAAACTAATTAAAAATAGTGGAATCATATTTGGACTAGATAATGCTAAGGTTGGAATGTTGTTATATAAATTAAACAGATGACAATAGTTAATTTAAAACAAAAAATGTAAAAATCTGTTAAAATCCCACTGTGGATTTAGAATTGCATTGGGGGCGTACTTATATGCACAGTACAGCCTAAGCTATGGATTGTGCACCCATGAAGTGGATATCAGCCTACTCAGTGATACTCACAGCATCATTGTACAGCAATTAGGCAAGGCACAGTGACAGATTTCTATTTTCTTTTTTACTTTGTTGGATCTGGTATTTGAACCAATAACCTTTCAGTTACTGATCTAATGCTCTAACCTTGAGGCTACCTACCTAGTCCAAATATGTCTTGATAACACTATTTGTAACCATTTGCATCACTTTCAATTAGTGATTTTTATTTTGGAGGCTAATCGTAAATTCTATTATTGTGGCTAATCCTAATTGTGGCTACCTTCACATAGGTGCCCGCCACTACCCCCTGGCCTAGGCACTTGTGGAGATGTGAGAGGATTGCACAGTTGTTTATTCCACTTAGCCTAAAAGAGGGTGTCATGACGTTGGTCTGGGGGGTAGGTTTATGACAGTCATAAATACCTCTTCCCCCATTTTTCCTCTCTCTACCCTACTGAGGTTACATTTGCAAAACCCTTGGTTAACATAGAGATTCTGGGAACATCAGAAGGTGGGGGGAAATTAACTATATTCTGGCAATCCAATCAATTGAACATATGCGATGGTACTTAATAACTTGTTATGGCTGCAATCCCGATATCGGGATAAGTGTCATCAACAACCGCTGAATAGCATAGCGCTACATTCAATAAATATTACTACAAATATTTATATTCATGAAATCACAAGTGCAATATAGGAAAACACAGCTTAGCCTTTTGTTAATCCACCTGTCGTGTCAGATTTAGAAATTATGCTTTTCAGCGAAAGCAATTCAAGCGTTTGTGTAAGCGTTTATCGATCGCACGACAAAACATTAACCTCTTGATCCTACTTGAGACGCAGACGTCTCAAGTAGGCACCTGGAAATGTAAATGCGCTACGCTAAATGCTAAATGTACTCGTTAAACTCAAACGTTCATTAAAATACACATGCAGGGTATTGAATTAAAGCTACACTCGTTGTGAATCTAGCCAACAAGTCAGATTTTTAAAATGCTTTTCGGCAAAAGCATGAGAAGCTATTATCTGATAGCATGCAACACCCCAATATACCTGAAGGGGACGTAAACAAAATAATTAGCGTAGCCGGCGCTACACAAAAACGCAGAAATAAAATATAAAACATTCATTACCTTTGATGATATTCTTTGTTGGCACTCCTATATGTTCCATAAACATCACAAATTGGTCTTTTTCCCGATTAAATCCGTCCATGTATGCCCAAAATATCCATTTGTATAGCCTGTCTGGTTCAGGAAAAAAGCTCTCTTCCAACACGCAACGTCATTTTAAAAATTATATAAGTTGCCTATATTCTTTGATAAAACACTTCAACCTACTTTTATAACCCAACTTTAGGTATTTGTAAACGTTAATAAGCGATCAAATTGATCACTGGGCGATCTGTATTCAATAGCAGCTACTCAAGAAAACAATGTCCATTTTTCAATCTTCCAAAATCGATTGTTGTAGGCTGGATGGAATGACGGATCTATTGGTCATGTCTCAAAGGATTTTTGTCAATGAAAATGACGTTTTTGGCGACATCGTGTGGAAGCTGTAGGAATTGCATCCGTGTCCATATTTAATTTGGTGTCCTTTAAAACTTCTTGCTCCTACTTGAGACGCAGACGTCTCAAGTAGGCACCTGGAAATGCAAATGCACTACGCTAAATGCTAAATGTACTCGTTTAAACTCAAACCTTGATCAAAATTCACAAGCAGGGTATTGAATTAAAGCTACACTCGTTGTGAACCTAGCCAACAAGTCAGATTTTAAAATGCTTTTCGGCGAAAGCATGAGAAGCTATTATCTGATTGCATGCACCACCTGAAAATGCATGAATGCGACGTAAACAAAGACTCTGCTTATCCGACGCAGCACAAAACGCAGAAATAAAATATAAAACATTCATTACCTTTGACGAGCTTCTTTCTTGGCACTCCTATATGCCCCATAAACATCACTATTGGGTCTTTTTTTCGTTTAAATCGGTCCATATATACCCAAAATAGCTTTGTATGGAAGCTGTGTCATTCAGAAAAAAACATCGTTTTTAAACGCTGCGTAATTTTTTAAAATTAAAAAAGTCGACGATAAACTTTCACAAAACACTTCGAAATCCTTTTGTAATCCAACTTTAGGTATTAGTAAACGTTTATAATCTATCAAAATGATTACAGGGCGATGTATATTCAATAGCTCCTCGTTTGCAAATCAATGGCTGCCTATGTCCACATTAACAACATCCGGGTGAAGACTGGAAGAAACGGATGCCAGATAGATGGATTTTACAACAATTCATTCAATTGAAAATGACGACAATGGCGACATCGTGTGGAATTTGTATGAATTGCATGCAGGTCGATATTAAATTCTGTCCTCTTTTAACAACTCATGGAAGTGACTTATGGAAATTATTTTTAGCTTTCAGAGAGCAGTTTTTCTTGCGTTTTTCAATGAAACACACGATCTGTTATAGTCACAGCCGTGATTTAACCAGTTTTAGAAACTTCAGAGTGTTTTCTATCCACACATACTAATCAGATGCATATACTATATTCCTGGCATGAGTAGCAGGACGCTGAAATGTTGCGCGATTTTTAACAGAATGTTTGAAAAAGGAGGGGGGAGACTGAAGAGGTTTGTACACTTAGCATCAGGAAGCTTGGTCACGAAAATCAGAAAAGCAATCAAATTAATCGTTTACCTTTGATGATCTTCAGATGTTTTCACTCACGAGACACCCAGTTACACAACAAATGTTCTGTTTGTTCCATAAAGATTATTTTTATATCCAAAATACCTCCGTTTGTTTGTCGCGTTATGTTCAGAAATCCACAGGAAAGAGCGGTCATGACAACGCAGACGAAAATACCAAATAGTTTCCATAATGTCCACGGAAACATGTCAAACGATTTTTCTAATCAATTCTCAGGTTGTTTTCAAAAAATATAATCAATAATATATCAACCGCAAATGTCTTTCACAGTAGGAGAGGGAAAAGCAATACCTATCCAAATTCTGTTGCGCGAGCAAAACTCATGTGACCACTTGACGCGATGTTATCGTTCTGGCTCATTTTTCAAAATAAAAGCCTGAAACTATGTCTGAAGACTGTTGACAACTTGATGAAGCGATAGGAAAAGGAATCTGGTTCATATCCCTTTAAATCCAGCAAAGGGAGACTATGGAAGATGGAGTTTTCAAAATAGAAGCCACTTCCTGTTTTGATTTTCCTCAGCGTTTCGCCTGCAATATCGGTTCTGTTATACTCACAGACAATATTTTTACAGTTTTTGAAACTTTAGAGTGTTTTCTATCAATACTAATAATATATATATATATACTAATGCATATATTAGCAACTGAGACTGAGGAGCTGGCCGTTTACAATGGGCACCTTTTCATCCAAGCTACTCAATACTGCCCCTGCAGCCATAAAAAGTTAATGAATATGATGTCAGTTCGGTTGTCATCTGAGACATTCACATCAATGATAAGATGACATAAACTCTACAGTGGAAAGTCTACACATCAGAGTTATCAGATTCACATGGAATTGTTGTTCAATTTAAATGTTTTAATATGAAATTATTCGTGATGGGATGAAATGTGATTTTAGCTTCTAAAATGTGAGATTTGGGTTTTCATAAGATAGGGCTCTGATCAATTAGTGGCCCGCCCCTGTGAAGGGACATGGGCTATAAAACTTTTCAAACACGCCCTCCTCTCCCTTCCTATATAAGCCCTTGACGACAATATAACCTCCTATTCCGAGGACGTGAGGACGACGGTCCTATGTCAGAATGGTTCAGATAATAACTACAGAACGAAGCCAACATCAGTGTGAGCTTTGGTTGCGAATGGTATGAATTTTGAACTCTTATTCACTACAGAGGTGATACCTACTAGCGTTGAGTTAGCAACAGAAGCTGCAAACGAGAGTTAGGAAGGAACAGACAGAGTATCCCGTCTATCACACAACGACTCTATTACAACGTATCCAATTGACCACCAGAGACATTCTTCAAAGGACAAAGGACTTGGTTTGGCAACACGGCCTTCCATCTACCACCAACCTACCGAAGCACAGCTCAGAGTAAATATTTATTGCATTTTCCTTTTCCAAATGGGCGGTAATTTAGAATGCATAAGATACTGTATTTAGGATAGCACAGCTTCTCCCTGTGTCCCTCAGTCTTCCCGCTCTTTCACTCAAAGTTTCACCCCAGTTTCTTTTCATTTGTGTAACCAGCTGTCATATCTGTTCCGCCCGCTAGGGAGGTTTTCCTTTATGACGTAATTTGTAATCGAGGTATAATTCATTCTTTGTATATGTAATTCTGTGTGATTAGTTAGTTAGTAAATAAATAATTAAACCCAATTTTGTATTGCTGATTCAACTTGTTAGCCAGGCTTCGTGCAGATAACCAAGAATTTACAACTTTCAGATGAGACTGAAATAAGATGACGATTAATATTGACTGCTATTGATGTAAAATATTACCAGGTCTTTAATTTTTTTTAAATGTATTTATTTATTTATTTATTTTTACCCCTTTTTCTCCCCAATTTTGTGTTATCCAATTGTTTAGTAGCTACTATCTTGTCTCATCGCTACAACTCCCGTACGGGCTCGGGAGAGACGAAGGTAGAAAGTCATGCATCCTCCGATACACAACCCAACCAAGCCTCACTACTTCTTAACACAGCGCCATCCAACCCGGAAGCCAGCCGTGCAAATGTGTCGGAGGAAACACCGTGCACCTGGCAACCTTGGCTAGCGCGCACTGCGCCCGGCCCGCCACAGGAGTCGCTGGTGCGCGATGAGACAAGCATTTCCCTACCGGCCAAACCCTCCCCAACCCGGACGACGCTAGGTCAATTGTGCGTTGCCCCCGGACCTCCCGGTCGCGGCCGGTTACAACAGAGCCTGGGCGCGAACCCAGAGTCTCTGGTAGCACAGCTGGCGCTGCAGTACAGCGCCCTTAGCCACTGCGTCACCCGGGAGATATTACTAGGTCTTTAAGAGTTTATTCGGAAGATAACAGCTCTATAAATATTATTTTGTGGTGCCTGACTCTAGTTAATTACATTTACATGATTAGCTCAATCAGTTGATATTAATTACGGATAAATTATTTTATAGAATAGCATGTCATATCACTGAATCCGGCATAGCCAAAGACACAACAAGGGTAAAGTAGAGCTATTAGCATATCCTCTCAGATCTTCAAGTGTCTAAGGTGGAGGAGGGCTTGGTGTTGTTTCTGAGCACTGATGAACATTGGTAGTAGGTGATGTTTAACAGTGAGAATCGCAGAATGGTGAACTTACTAAATGACTGAGAGATTGACTGTGTGATATTAGGTTGCTTCTTGTGTAAATATTTTCTGTCTGGATTACTCACTACTGAACAAAATGGGGCTTCCCTGCAGAGAGGATGCCAGGGCCAACTCAATAAGACTAACACAGAGCTTTCTATATATCAGGAGGAAGTGAGCAGCCAGCCCAGAATAACTGAAAGTAGTGATGCTCTTCTAAATGTTTATGTCCATATGCAAACTACTGTATTTATTTTCCCAATCGTTTTTAACAGAGGTCCATTCTCCCTTTCCTACCTGAACGTGTTCAGTCATGTCAGAGTGATATTAGCTCTGAGAGAAACTGAGAGATTCCATGGTGTCATCTTTCATAACAGAAGGCTAGAGTCGAGCTGTTGCTCCCAGTCTCACAAGGATTAACAGACTAATGGTTGTGCATATAAAGCACTCCAGGCAGACTGTTAACAAAGTGCTTGCATCCCAAATTGCACCCTATTCTCTGTATATGCTCTACTTTTCACCAGGGTCTATAGGGCTCTGATCAGTACACTATATAGAGAAAATGTTGCCATTTGGAGTCCTTTTCATAGAAGGCAGAAATTGTGTTTCAGGGCATTGTAACGTCTGCTTCCAACTCACACTCTCAAACACATAGATCCCCTGAACACAGCTCACTTTCCAGCCCACTTTCCAGCCCGCACTCTCAAACACATAGATCCCCTGAACGCAGCTCACTCTCCAGATCCCAATCACCTGAATTCTGATCACACACCTGTATGTAATTTACACACACTATTTAGTTCAGTTCTTAGCACCCCATCCTTGTGAGGTATTGTTTGTTTTGATACACATGTCTACTTGGAGTGCTGGGTTTTCCCGTGTTAGTCCTCCTGTGTACCATAGTTTTGGCCATCCTCACTAACCACGCCTTTTTGCCTATTCCCTGCCCGTACTTTTGCCTGTCGGATTTCCTGTCATCAATCTCTTGCCTGATCTCCCGGACTATGTCTGTAGCCTTCTCCCTGCCTGTACTGTTGCCCTTTTGGACCCTTGTTTATGACCTTCTGCCTGCCCCTGGACCCAGCTACCTGCCTCCTCCTGTAGTCCTTTACAAATAAACACCTGCTGCGCCCTGCGCTTGAAACCAGCTCTTTGGCAGGCATAGCATTAATATTCAGTAGCCTACATACTGTACATGTTTCTATGATTTACTATTGGATTATTTGCAAGGTAATTTTCATGTAGGGCCAAGCATAAAATGATATGAGAACTACCCAGTGTTATTGCTATTTAGTATTTACTATTAATTCTTACTCTACAGTAGCACAAACCAGCTAACCATGCCTATCAGATCAATTGTGCAAGTTAATAAGTACTGACATTTAAAAAAATATGAAGGGAGAGAACTATGCTTTCTAAATCTAGCATTAACTGCAATCAAGGGGGATTTGCGACACTTGTTCCACTTGTGTTCCTCTTTCAGCGCTCTTGACTGTAATGACTTGCTTTCAACATTATGCATGGGGCCTGGGTGTTTAAGTGGGATCAACCGCATCAAGCGCGAGTGAAAAGAGTAGATAAGCTGACATAAGGCTTTCATAATACTATGACAACCACGGTTTAACCTCGGCATTCACTTCAAAGGAAAAGGGGGAAAAGACTTGAGGACTTGAGTCTTTCACACTGCTAAAATACTTTCCTAAGATTTCTTAAAGCTTTTCTAGGGTTAGATTGTGTTCTTTGACGTATGTGGTAAGATTTGCCTGTCATAACAGCAGCATTAAGGCTCAAAACTATACTGCAGAACTAAATTATCAACATGGCCAATGTAGATAATGTGTACATTGTTTAAATATGAAATGTCCGGTGATTCCGCTGATATGGCTGAAAACATAACTGGTCATTTCAGCCATTGCATATTTTTGTTCTTGCATGCTTTTCTCATGCAGTGTAGCCTGTACTAAGTGATTTTATGTAAACATGAGTATAAGCTAGATGTGGTGTCAGTGGAGTGATGCTGAGCTTCTTACACAGCACTCGGCAGGAGGATCAAAAGACAGACATGTTCTTTACATAACCTGCTTGCATAACGAAATCCTGCTGCCGCATGAGTCACACTAATACTTACTCACATTTGTGGATAAACCCATATGACATATAGTGCCTTGCAAAAGTATTCACCCCCCTTGGTGTTTTTCCTATTTTTATTTGGATTTCATGTAATGGACAAAATAGTCCAAATTGTTGAAGTGAAATTATTATTTTTTTTTTTTTTTAATTCGAAAGAAAAAAAATATGGACCAGTGGTGCGTGCATATGTATTCACCCCTTTTGCTATGAAGTTCCTAAATAAGATCTGGTGCAACCAACTACCTTCAGAAGTCACATAATTAGTTAAATAAAGTCCACCTGTGTGCAAACAAGATCTGTCACATGATCTCAGATTCTGCAACACCACTAAGCAAGGGGCACCACCAAGCAAACAGCACTATGAAGACCAAGGAGCTATCCAAACAGGTCAGGGACAAAGTTGTGGAGAAGTACCGATCAGGGTTGGGTTATAAAGAAATATCAGAAACTTTGAACATCCCACAGAGCACCATTAAATCCATTATTTAAAAAAATGTAAAAAATATTGCACCACAACAAACCTGCCAAGAAAGGGCCGCCCACCAAAACTCACGGGCCAGGCAAGGAGGGCATTAATCAGAGAGGCAACAAAGAGACCAAATATAACTCTGAATGAGCTGCAAAGCTCCACAGCGGAGAGTAGAGTATCTGTCCATAGGACTACTTTAAGCCGTACACTCCACAGAGCTGGGATTTACGGAAGAGTGGCCAAAAAAACAAACAAGCGAACATGTTTGGTGTTCGCCAAAAGGCATGTGGGAGACTCCCCAAACATAAGGAAGAAGGTACTCTGGTCAGATGAGACTAAAATTGAGCTTTTTGGCCACCAAGGAAAACGCTATGTCTGGCACAAAACCAACACCTCTCATCACCCCGAGAACCCCTTCCCCATAATGAAGCGTGGTGCTGGCAGCGTCATGCTGTGGGGATGTTTTTCATTGGCAGGGACTGGGAAGCTGGTCAGAATTAAAGGAATGATGGATGGCGCTAAATACAGGGACATTTTTGAGGGAAACCTGTTTCAGTCTTCCAGAGATTTGAGACTGGGACGGAGGTTCACCTTCAAGCAGGACAATGACCCTAAGCATACTGCTAAAGCAACACTTGAGTGGTTTAAGGTGAAACATTTAAATGTCTTGGAATGGCCTAGTCAAAGCCCAGACCTCAATCCAATTGAGAATCTGTGGTATGACTTAAAGATTGCTGTACACCAGCAGAACCCATCCAACTTGAAGGAGCTGGAGCAGTTTTTCTTTGAAGAATGGGCAAAAATCCCAGTGGCTAGATGTGCCAAGCTTATAGAGACATACCCCCAAGAGACTTGCAGCTGTAATTGCTGCAAAAGGCGGCTCTACAAAGTATTGACTTTTTCATTTATTCCTGTCTAATTTCTTGTTTGTTTCACAATAAAAAATATTTAGCATCTTCAAAGTGGTAGGCGTGTTGTGTAAGTCAAATGATACAACCCCCCCCAAAATATATTTTAATTCCAGGGTGTAAGACAACAAAATATGAAAAATGCCAAGGGGGGTGACTACTTTTGCAAGCCACTGTACAGTATGATGTTTTTACACTCACATAGGGCCAATATTGAAAAATATTCAAATCGGAATTAAACATTGAGGACAGAGCAAAACAAGTAAAATAACAGTTACAAGAAAGAATAAAACTAAAGTAAATTGTAAATAATGCAGTTGTTTTAGTTGTCATGTTTTAGCATTGTTTTTGGTGTTTCATCACTTGTTGAAAAAACGGTTGTAATTTTGCACCTGAAGCAAATGCTTAGTAAATCTTCATAAATCTTGCCTTGACATTTTTTCTCAAGCAAATAGGACAAAAGAGGAAAAATAAGACCAATCATCTAATATCATGTTCCATTGCGCCTGATAAGTGGATAATAATGATGGTAGTTTAATTGATTATCTCCTACATTTCCCAAACACAGTTTTATTTATTTCTAATTACACTCAAATTCAGGGATGATCATACTGTATTCAGGTGAGAAGTATTGTTAATGTGCAGTAAAAAACATCAACATTGAGGTGGTTGTGAAACAAATATATTATTTTATTGAAATACTTTCAATGTATACTTTTTTCTCATACATACATCTTATACACTTATCAAGTCCCCACATCCTCACAAATAACCTCTGTTGTCTCATCTGAGCAGTGTAAATGACTTAATATTCTAGAAATACCCATGTATGGTACCAATTCTTTTAGGAGAACTTTGTAAATTCTGGTTAACACACCATATTACAAATCCCACTGTGGACACATAGAGGCACAGTGCCTTAAGAAATTATTCACACCCCTTGACTTTTTCCACATTTTTTTTGTGTTACAGCCAGAATTTAAAATTGATTAAATTTGTCACTGGCCTACGTACAATACCCCATAATGTCAAAGTGGAATTATGTTTTTAGAGCTTTTTACAAAAAATATTTTTATGAAAGGCTGAAATGTATTGAGTCAATAAGTATTCAACCCCTTTGTTATGGCAAGACTAAATAAGTTCAGGAGTACAAATCTGCTTAAGAAGTCACAATAAGTTGCATGGACTCAATAACATGATTTTTGCAAGACTACCTAATCTCTGTACCCCACACATACAATTATCTGTAAGATCCCTCAGTCAATAATTTAATTTCAAACACAGATTCAACCACAAAGACAAGGGACAAGCAGACATTAAAACTCCCTTTGAGCATGGTGAAGTTATTACACTTTGGATGGTGTATCAATAAACCCAGTCACTACAAAGATACAGACGTCCTTCCTAACTAAGTTGCAGGAGAGGAAGGAAACCGCTCAAGGATTTAATCATGACGCCAATGGTCACTTTAAAACAGTTACATAGTTTAATGGCTGTGATAGGAGAAAACTGAGGATGGATCAACATTGTAGTTACTCCACAATACTAACCTAATTGACAGAGTGAAAAGAAGGAAGCCTGTACAGAATAAAATCTTCCAAAACATGCATCCTGTTTACAATAAGGCACTAAAGTAAACCTGCAAACATTTTGGCAAAGACATTAACTTTTTGTCCTGAATACAAAGCATTACGTTTGGGGCAAATCCATAAAACACATCACTGAGTATCACTCGCCATATATTCAAGCAAAGTGGTGTCTGAATGATGCTCTGGTATGCTTGCCATCAGCAAGGACTAGGGAGTTTTTAGGATAAAAATAAATGGAATAGAGCTAAGCACAGGCAACATTCTAGAGGAAAACCTGGTTCAGTCTGCTTTCCAACAGACACTGGGAACAAATTCGCCATTCAGCAGGACAAAAACCTAAAACAAAAGGCCAAATATACACTGGAGTTGCTTACCAAGACGACATTGAATGTTACTAATTGGCCTAGTTTCAGTTATGACTTAAAAATACTGGAAAATGGCTGTCGAGCAATAACCAACAATCAACTTGACAGAGCTTGAACATTTTTTTTAATAATAATGTGCAAAAATTGTACAATCCAGGTGTGCAAAGCTCTTAGAGCATTACCCAGAAAGACTCAAAGCTGTAATTGCTGCCAAAGTTGATTCTAGCATGTTTTGACTCAGGGGGTTGAATACTTACTTCACATACACTTATGTTGGAGTCATTATTTTTTAACCACTCCACAAAATTCTTGTTAAGAAACTATAGTTTTGGCAAGTAGGTTAGGACATATTTGTATTTTTTTATTTTACCTTTATTTAACCAGGCAAGTCAGGTAAGAACAAATTCTTATTTTCAATGATGGCCAAGGAACAGTGGGTTAACTGCCTTGTTCAGGGGCAGAACGACAGATTTGTACCTTGTCAGCTCGGGGATTTGAACTTGCAACCTTACTAGTCCAACACTCTAACCACTAGGCTACACTCTACTTTGTGCATGAAACAGGTAATTTTTCCAACAATTGTTTACAGACAGATTATTTAACTTATAATTCACTGTATCACAATTCCAGTGGGTCAGAAGTTTACATACACTAAGTTGACTGTGCCTTTAAACAGCTTGGAAAATTCCAGAAAATGATGTCATGGCTTTAGAAGCTTCAAACGCAGTGCCTTTTTGCTTGACATCATGGGAAAATCCCCCAAAAATTGTAGACTTCCTCCACAAGTCTGGTTCATCCTTGGGAGCAATTTCCAAATGGCTGAAGGTACCACGTTCATCTGTACAAACAATAGTACGCAAGTATAAACACCATGGGACCACGCAGCTGCCATACTGCTCAGGAAGGAGATGCGTTCAGTCTCCTAGAGATAAATGTACTTAGGTGCAAAAAGTGCAAATCAATCCCAGAACAACAGAAAAGGACCTTGTGAAGATGCTGGAGAAAACAGGTACAAAGTATCTATATACACATTAAAACGAGTCCTATATCGACATATCCGGAAAGACCGCTCAGCAAGGAAGAAGCCACAGCTCCAAAACCAACATAAAAAAGCCAGACTACTGTTTGCAACTGCACATGGGGACAAAGATTGTACTTTTTGGAGAAATGTCCTCTGGTCTGATGAAACACAAATAGAACTGTTTGGCCATAATAACCATCGTTATGTTTGGAGGAAAAAGGGGGAGGCTTTCAAGCTGAAGCCTCCCCCTTGCAAGAACACCATCCCAACCGGGAAGCACGGGGGTGGCAGCATCATGTTGTGGGGGTGCTTTGCTGCAGGAGGGACTGGTGCACTTCACAAGATAGATGGCAACATGAGGAATGAAAATTATGCGGATAAATTGAAGCAACATCTCAAGACATCAGTTAAAGCTTGGTCGCAATTGGGTCTTCCAAATGGACAATGGCCCCAAGCATAATTTCAAAGTTCTGGAAAAATGGCTTAAGGACAACAAAGTCAAGGTAATGGAGTGGCCATCACAAAGCCCTGACCTCAATCCTATAGAATATTTGTGGGCATAACTGAAAAAGTGAGGAGGCCTACAAACCTGACTCAGTTACACCAGCTCTGTCTGAAGGAATGGGCCAAAATTGATTGACCCAATTTACTGTGGGAAGCTTGTGGAAGGCTACCCGAAATGTTTGACCAAGGTTAAACAATTTAACGGCAATGTTACCAAATACTAATTGAGTGTATGTAAACTTCTGACCCACTGGGAATGCGATGAAATAAATAAAAGCTGAAATAAATCATTTTCTCTGAATGGTGATCCTAACTGACCGAAGACAGGGAATTTTTACTAGGATTAAATGTCAAGAATTGTGAAAAACGGAGTTGAAATGTATTTGGCTAAGATGTATGTACACTGCCAACTTCAACTGTATCTAATCAAGATATATTGGTGTTTTATTTTTCATGAATAGTTTTTACAAATGTTCAAAAATGATATCCACTTTCACATTACATTTTGTGTAGATCGTTATCAAAAATGACAATTAAATCCAATTTAAGCCCCTTTTCTAACACAACAAAATGTGGAAATAGTCAATGGGTGTGAATACTTTCTGAAGGCATACCTTCAAAGAATTCCTGTGGAGAAACATCTAGCCACCTTCTATTGTAATCAATTCTGACGGTGTCTATATTAGGACAGCCTAAGTCCTGCTAAGATTGAAACAAGTCCTGCTGAGAATGAGGGTGTCGCAATATTAACACCATACAGGTTAAATCTTGCTGTTGTTGCCGCGGTTAAAACCGTACACAATATTGCTTAAAATGTGGTGACAATAGTTATCAACTTCTTGCATAGCAAAGGACATCACTGTATCATCCAGAGATGGCAGTTTTTCAATTTTGATCCTAGGCTCACAATTCAGTACTTAAAGGAGCACAACTATAACATTCGTATCTCGTTTCTTGATTTAAAAAAAAGTTTAAAGCAGTATTTTCCAAACTCTCCAAACCACAATGTGTGCATAAACTCTATTTCTAGTACTCTGTTACAATACTACCTAACATAGTTTTGTATATACTGTACACGTATCTTAAACTCTGTACATTATTGCATTAAGGGGTCACAATACAGTGCCCTGACAAAAACGTTGACATCACATAGAAATCAAATGCCCATGACGTCCCTGCCAGACAACAGGCAGGTCAGCATTAATGTGCAATTCTCCATTTTGTCTTTGGAAAAACAAACAGTTGTTTATCTTATAATAACACTGAAATTGAAGGACAGAAGGAAAACATCCCAGATTTTGCAGGGATGTTTATTGTGATTTTGAAAGAGTTAATCGCAGCTGGTGTCAGTTGTTCAGCCCACAGGAGTTAGAAAAAAGCCTGATTTGAGGTCAATCATGGCGCTGTATCCCATAGCTTTCTCCACCGTACAAACACTGGAGACAAGCTAGCCCCCATCACCGGTCTGAAACAACACAGCACTTCCTCTGCTGTCCAGCACTACCACAAATATACACCGATCATGTGTAAGGTGAGATTGAAAGAAGTCCTGACACTGAGGCTGTCCTAATAGGTCACCGTACACATGACTGGTGTTGTCCTTACATTGTGTCGAGAAACCGCGGTAATTCAAGTCAAATCAGGGTGTAGACAGTTCAATGCTCCCCTCAGTTAAGGTTCAGCATGTTTAGGAGAAACATGTTGTCGGGTCAAGCTCCGTAATTCTGACTGCACCAGTGTGAACATTGCCATGGTAACACCTCTCATACACATCTCAGAGCTCTCTGAGGAACAGTTTGACACCAACTACTTGTGACTCTGAGGCTGTCATAATATGGACACTGTACACACGAAGCTGGACCTCCCTTGGTGCTCAGGATGAGGGGTCAGTATGGGGCGAAGAGGATGGACCCTCCTGTTGGCCGGATAGGGCCAGGAGCCGCTCGCAGGAAAGAGGTCGGGAGGGCGGCTTTCTGGAAGATGGAGGTGTTGGGCCGCGGGTGGAGGGAGATGGAGGGTATTGTGGTGGGGATGAACGGGCTGGAGAGGAAAGCCTGAGACAGGGGCTTCAGAAGGTTCTTCTGGAATGCCAGTTTAGCCTGAGGGGAAGAGAGCAACTCCATGAGACACAACAATTCACATGGGGGTAAGGTGTGTAAATGCTATCCAATTCTATAATTGACTGATTAGTCAACAAATAAATCTGTAAATGAATCCATCAGAGAGACGATTCTAGCCTCTCTGCTCAAACAGACTACCCATAGGCAATGTGTAATATCAATTAAAAGAGAACAGCCACCGGGTGAGATAATACAGTTAATTCTGTACATTGTCAACTGAATTAATACAGATATTATCTCAGGACATTATCTCAGGATACTGGATATTATTTCAGTGAGTTGCTATTCTCTTTTCATCTGGAAACATAGTGTATATACTGTACACTGAGTGTGCTCTTTGCATGACAGACTGACCAGCTGAATCAAGGTGAAAGCTATGCTACCTTATTGATGTCACTTGTTAAATCTACTTCAATCAGTGTAGATGAAGTGTAGTAGACAGGTTAAATAAGGATTTTTAAA
Source organism: Oncorhynchus clarkii lewisi (assembly GCF_045791955.1). Taxonomy (NCBI): domain Eukaryota; kingdom Metazoa; phylum Chordata; class Actinopteri; order Salmoniformes; family Salmonidae; genus Oncorhynchus; species Oncorhynchus clarkii. The sequence goes on from NC_092153.1 coordinate 27,506,592, forward strand.
CCTTGAGATTATTGAGACATGGATTGTGTATGTGTGCCATTCAGAGGGTGAATGTGCAAGACAAAATATTGAAGTGCCTTTGGACGGTGTGTGGTACATGCCAGGCGCACCGGTTTGAGTGTGTCAAGAACTGCAACACTGCTGGGTTTTTTACACACAACAGTTTCCCATGTGTATCAAGACTGATTCACCACCCAAAGGACATCCAGCCAACTTGACACAACTGTCGGAAGCATTGGAGTCAACATGGGCTAGCATCCCTATGGAACGCTTTCGACACCTTGTAGAGGCCATGCCCTGCCGAATTGAAGTTGTTCTGAGGGCAAAAGGAAGGTGGAAAGGTGGGGTATTAGGAATGTCACGACTTCTGCCGAAGTCGTTGCCTCTCCTTGTTCGGGCGGTGCTCGGCGTTCGACGTCACCGGTCTTCTAGCCATCATTGATCCATTTTTCATTTTCCATTGGTTTTGTCTTGTCTTCCCACACACCTGTTTTCAATCCCATTCATTACCTGTTGTGTATTTAACCCTCTGTTTCCCCTCATGTCTTTGTCAGAGATTGTTTATTGTCAGTGTAGTGATTTTTGTATAGGTGCGCGACGGGTCTTCGTACCCATATTTGTTTATATTCATTTTTCTATTTAGTGTTATGGAGCATGTTACTTGGACATTTATTAAAAGACTCCATTTTACACTCCGTTTGACTCTCCTGCGCCTGACTTCCCTGCCACCTATACACATATATCTGACAAGGAAGGTGGAAAGGAAATAGTTAGTCAGTTGAACAACTGAATGCATTCAACTGAAATACGTCTTCCACATTTAACCCAACCCCTCTGAGTCAGAGAGGTGCGGGGGGCTGCTTTAATCAACATCCATGTCATCGGCGCACGGGGAAAAGTGGGTTAACTGCCTTGATGAGGGGCAGAATGACAGATTTTTACCTTGTCAACTTGGGGATTTGATCCAACAACCTTTCGGTTACAGGCAAAAGCTCCTACCCACCAGGCTACCTGCCGTGTTCTTAATGTTTTGTGCACTCAGTGTAGATTTGACAAATCTCCACCAAAACTGAGGAAAATGACTGATGATAATACTGCCTTACTTCTAGTGTGGCGGTGCTGTGTTGCTGCTTGCTGTAAGGACTGTATTTGGGCTTCAAGGGTTTCCCGGCCACTCGGTCTTTGTGCCTCCGACTGGAAATGTGCTGAAACAAGTACAAAAAAGGGTTGACATAAGTCCTGTAGGCGCATGAAATATTACCTTTCAAAGTCGTTCATACTCAGTTGAAACATAGTGTATATACAAACTCAATATGGCCGACGTAAGCAAATCACTAAACTGGCACTGATTTCGTATTTCTTCAGAGCTAATCAGTTTGATCTAGTTGATTGTAGGACATATCTCAGCGATGGGAAGCTCTGGTCTTACAGGGTCGCAGTATGTGCAGGCTTTTATTCCAGCCCAGTACTAACACATGATTGATTGAAATAATACATTTTAAATCAAGTCTAGTTTATCAGGTTTTTTAACATTTGGAACAAAAGCCTGCACATACTGCGGCCATCCAAAAAATGACAACCCATGCCTTAGGCCTGTTCATTATAAATGTGAAGTTATTAACTGCTAATTTTGGTGGAGATTGACAGTGTAATTATGAGATACCTGTGGGAGAAAAATATAAAAGCCACCTGCCTAGTGTTTGACTCATGGAGGCCATATTCTATGAATTAGAGACTTCATATGATCAACTTTGCAAGATGACATTTCAAATGTAATTTGACTACACAGGCAATGGCACAAAAAGTTGTAGAAATAAAAAACTATACAGTACAGGATTTTGTGACAAAGACGGAGTGTTGTGTTGCACACACACTGAGGCAATTGTTCTGCCAACTCAATCCACTTCTTGTACAGAGGTAAAATGTATTATTTTGGATTTGTGATCAATTCAATGAATAAATGTTGAGATTGTCTGTAATTGTCTATTTCTTTACCTGTTTGAGCTGGATCTCTGAGTTGACGTGGACATCACAGATTTCGCAGTGAAACATCTTATTCTGCAGGCCAGAGCCTTTTGTGATGGTGGCCTGGACCTTGAGCTTAGCCCCTGGCCTGGGATAGGCTTTGATGGGCCCTGCTCCATCCCTCGCCTCCAGCATCGTTTTGTGCTTGGAACCTGGTAAGGATGTGGAATAACAAGCAAGCAAATTAAAGAGGCTATTCGTCACGTATAAAGGGTGCTCTTGAGCCAAAAGGGGCACATCCCATAGATGGACAGATTATTACACCTCCCCAGACAATACATATATTATTACATTATATGTACAGTATATGAACCATAGCCAAAGTTTCACGTGAACAATTAGCAACTAGTAGATTCCATTTAGCCGACCTGTGTTGTGGGCCTCAAGCTGGGAGAGGGAGTTGACGGCCACTTTACATAACGAACAGTAGAGAAGCTTCTTGGCCTTCTCCTCCTCTGATTCGTCAGAGTGCTTGCACGGGGCGGGGGCAGCAGGCACAGCAGGCACAGCAGGCACTGGGGTTGGTTTAGTGAGGGTGGGCTTTGACATCTCTGGGGCCGGACTGGCAGGTGTGGGCTCACATAGAGGTTTACACAGGATAGATGAGGGCGCCAATGCCAGGCCAGCAGCTGGGAAAAACGATTTTGAAGACGCCATGGGGTAGAGATTGTTTGGATGTAACCCTATTTTAACTGAAAATCAAACAGATACAACAGTTAAACCACCTCATAACCCACTTAACAAAGTGTTGTGCTACAGAGTTAGTAAGCACAGGTATTGGGCTTTTTTGGTGTGTGTGTTTTATTAGATAGGACACTAGCTCGAAACCTCGCTTGCACGGGATACAGTGGCTGTATTCTGGAGGCAGTGGCTTAGACCGCTTGACCACGACAGGCCACAGAATTGGCATTGATATACACGCAATCTGTGATCAATTGAATGAATGAGTTGAGAGCCTTTTCTCTCTCAGTCTGAATTGCATGTATTCGAAGGTATTAAACTAGTCTGAATTGCATGTCTGTAAGGTAACAACAACATGCCGTTGTTACCATAAGAGAAGACTCCCTCTATGGTTTTATCTAACCTTAATCAAACCTAACGTCATCTGACTTCCATCTGTTCAGGATTGATGAGTCAGAGACTCCCCATTTTGGACCGATTTCTTCCTTTTCGTGACTATGAATTAGCCAGTAAATTTGAGCTGACCTGCGGAGGAACAGACCGTACACAAGATGATTGGTGCTTTTTTTAAATATATATTTTTTACAGGCAATCTGCAATTGGTACATAAATGAATGATATATATCCATTGATTCTTTAAGAATACACAGTAAATTCTGAATGCCACATGAGCTTAATTCAACTGTCATGACCGATCAGAACCCAAAATATAAGCTTGTTTTACTCCATTGTTTGTAAACAATGTAACTGTTGATGGCCACTTTGCCTATAATGTTGATATCATGGATGGTCATCCCCTGTATCCATAGTTTGTCTATGAATATGCAGGTGCTTACATTTATCCAGCCACATCCCTAAGCTGTGGCGGGGTTAAACTTATTCACAATATGCCTTGCTCATATTGATATCATAACAAATTATTAATATTGGGATCCACCACTACTTATCCAGCACGAATACATCTATCATTAAGCCAAGCAACAGCCCAGGTGGTAGCGTAGCCTACCATTCCCAACTCAGATCAATGGGTATGCAATCCAACACCATTTTCATAGGTCAGTGACTTTAGCAATCTAACGCGGCACATTGATGTAGGCAGCACATTCAAATGACCCTGACAGATGTTCACAAGCTCCTCTAAGCTGAGGTATAACAATAACACACAGAGAAGCACATACACACATTCACAAACACACTTATCATCACAAGGCCAAACGCTTGAGACAAAGACCAATAAGACAATGGCTGTATAGAGCATGCAGCATAAATATTCAGAGTAGACAATGGGCCTGTCCCAAATGGTACACTATTCCTTATATAGTGCACTACCTTTGACCAGAGCCCACATAGGGCTCTAGTCAAAAGTAATGCACTATGGAGGGAATTGGGTGCCATTTGGAACTCAACCTTAAACAAGATGAGCTATTAACCTGGTTGTTCAGAGCTGCAGGCAGTGACAGCGATACTGGAGGAGGAAGAGGAGGTGGTGGAGGACATGAATCTCTTTCCTCTGTCCTGGCTGGGTGTGCTGTTGTTTTTCAGGGTCTTATGTTTAGGCGTCTCTTGCGCTTTGAGCTTCTTGGCATGTTTGCTGCCCTTGTAGTGCGCATCGGCTTGGCTCTACAAAGGGGAAGAAATTAACTGTTCCGTCAGGCTCATTGCTAACACAGAGGTTACCGCCACACACACACACACGCACGCACGCAGGCCAAGGGCTGTTAATGTGACCTTATTACCGCCACACCAGCAGTCACGAGTCATGACCACGGTCAAATTCCACGTGATGGTAACTAGGCTTCTCTAAGCTCTGATTCTACTGATGGTCATTAGTAGCCTACCAGACTTGCTAACAGCCTGGTACTAGGGACTCTATTGTCCCACTCATCACTCAAAAACATTTATCAAACACTTAATGAGAGCCCATGAGCTCATGTTGCACAACAATTCTATAGGCTATGTAATTGCGTGAGAAAAAATAGTTTGAAAGCCTCTATTAAAAAGAGCTTTCTATAGGCTAGGTCTACAATATTTATTTATCATCTGTCCTAATATTAATATTATCATTACACACATGTATTATTTAGTATATGTAAAGACAACATTAAATTAAGAATAGTCTGATGGGGTGACAATATTGGTCTATCACTTGTGAATGATATACACTGCTCAAAAAAATAAATGGAACACTTAAACAACACAATGTAACTCCAAGTCAATCACACTTCTGTGAAATCAAACTGTCCACTTAGGAAGCAACACTGATTGACAATAAATTTCACATGCTGTTGTGCAAATGGAATAGACAACAGGTGGAAATTATAGGCAATTAGCAAGACACCCCCAATTGTTATGGTGAGTGAATGAGGACCCAAAAGCGAACTAACTTAAACAGAGCTTCTTTAATAACCAAACATAGGTAGGCTCAGATAGACCGGCAGATTCCGACAGGACAGGACAAGGTTACAGCAAACATGACGATAGTCTGGCTCAGGCATGAAACACAAACAAACAAGAATCCGACAAGGACAGGAACAGAAACAGAGAGAGATATAGGGACCTAATCAGAGGGAAAAAGGGAACAGGTGGGAAACGGGGTGAATGGGTAGTTAGAGGAGACAAGGAACAGCTGGGAGAAAGCGGGGGAGAAAAGGTAACCTAACAACGACCAGCAGAGGGAGACAGGGTGAAGGGAAAGGACAGAGACAAGACACAACATGACAGTACCCCCCCACTCACCGAGCGCCTCCTGGCGCACTCGAGGAGGAAACCTGGCGGCAACGGAGGAAATCCTCGATCAGCGCACGGTCCAGCACGTCCCGAGAGGGAACCCAACTCCTCTCCTCAGGACCGTACCCCTCCCAATCGACAAGGTACTGGTGACCACGGCCCCGAGGACGCATGTCCAAAATCCTGCGGACCCTGTAGATGGGTGCGCCCTCGACAAGGATGGGGGGGGGGGGGGGGGAAGACGAGCGGGGGCGCGAAGAACGGGCTTAATACAGGAGACATGGAAGACCGGGTGGACGCGACGAAGGTATCGCGGAAGAAGAAGTCGAACTGCGACAGGATTAATGACCCGAGAAATACGGAACGGACCAATGAACCGCGGGGTCAACTTGCGAGAAGCCGTCTTAAGGGGAAGGTTCTGAGTGGAGAGCCAAACTCTCTGACCGCGACAATATCTAGGACTCTTAGTTCTACGCTTATTAGCAGCCCTCACAGTCTGCGCCCTATAACGGCAAAGTGCAGACCTGACCCTCTTCCAGGTGCGCTCGCAACGTTGGACAAAAGCCTGAGCGGAGGGGACGCTGGACTCGGCGAACTGAGATGAGAACAGCGGAGGCTGGTACCCGAGGCTACTCTGAAAAGGAGATAGCCCGGTCGCAGACGAAGGAAGCGAGTTGTGGGCGTATTCTGCCCAGGGGAGCTGTTCTGACCAAGACGCAGGGTTGCGAAAAGAAAGACTGCGTAAGATGCGACCAATAGTCTGATTGGCCCGTTCTGCTTGACCGTTAGACTGGGGGTGAAAGCCGGAAGAGAGACTGACGGAAGCCCCAATCAAACGGCAAAACTTCCTCCAAAATTGAGACGTGAATTGCGGACCTCTGTCCGAAACGACGTCTGACGGAAGGCCATGAATTCTGAAAACATTCTCGATGATGATTTGTGCCGTCTCTTTAGCAGAAGGAAGCTTAGCAAGGGGAATGAAATGAGCCGCCTTAGAGAACCTATCGACAACCGTAAGAATAACAGTCTTCCCCGCTGACGAAGGCAGTCCGGTGACAAAATCTAAGGCGATGTGAGACCACGGTCGAGAGGGAATAGGAAGCGGCCTGAGACGGCCGGCAGGAGGAGAGTTACCGGACTTAGTCTGCGCGCAGACCGAACAAGCAGCCACGAAACGACGCGTGTCATGCTCCCGGGTGGGCCACCAAAAACGCTGGCGAATGGAAGCAAGCGTACCCCGAACGCCAGGGTGGCCGGCTAACTTGGCAGAGTGAGCCCACTGAAGAACGGCCAGACGAGTAGGAACGGGAACGAAAAGAAGGTTCCTAGGACAAGCGCGCGGCGACGGAGTGTGAGTGAGCGCTTGTTTTACCTGCCTCTCAATTCCCCAGACAGTCAACCCGACAACACGCCCCTCAGGGAGAATCCCCTCGGGGTCAGTGGAGGCTACTGAAGAACTGAAGAGACGAGACAAAGCATCAGGCTTGGTGTTCTTAGAGCCCGGACGATAAGAAATCACGAACTCGAAACGAGCGAAAAACAGCGCCCAACGCGCCTGACGCGCATTAAGTCGTTTGGCAGAACGGATGTACTCAAGGTTCCTATGGTCAGTCCAAACGACAAAAGGAACGGTCGCCCCCTCCAACCACTGTCGCCATTCGCCTAGGGCTAACCGGATGGCGAGCAGTTCGCGGTTACCCACATCATAGTTACGTTCCGACGGCGACAGGCGATGAGAAAAATACGCGCATGGGTGGACCTTGTCGTCAGAGAGGGAGCGCTGAGAAAGAATGGCTCCCACGCCCACCTCTGACGCGTCAACCTCGACAACGAACTGTCTAGAGACGTCAGGTGTAACAAGGATAGGAGCGGATGTAAAACGATTCTTGAGGAGATCAAAAGCTCCCTGGGCGGAAACGGACCACTTAAAGCACGTCTTGACAGAAGTAAGGGCTGTGAGAGGAGCTGCCACCTGACCGAAATTACGGATGAAACGACGATAGAAGTTCGCGAAGCCGAGAAAGCGCTGCAGCTCGACGCGTGACTTAGGGACGGGCCAATCAATGACAGCTTGGACCTTAGCGGGATCCATCTTAATGCCTTCAGCGGAAATAACAGAACCGAGAAATGTGACGGAGGAGGCATGAAAAGTGCACTTCTCAGCCTTCACAAAAAGACAATTCTCTAAAAGGCGCTGGAGGACACGTCGAACGTGCTGAACATGAATCTGGAGTGACGGTGAAAAAATCAGGATATCGTCAAGGTAAACGAAAACAAAGATGTTCAGCATGTCTCTCAGGACATCATTGACTAATGCCTGAAAGACAGCTGGAGCGTTAGCGAGGCCGAAAGGAAGAACCCGGTATTCAAAGTGCCCTAACGGAGTGTTAAACGCCGTCTTCCACTCGTCCCCCTCCCTGATGCGCACGAGATGGTAAGCGTTACGAAGGTCCAACTTAGTGAAAAACCTGGCTCCCTGCAGGATCTCGAAGGCTGAAGACATAAGAGGAAGCGGATAACGATTCTTCACTGTTATGTCATTCAGCCCTCGATAATCTATGCAGGGGCGCAGAGACCCGTCCTTCTTCTTGACAAAAAAAAACCCCGCTCCGGCGGGAGAGGAGGAGGGGACTATGGTACCGGCGTCAAGAGCTACAGACAAATAATCTTCGAGAGCCTTACGTTCGGGAGCCGACAGAGAGTATAGTCTACCCCGGGGGGGGGTGGTTCCCGGAAGGAGATCAATACTACAATCATACGACCGGTGTGGAGGAAGAGAGGTGGCCCTGGACCGACTGAACACCGTGCGCAGATCGTGATATTCCTCCGGCACCCCTGTCAAATCACCAGGCTCCTCCTGTGAAGAAGAGACAGAGGAAACAGGAGGGATAGCAGACATTAAACATTTCACATGACAAGAGACGTTCCAGGAGAGGATAGAATTACTAGACCAATTAATGGAAGGATTATGACAAACTAGCCAGGGATGGCCCAAAACAACAGGTGTAAAAGGTGAACGAAAAATTAAAAAAGAAATGGTTTCACTATGATTACCAGAAACAGTGAGGGTTAAAGGTAGCGTCTCACGCTGAATCCTGGGGAGAGGACTACCATCCAGGGCGAACAAGGCCGTGGGCTCCTTTAACTGTCTGAGAGGAATGTCATGTTCCCGAGCCCAGGTCTCGTCCATAAAACAGCCCTCCGCCCCAGAGTCTATTAAGGCACTGCAGGAAGCTGACGAACCGGTCCAGCGTAGATGGACCGACAAGGTAGTGCAGGATCTTGAAGGAGAGACAGGAGTAGTAGCGCTCACCAGTAGCCCTCCGCTTACTGACGAGCTCTGGCCTTTTACTGGACATGAAGTGACAAAATGACCAGCGGAACCGCAATAGAGACAGAGGCGGTTGGTGATTCTCCGATCCCTCTCCTTAGTCGAGATGCGGATACCTCCCAGCTGCATGGGCTCAGCACCCGAGCCGGCAGAGGAAGATGGTAGTGATGCGGAGAGGGGGGCGACGGAGAGCGCGAGCTCCTTTCCACGAGCTCGGTGACGAAGATCAACCCGTCGCTCAATGCGAATAGCGAGTTCAATCAAGGAATCCACGCTGGAAGGAACCTCCCGGGAGAGAATCTCATCCTTTACCTCTGCGCGGAGACCCTCCAGAAGACGAGCGAGCAAGGCCGGCTCGTTCCAGCCACTGGAGACAGCAAGAGTGCGAAACTCAATAGAGTAGTCTGTTATGGATCGATTGCCTTGACATAGGGAAGACAGGGCCCTGGAAGCCTCCTCCCCAAAAACAGATCGATCAAAAACCCGTATCATCTCCTCCTTAAAGTCCTGATACTGGTTAGTACACTCAGCCCTTGCCTCCCAGATTGCCGTGCCCCACTCACGAGCCCGTCCAATAAGGAGAGATATGACGTAGGCGACACGAGCAGTGCTCCTGGAGTAAGTGTTGGGCTGGAGAGAAAACACAATATCACACTGGGTGAGGAACGAGCGGCATTCAGTGGGCTCCCCAGAGTAACACGGCGGGTTATTGATTCTGGGCTCCGGAGATTCGAAAGCCCTGGAAGTGGCCGGTGGATCGAGGCGGAGATGGTGAACCTGTTCTGTGAGGTTGGAGACTTGGGTGGCCAGGGTCTCAACGGCATGTCGAGCAGCAGACACTTCCTGCTCGTGTCTGCCTAGCATCGCTCCCTGGATCCCGACGGCTGAGTGGAGAGGATCCGAAGTCGCTGGGTCCATTCTTGGTCGGATTCTTCTGTTATGGGGAGTGAATGAGGACCCAAAAGCGAACTAACTTAAACAGAGCTTCTTTAATAACCAAACATAGGTAGGCTCAGATAGACCGGCAGATTCCGACAGGACAGGACAAGGTTACAGCAAACATGACGATAGTCTGGCTCAGGCATGAAACACAAACAAACAAGAATCCGACAAGGACAGGAACAGAAACAGAGAGAGATATAGGGACCTAATCAGAGGGAAAAAGGGAACAGGTGGGAAACGGGGTGAATGGGTAGTTAGAGGAGACAAGGAACAGCTGGGAGAAAGCGGGGGAGAAAAGGTAACCTAACAACGACCAGCAGAGGGAGACAGGGTGAAGGGAAAGGACAGAGACAAGACACAACATGACACCAATAAAGGAGTGGGTCTGCAGGGGGTGACCACAGACCACTTCTTAGTTCCTATGCTTCCTGGCTTATGTTTTGGTCACTTTTGAATGCTGGCGGTGCTTTCACTCTAGTGGTAGCATGAGACGGAGTCTACAACCCACACAAGTGGCTCAGGTAGTGCAGCTCATCCAGGATGGAACATCAATGCGAGCTGTGGCAAGAAGGTTTGCTGTGTCTGTCAGCGTAGTGTCCAGAGCATGGAGGCGCTACCAGGAGACAGGCCAGTACATCAGGAGACGTGGAGGAGGCCGTAGGAGGGCAACAACCCAGCAGCAGGACCGCTACCTCCGCCTTTGTGCAAGGAGGAGCAGGAGGAGCACTGCCAGAGCCCTTCAAAATGACCTCCAGCAGGCCACAAATGTGCATGTGTCTGCTCAAACGGTCAGAAACAGACTCCATGAGGGTGGTATGAGGGCCCGACGTCCACAGGTAGGGGTTGTGCTTACAGCCCAACACCGTGCAGGACGTTTGGCATTTGCCAGAGAACACCAAGATTGGCAAATTTGCCACTGGTGCCCTGTGGTCTTCACAGATGAAAGCAGGTTCCCACTGAGCACGTGACAGACGTGACAGAGTCTGGAGACGCCGTGGAGAACGTTCTGCTGCCTGCAACATCCTCCAGCATGACCGGTTTGGCGGTGGGTCAGTCATGGTGTGGGGTGGCATTTCTTTGGGGGGGGGCGCACAGCCCTCCATGTGCTCACCAGAGGTAGCCTGACTGCCATTAGGTACCGAGATGAGATCCTCAGACCCCTTGTGAGACCATATGCTGGTGCGGTTAGCCCTGGGTTCCTCCTAATGCAAGACAATGCTAGACCTCATGGGCTGGAGTGTGTCAGCAGTTCCTGCCAGAGGAAGGCATTGATGCTATGGACTGGCCCGCCCGTTTCCCAGACCTGAATCCAATCGAGCACATCTGGGACATCATGTCTCGCTCCATCCACCACAGACTGTCCAGGAGTTGGTGGATGCTTTAGTCCAGGTCTGGGAGGAGATCCCTCAGGAGACCATCCGCCACCTCATCAGGAGCATGCCCAGGTGTTGTAGGGAGGTCATACAGGCATGTGGAGGCCACACACACTACTGAGCCTCATTTTGACTTGTTTTAAGGGCATTACATCAAAGTTGGATCAGCCTGTAGTGTGGTTTTCCACTTTAATTTTGAGTGTGACTCCAAATCCAGACCTCCATGGGTTGATAAATTTGATTTCCATTGATCATTTTTGTGTGATTTTGTTGTCAGCACATTCAACTATGTAAAGAAAAAAGTATTTAATAAGAATATTTCATTCATTCAGATCTAGGATGTGTTATTTTAGTGTTCCCTTTATTTTTTTGAGCAGTGTATTTTCACTTGTGTATGATGCCCAGCTTATACAGTAAGGCAAGAATCAGAGCATTGCGACTTTTTCAAATCATAGTCACACACCTCATGTAGCCTAGCCCATAGGCCTATATGTTTTGATGGTTTGTATCACAATGCTGGCCAAATAGCTTCTTAAAATTAAGCACATTAATCTGCTTTATAACTAGTGTAGAGCCTAACTGGCATACTGTACATAGGCTGCATGTGAGTTTCAAGTTTGGGGAAGATCATTTTCACCATAAAAATGCACCTTTATAATGTAGCATTACATGCATAATTGCATTTGCTGTTACTTTCGAGAACAGTGTATTACCGCAAATTGATTTTATTTTGGAATATTCGTATTTATAGCGTACTGCCGTGTGCGCATTGCTGCACTTATAATGTGAAGAAATAGCCTAATAGTTTATCAACATTTTAAGCTAAACGGTTCTGATCTGTTACATCAGCCTCAATGCTTTTAAAAGTTTTTTTGATGCGAGTATGTTTGGAATATTAATTTATTGCACAGAAGGACAAGTTGACTACAAGAATAGATCAACTTTTGTACTATGGGGGAATAGTAGATTGACATAGGCTAGTGCTTTTGCTGTTCGTTAGGCCGACTCATCTTGTTGAATGATGAAAAGTAGGATAAATGTGGACACTTCTAACATCTTCAATATGCTGTTCGGAATTCGATAAGAGGGACACACGCAGTTGCATTCCTGATGTGTCTGTCTTCATTCACTTGTAACCTACTTAGCTGAAATGATCACGTGACTGGCATCGGCTAGTAAGAATTGAGATATCTGAGAGAGCCACGTGAGCGAGAGGTGCTTTAGAGCATTTTAGCCAGGAGAACGAGAATTATATTCAGCCCAAGGGTGGCCGTAAAAGGCAAGGATTTATTTAGGGGGCATTACACCACACAAGGGGAATTACCACCAGGATATCTGAGGCCTGTTGAAAATATTATCTAGTGCTTGTCATATTGTGAATGAGAGACTGATGAAGTGTGTGCAGCCGGCACAATAACAAATCAGAGATCATGCCTTTCATGCAAATTTTTTCCAAATCATCATTAGAGTCCCATCATGCAGCCAAGTGGCATAAATAACTCTAAATTAAGCATGCAGTTGAAGTCAGAACTTTACATACACAGGTCAGAGTCATTAAAACTAATTTTTCAACCACTCCACACATTTCTTGTTAAAAAACTATAGTTTTGGCAAGTCGTTTAGGACATCTACTTCGTGAAAGACACAAGTAATTTTTCCAACAATTATTTCACTTATAATTCACTGTATTACAATTCCAGTGGGTCAGAAGTTTACATACACTAAGTTGACTGTGCTTTAAACAGCTTGGAAAATTCCAGAAAATTATGTCATGGCTTTAGAAGCTTCTGATAGGCGAATTGACATCATTTGAGTCAATTGGAGGTGTACCTGTGGCTGTATTTCAAGGCCTACCTTCAAACTCAGTGCCTCTTTCCTTGACATCATGGGAAATCAAAGAAAACAGCAAAGACCTCAGAAAAAAATTGTAGACCTCCACAAGTCTGGTTCATCCTTGGGAGCAATTTCCAAATGCCTGAAGGTACCGCATTCATCTGTACAAACAATAGTACGCAAGTATAAACACCATGGGACCACGCAGCGTCATACCGCTCAGGAAGGAGACACGTTCTGTCTCCTAGAGATGAACATACTTTGGTGCAAAAAGTGAAAATCAATCCCAGAACAACAGCAAAGGACCCTGTGAAGATGCTGGAGGAAACAGGTTCAAACGTATCTATATCCACAGTAAAACTAGTCCTTTATTGACATAATCTGAAAGGCCGATCAGCAAGGAAGAAGCCACTGCTCCAAAACCTAAAAAAGCCAGACTACAGTTTGCAACTGCACATGGAGACAAAGATTGTAATTTTTTGAGAAATTTCCTCTGGTCTGATGAAACAAAAATTTAATAGAACTGTTTGACCATAATTATGTTTGGAGGACAAATGGGTTGGTGGGTGCTTTGCTGCAGGAGGGACTGGTTCACTTCACAAAATAGATGGAATCATGAGGCAGGAAAATTATGTGGATATATTGAAGCAACATCTCAAGACATCAGTCAGGAACTTAAAGCTTGGTTGCAAATGGGTCTTCCAAATGGACAATGACCCCAAACATAGTACCAAAGTTGTGGCAAAATGGCTTAAGGACAACAAAGTCAAGGTATTGGAGTGGCCATCACAAAGCCCTGACCTCAATCCTATAGAAAATGTGTGGACAGAACTGAAAAAGCCTGTGCGAGCAAGGAGACCTACAAACCTGACTCAGTTACACCAGCTCTGTCAGGAGGAATGGGCACTTCCGGCGCCGACAGAGATGACCACCTCTCTTCGCATTCATAGGAAACTATGCAGTATTTTCTATTTTTACGTGTTATTTCTTACATTGGTACCCCAGGTAATCTTAGGTCAGGAGGACCACCTAGATATAAGAGCAACGTCAACTCACCATCATTACGACCAGGAATACGACTTTCCCGAAGCGGATCCTCTGTTTTGCCCACCACCCAAGACAATGGAGTGGATAACAGCCGGCGAACCAAAACAATGACGCCGTAAAAGAGGCAGACGAAACGGTCTTCTGGTCAGGCTCCGGAGATGGGCACATCGTGCACCGCTCTCGAGCATACTACTCGCCAATGTCCAGTCTCTTGACAACAAGGTTGACGAAACACGAGCAAGGGTAGCATTAAAGAGAGACATAAGAGACTGTAACGTTCTTTGCTTCACGGAAACATGGCTCACTCGAGACACGCTATCGGAGTCGGTACAGCCAGCTGGTTTCTCCACGCATCGCGCCGACAGAAACAATCATCTTTCTGGTAAGAAGAAGGGGGGGGATGTATGCCTTATGATTAACAATACGTGGTGGGATCATAACAACATACAGGAACTCAAGTCCTTCTGTTCACCTGATTTAGAATTCCTCACAATCAAATGTCGACCGCATTATCTACCAAGAGAATTCTCTTCGATTATAATCACAGCCGCATATATTCCCCCCCAAGCAGACACATTGATGGCCCTGAACGAACTTTATTTGACTCTATGTAAACTGGAAACCACATATCCTAAGGACGCATTCATTGTAGTTGGGGATTTTAACAAGGCTAATCTGAAAACAAGACTCCCTAAATTCTATCAGCATATCGTTTGTGCTACCAGGGCTGGTAAAACCCTGGATCATTGTTATTCTAACTTCCGCGACACATATAAGGCCCTCCCCCGCCCTCCTTTCGGAAAAGCTGACCACGACTCCATTTTGTTGCTCCCTGCCTATAGACGGAGACTAAAACAGGAAGCTCCCGCGGTCAGGTCTGTTCAAAGCTGGTCCGACCAATCTGATTCCACGCTTCAAGATTGCTTCGATCACATGGATTGGGATATGTTCCGCATTGCGTCAAACAACAACATTGACAAATACGCTGATTCGGTGTGCGAGTTTATTAGCAAGTGCATCGGCGATATCGTACCCACAGCAACTATTAAAACATTCCCAAACCAGAAACCGTGGATTGATGGCAGCATTCGCGCGAAACTGAAAGCACGAACCACTGCTTTTAACCAGGTCAAGGTGACCGGAAACATGACCGAATACAAACAGTGTAGATATTTTCTCTGCAAGGCAATCAAACAAGCTAAGCGTCAGTATAGAGACAAAGTCAAGTCGCAATTCAACGGCTCACACACAAGAGGTATGTGGCAAGGTCTACAGTCAATCACGGATTACAAAAAGAAAAACAGCCCCGTCGCGGACCAGGATGTCTTGCCCCCAGACAGACTAAACAACTTCTTTACTCGCTTTGAGGATAATACAGTGCCACAGACACGGCTTGCTACCAAAACCTGCGGAATCTCCTTCACTGCAGCCGACGTGCGTAAAATATTTAAACGTGTTAACCCTCGCAAGGCTGCAGGCCCAGACGGCATCCCCAGCCGCGTCCTCAGAGCATGCACAGACCAGCTGGCTGGTGTGTTTAAGGACATATTCAATCAATCCTTATCCCAGTCTGCTGTTCCCACATGCTTAAAGAGAGAATTAGAGAGCGCATACTTAAACTCACACAGGACACCGGATAAGTCAGGAGAAATTCTCCAGATATAACAGACTGACAATAGCCCCCGACACAAACTACTGCAGCATAAATACTTGAGGCTGAGACAGGAGGGGTCGGGAGACACTGTGGCCCCATCCGACGATATCGGGGGGTGGCAACCCAGACAGGAAGATCACGTCAGTCACTCAACCCACTCAAGTGACTCACCCCTCCTAGGGACGACATGGAAGAGCACCAGTAAGCCAGTGTCTTCAATGAAGACTTAAAGGTTGACACCGAGTCTGCGTCTCTCACATGGGTAAGCAGACCATTCCATAAAAATGGAGCTCTGTAGGAGAAAGCCCTGCCTCCAGCTGTTTGCTTAGAAATTATAGGGACAATAAGGAGGCCTGCTTCTTGTGACCGTAGTGTACATGTAGGTATGTATGGCAGGACAAAATCGGAAAGATAGGTAGGAGCAAGCCCATGTAATGCTTTGTAGGTTAGCAGTAAACCTTGAAATCAACCCTTGCCTTAACAGGAAGCCAGTGTAGAGAGACTAGCACTGGAGTAATATGATAAAATTGTTGGTTCTAGTCAAGATTCTAGCAGCCGTGTTTAGCACTAACTGAAGTTTATTTAGTGCTTTATCTGGGTAGCATGGATACATTTTTCTGCATCATTTTTGGACAGAATGTTTCAGACTTTTGCAATTTTACGTAGATGGAAAAAATCTGTCCTTGAAACAGTCTTGATATGTTCGTCAAAAGAGAGATCAGGGTCCAGAGTAACGCCAAGGTCCTTCACAATTTTAATTGAGACGACTGTTCAACCATCAAGATTAATTGTCAGATTTAACAGAAGATCTCTTTGTTTCTTGGGACCTAGAACAAGCATCTCTGTTTTGTCCGAGTTTAAAAGTAGAAAATCTGCAGCCATTCACTTCCTTATGTCTGAAACATAGGCTTCCAGCAAGGGCAATATTGGGGCTTCACTATGTTTCATTGAAATGTACAGCTGTGTGTCATCCGCATAGCAGTGAAAGTTAACATTATGTTTCTGAATGACATCACCAAGAGGTAAAATATATAGTGAAAAATGTACAGTTGATTTGTCAGTGGACAAACCATCCACAGAGACAAACTGATATCTTTCCGACAGATAAGATCTAAACCAGGCCAGAACTTGTCTGTGTAGACCAGTTTGGGTTTCCAATTTCTCCAAAAGAATGTGGTGATCAATGGTTACAAAGCAGCACTAAGGTCTAGGAGCATGAGGACAGATGCAGAGCCTCGGTCTGACGCCATTAAAAGGTAATTTAGTGCAGTCTCAGTGCTATGATAGGGTCTAAAACCAGACTGAAGCGTTTCGTATACATTGTTTATCTTCAGGAAGGCACAGCTTTTTTTTTTTTGAGGAATGGGAGATTTGATATAGGCCAATAGTGTTTATATTTTCTGGGTCAAGGTTTGGCTTTTTCAAGAGAGGCTTTATTACTGCCACTATTACTGCCACTTTTTAGTGAGTTTGGTACACCTCTGGTGGATAGAGAGCCGTTTATTATGTTCAACATAGGAGGGCCAAGCACAGGAAGCAGCTCTTTCAGTAGTTTAGTCGGAATAGGGTCCAGTATGCTGCTTGATGGTCATGATTATTTTCATCATTGTGTCAAGAGATATAGTACTAAAGCACTTGAGTGTCTCCCTTGATCCTAGGTCCTGGCAGAGTTGTGCAGACTCAGGACAACTGAGCTTTGGAGGAATACGCAGATTTAAAGAGGAGTCTGTAATTTGCTTTCTAATGATCATGATCCTTTCCTCAAAGAAGTTCATGAATTTATCACTGCTGAAGTGAAAGCCATCCTCTCTTGGGGAATGCTGCTTTTTAGTTAGCTTTGCCACAGAATCAAAAATACATTTTGGATTGTTCTTATTTTCCTCAATTAAGTTGGAAAAATAGGATGATCGAGCAGCAGTGATACTTTGATACGGCACGGTACTGTCTTTCCAAGCTAGTCAGAAGACTTCCAGTTTGGTGTGGCGCCATTTCTGTTCCAATTTCTGGAAGCTTGCTACAGAGCTCGGGGATTTTCTGAATACCAAGGATTTAGTTTCTTATGACAAATGTTTTTTGTTTTTAGGGGTGCGACTGCATCTAGCGTATTGAGCAAGGTTAAATTGAGTTCCTCAGTTAGGTGGTTAACTGATTTTTGTACTCTGACGTCCTTGGGTAGGCGGTGGAAGTCTGGAAGGGCATCTAGGAATCTTTGGGTTGTCCGAGAATTTATTGCACGACATTTGATGATCCTTGGTTGGGGTCTGAGCAGATTATTTGTTGCGATTGCAAACGTAATAAAATAGTGGTCCGATAGTCCAGGATTATGAGGAAAAACATTAAGATCCACAACATTTATTCCACGGGACAAAACTAGATCCAGATTATGACTGTGGCAGTGAGTAGGTCCGGAGACATGTTGGACAAAACCCACTGGAACAGGGTGAGTGACTGGTTGCCAGGAAGTCAGGTGCAGGAGAGCAGAGATGGGTGACAACAGGAGAACTTTAATATACAACCTGGCCCAAAGGCACAGGCGAGGCAGCACAAAGCACAACCACGGTAACATGAACCGGATTAAACAAAACAAACAAACATAGGTTTGAAACAAACCTAGCGCAAGCCAGCCTGTAGCGTAACACCCTACACAAAGAACAATTCCACACACAGACATGGGGGAAACAGAGGGTAATATACATTTAGTCTGATGAGGGAATGTGAACCAGGTGTGAAGGAAAACAAGACAAAACAAATGGAAAATGAAAGGTGGAGCGGCGATGGCTAGAAGACTGGTGACGTTGACCGCCAAACGCCGCCCGAAAGCTGATGGCTCCGAAAGCCTTTTGGGGTGGGTCTGTGGACTTTTCCATGTGAATATTAAAGTCACCAAAAATTTGAATATTATCTGCCATGACTACAAGGTCTGATAGGAATTCAGGGAACTCCGTGAGGAACGCTGTATATGGCCCAGGAGGCCTGTAAACAGTAGCTATAAAAAGTGATTGAGTAGGCTGCATAGATTTCATGACTAGAAGCTCAAAAGACAATTTTCTATTTTTTTTGTAAATTGAAATTTGCTATCATAAATGTTAGCAACACCTCCTCCTCCCTAATCAGTGATTAGTTCATTGACTATAACTGCCTTGGAAGTGAGGGATTTAAATTAAGTAGCCCTATTTTGAGATGTGAAGTATCACAATCTCTTTCAATAATGGCAGGAATGGAGGTCTTTATTCCAGTGAGATTGCTAAAGCGAACACCGCCATGTTAAGTTTTGCCCAACCTAGGTCGAGGCACAGCCACAGTCTCAATGTCACCACTTAAATCTCAAGACCATCAGACTGTTAAACAGCCATCACTAACATAGAAAAGCTGCTGCCAAAATACAGACTCAAATCTCTGGCCACTTTAATAAACAGACTTAATAAATGTATCACTAGTCACTTCAAATAACGCCACTTTAATAATGTTTAAATATCCTACATAACTCATCTCATGTACATACTGTATTCTACACCATCTACTGCATCTGCCTATGCCATCGCTCATCCATATATTTATATGTACATATTCTTATCCATCCCTTTACATTTGTGTGTATAAGGTAGTTGTTGTGAATTTGTAAGATACTTGTTAGATTTTACTGCATAGTCAGAACTAGAAGCACAAGCATGTTGCTACACTCACATTAACATCTGCTAACCATGTGTATGTGACCAATAAAATTTTATTTTATTTGATTTAGACTATGAATTTGAGAGTGGTTGCATTTCTCCAGCCACATCCTTCAGCTCTTTACTGAAACTGTGGTGGGGAGTACACTTAGTTAATGTTTCAATTAAGGATTGCCACTATAAATACCTTCAGTAGTGTAATAGTGTTATTATATGATGCAATCCTCTAGACTGAATTACTTTTGTGCCATTAATATAAAGCAAAACTTCTGAAGTCGAGAACAAAATTCTTAGTATTGGAAACTAAAATAATGAACTTGAAAGCGAAACTTAAACCCAAAAGTATTGATAGTATGTGATTTCTTCATGTGGCTCACACACACTGGAGAAGTGTGGTGCACTGAGGACACACACACACACACACACACACACACACACACACACACACACACACACACACACACACACACACACACACACACACACACACACACACACACACACACACACACACACACACACACACACACACACACAATCACTTCCAAAATAAGTGAAAGTGTACACCCAGCAGTCACTCTCTAAACCAACGGTTGTGTACAAGAACACACTTGTTCATTACCACCTAAGGCTGTTGCGGTTACTGCCACACTGGCAGTCATAAGTTATGACCGGAGTACAATTACATGTGACCATTGAGTCACAGTAATCTCCTTTAATGCACTCTGGACATACATTGGTAGTACCCAACTCCCTAACATACCATCAGGTCGCTAATGGCCTAGTACTCAGGGCTCTATTTTATTTAACCTTTATTTAACTAGGAAAGCCAGTTAAGAACAAATTCTTATTTACAATGACGGCCTACCCCAGCCAAACCCGAACCCGGATGACACTGGGCCAATCACAGTGCGCGGCCCTATGGGACTCCCAATCACAGCCAGTTGTGATTCAGCCTGGAATTTAACCAGGGTCTGTAGTGACACCTCTAGCACTGAGATGCAGTGCCTTAGACCGCTGTGCCACTCATCAAAACAGTATGTGCTTTTGAAACTCACCTCACTGTGATTGATTCATTTGAAGAAAGAAGTTGATCAACAGGTTGAAACTAAGTGGATGTTGTTTCAAAGCCTAACAAAATGAAAGGTGAGGATTAATTCAAAACTCCCATATGCATAGGCCTATACATGAGCCCAAGCCCCCCCCCCCCCCCCCCCCCCCCCCCCCAAACCACAAATTAAAATATTGACTGTGATGTTATACAGCTTTAGCCTATTACGCAAAGCAGAAATACAAATTAGAAAAAATATTTAAGATGTCTTTGATACATAATTGGTTTAGCATATATTCCAAAATTAAACAAATTCTAGTAATCATCTTTGACTGTGGACTGTATTATAATGCATATTGGATGGACTGGTTACCTTATACAACACTCCAAATGTTTTATCCATGAGTCTGGGAGAGAACGTATAGGCCTAGGCGAGCTGTTGGTTTATTGATTGTGCAGGACGGTTTACTGAGTTACCCTAAAATTGTAGCACATTTTTATTTGATTTTGAATAGCCTAGTAATAGGGCATTTTTATGTTTTCATAATTAATAGGCTGACACATTACCTTTATCTACAGAATAACTGTCACGGTCGTTATGAGAGACGATCCAAGGTGCAGCGTGTTCTGAGTTCCACGTATTTTATTCAGTGAAACTTAAAAAAATAAAAAATAAACAAGCAACGAAACGTAACATAAGTCGTGAAACTAACACACACACAAACAATATCCCACAAATACAGGTGGGAAAAATGGCTACCTAAATATGATCCCCAATTAGAGGCAACGATTACCAGCTGCCTCTAATTGGGAACCATACAAAACACCAACATAGAAATATTGAACTAGAGCACCCCTTAGTCACGCCCTGACCTACTACACCATAGAAAATCAAAGATTTGATGCGGACTCCGGCCACAAAACCTGAAACCAAATGGGGGGGTTAGGGGGGTGTCTAGTGTCGGCTCCTGTGCGGGTCGTAGCCCCCTCCCAGACCCGGGATCCGGCCATGGCACCGGGCTGAACGCTGTGCCTGGACTGGGCACCATCGCAGAGGAAGGCTCCGGCCATGACGCCGGGCTGAACGCCGTGCCTGGACCTAAGGGCTCTGGCTCTGGAGCTGGGTTGGACGCTGTGCCTGGACTGGGCAGTGGCGCAGAGGAAGGCTCAGGCCTTGGAGCTGGACTGGATACTGTGCCTGGACTGGACACCCAGGCGCAGAGGAAGGCTCCGGCCTTGGAGCTGGACTGGACACCGTGTCTGGACTGGGCATCGGCGCAGAGGAAGGCTCCTGCCCTGGAGGAGGACTAGACACCGTGCCTGGACTGGGCACCGACGCAGGAAGGACCGGGCTGGGGAGACGCACTGGAGGCCTGGTGCGTGGAGCCGGCACAGGTGGCACCGGACTGGTGACACGCATTTCAGGGAGAGTGCGGGGAGCTGGCACAGGATGTACCGGACTGGGGAGACGCACTGGAGGCCAGGTGCGTGGAGCCGGCACAGGTGGCACCGGACTGGTGACACGCATTTCAGGGAGAGTGCGGGGAGCTGGCACAGGATGTACCGGACTGGGGAGACGCACTGGAGGCCTGGTGCGTGGAGCCGGCACAGGTGGCACCGGACTGATGACAGGCACTTCAGGGCTAGTGCGGGGAGCTGGCACAGGACGTGCCTGGACTGGACACCGGAGCAGAGGAAGGCTCCGGCCGTGGAGCTGGGCTGGCCGCCGTGCCTGGACTGGGCACAGGCGCAGAGGAAGGCTCCGGCCTTGGAGCGGGACTGGACGCCGTGCTAGGACTGGGCATCGGCGCAGAGGAAGGCTCCTGCCCTGGAGCGTGACTGGACACCGTGCCTTGACTGGGCACCGGCGCAGAGGAAGGCTCCGGCCGTGGAGCTGGGCTGGCCGCCGTGCCTGGACTGAGCACCGGCGCAGAGGAAGGCTCCTGCCCTGGAGCGGGACTGGATACCGTGCCTGGACTGGGCACCGCCGCAGAGGAAGACACCAGCCTTGGAGCTGGCACCGGAAGTACCGGGCCGGGGAGACGCACTGGAGGCCAGGTGCGAGGATCCGGCACAGGTGGCACCGGACTGGTGACACGCACTTCAGGAAGGGTGCGGAGAACTGGCACAGGACTCACCAGACTGCTGACAGGCTCTTCAGGTCGGATGCCGTGCAGAACACACCTACACAACATTTCTCTCATCTCTCCCAACTTCTCCATCACCTCCCTGACGGTCTCTGGCTCTTCACGGTGAGCTGGCACAGATGGCACCGGCACTGATGACCCGCTCTTCCACTCTCCGCTGCTCCGCCGACCACCCCTTGTGACCACCCCTTGTGCCTCCCCCCAAAAAATCTTGGGGTTTCTGTGGCCACGGTCTCCGGCGTCATTGCTGTCCTTCCACCTTCCTTTGTGTCTCCTTCCAAGGAAGGGTCTCACAACCTCACAACGTTTCTTCCCAGGTCCAAAACTACCTCTGTCACACGCTGCTTGATCCTGTCACAATTGTGAGGAGAGATGGACCAAGGCGCGTGTGTAGAGTTCCACATCTTTATTTCAGTGAAACTCCAAAACAAAACAATAAACCAACATCGACACGTGAAAGTAGTGCACTGACCTAATAAAGTCATCTTCTCCCCTCTCTCCTTTATTCCTTTCTCAAGAGCACAGAGAGAGGGGCTGGGCCTCCTGAGTTGCGCAGCATTCTAAGGCACTGCATCTCAGTGCATGAGGCATCACTACAGACCCGGGTTCAATACCAGGCTGTATCGCAGCCAGCCACAACCGGGAGACCCATGAGGTGGTGCACAATTGTCCCAGCGTCGTCCGGGGAGGGTTTGGCAGGGCGGGATGTCCTTGTCCCATCGCGGTCTAGCAACTCCTTGTGGTGGGCCGGGCACATGCACGCTGACTTTGGAGTTGTATGGTGTTTCCGCTGACGCAATGGTGCCGCTGGCTTCTGGATTAAGCGAGCAGTGTGTCAAGAAGCAGTCTGGCTTGGCAGGGTTGTGTTTTGGAGGACGCATGGCTTTCGACCTTCGCCTCTCCTAAGTCCACACGGGAGTTCCAGCGATGGGACTACCAATTGGCTATCAGGGGTACAAAGTACAACAAAAAATATAGAGGGGCTGTCTACAGTTAAATGACATGGGTTTTGTGGAGAAAACATGTTACTATCGATGTTGCTGAACAGATTTCACTTGGTTTCCCAAATTATGCACTGGGTAGCTGCAGGAACAAGGTTGGAGAGCCCATGGCATACAGAGTTTGGGCAGAAAATCAGAGAAAGAATACATTCCTACACATGCTCAAAACTACAGTTTCCTTATTGGTTTACAGAGAGAATATCATGTCATGAGGAAGACCTAGGATTACATTTGACATTTTAGTCAGAGCAATTTACAGTCAGTGCATTTAACTAAGGTAAGTAAGACAACCATATCACAGTCATTGCAAGTAAAGATCCCCAACACTACTACTCTAGCCTGGTCCCATATATGCATGTGCGTAAGGCTGTAAGGCTATACAGCACAAACATATCTGGGACCAGGCTACCTCTATACTATATACCTCCCTGATTTTGCATGGCCATCTGAATCACTTGTCACTCTAGTGCTCCAGAGCAAACTCATGCTCCCTCCTACCCTCTTTCACCCTGTACACCTGGCAATACCTTGCTATTGGAGGCGTGGCATAATCCTTGATTTGTACCAAATGTGTAAGCACAGGCCACTTCAAACTTGTTATAGCTGCCACCATAGAAACAGAATCTTGATTCTAAGCTAAAAAGAAACGTCCTCGCACTGTCAACTGCGTTTATTTTCAGCAAAC
This sequence comes from Oncorhynchus clarkii lewisi, assembly GCF_045791955.1. Taxonomy (NCBI): domain Eukaryota; kingdom Metazoa; phylum Chordata; class Actinopteri; order Salmoniformes; family Salmonidae; genus Oncorhynchus; species Oncorhynchus clarkii. The sequence goes on from NC_092153.1 coordinate 27,530,760, forward strand.
TTAACATGTTGTAAATATTCGCATGAACAAAATAAGATTCAACAACTGAGACATAAACTGAGCAAGTTCCACAGACATGAATAATGTGTCCCTGAACAAAGGGGGGGGGGGGGGGGGGGGGGGGTCAAAATCAAAAGTAACAGTCAGTATCTGGTGTGGCCACCAGCTGCATTAAGTACTGCAGTGCATCTCCTCCTCAGTGACTGCATCTGATTTGCCAGTTCTTGCTGTGAGATGTTATCCCACTCTTCCACCAAGGCACCTGCAAGTTCCCGGACATTTCTGGGGGGAATGGCCCTACTAGCCCTCACCCTCCGATCCAACAGGTCCCAGACGTGAGATCCGGGCTATTCGATGGCCATGGCCATAGATATTCCGTTCTTGCAGGAAATCACGCTCAGAACGAGCAGTATGGCTGGTGTCATTGCCATGCTGGAGGGTCATGTCAGGATGAGCCAGCAGGAAGAGTACCACATGAGAGAGGAGTAAGTCTTCCCTGTGACGCATAGTGTTGAGATTGCCTGTAATGACAACAAGCTCAGTCCGATGATGCTGTTACATACCGCCCCAGACCATGATGGACCCTACACCTCCAAATCGAACCCGCTCCGGAGTACAGGCCTCGGTGTAATGCTCATTCCTTCGACCATAAACGGCAATCTGACCATCACCCCTGGTGAGACAAAATCGCAACTCGTCAGTGAAGAGCACTTTTTACCAGTCCTGTCTGGTCCAGCTACGGTGGGTTTGTGCCCATAGGCAACGTTGTAGCCGGTGACATCTGGTGAGGACCTGCCTTACAACAGGCCTAAAAGTCCTGTCCAGCCTCTCTCAGCCTATTGCGGACAGACTGAGCACTGATGGAGGGATTGTGCATTCCTGGTGTAACTCGGCAGTTGTTGTTGCCATCCTGCACCTGTCCCACAGGTGTGATGTTCTGATGTACCAATCCTGTGCAGGTGTTGTTACATGGGGTCTGCCACTACGAGGACGATCAGCTGTCCGTCCTGTCTCCCTGTAGCGCTGTCTTAGGCGTCTCACAGTACAGACATTGCAATTTATTGCCCTGGCCACATCTGCAGTCCTCATGCCTCCTTGCATGCCTAAGGCACGTTCAGGCAGATGAGCAGGGACCCTAGGCATCTTTCTTTTGGTGTGTTTCAGTATAAAGGCCTATTTAGTCAGTATAAAGGCCTATTTAGTGTCCTAAGTTTTCATGGCTGTGACCTTAAATGCCTACCGTCTGTAAGGTGTTAGTGTCTTAACAACCATTCCACAGGTGCATGTTCATTAATTGTTTAAACCCTTTACACTGAAGATCTGTGAAGCTATTTGGATTTTTATGGATTATTTTTGAAAGACAGGGTCCTGAAAAGGGCTGTTTCTTTTTTTGCTGAATTTATTTCTTTGGATGCCACTATAGCTGTAGTGTTTAGAGACTCTACAGGTATAGTAGAAGCCTACATATAAAACTACTCAATAAAGTTTCCTTAGAAAGAACAATGGATCCTCTTTTCAGTGAATAAAAGCTTCTTCCTTCTCTTCAATGAATCAGCTTCTATCCTATCTGATTATTCTCTGCCGTCTAGATTTAGGGGTCGTCCCAAATGGCACCCTATCCCTATAAAGTGCACTACCTTTGACCAGAACCCATAGGTCTTGCACTAAATAGGGAAAAGAGTGCCATGTGGGACTCAGACATAGAAGTAATACATCAAAGTGTTCGTGGTTATCTTATTCCTTTTCAATTCACTAATGCTTCACCCCAAAAAATACAATAACAGTGGCAGCGGATTTAATGCTGTAAATTGCTATCTAACTTCACTAGCTTCATTTGGGAAATATTCTTGGGGTTTGATCTTCACTCAGAGTACGTGCCTTGAGGGGAACATACATGGAACCGGATTATATCAATCACATTTTAATCTGTAGTGCCAAACACAGACGAGCATGCACGCGCCAGACACCTGGGTTCAAATACTATTTGAAACCCTTCAAATACTTTTAGCATTTGCTTTAGCCTACTTCAAGTGCAGAAGGTGCAGTTTGCACTTTTGTGACTATTCTATTGGTTCCATTGTGCCAGGCAATCTCAAAACCCAGCTAACGTATTTATAATGATTTCAAAAGTATTTAACCAAGTTTGGCATGCATGCACGCACACATGCATGTACGCACACACACGCACGGGCACACAGACACACAGTGTCATATTTCAGTGTCAAAGGTAATTATATTCAGCCCTAACCAAAGCGCATGAGGCAAACTTGTGGGATGTCAGGAAGTTGCAAACACTACTGAATTTTTGATTGGTTGGGTTTCCTCCATTAGCTGTCTACTTTAACAGGTCAATGGTCTCTGTTCCTTCATGCATCCTTACTGAAACAAAGTCGTGTTCATTAGGCACCAAACTGAAAAAAACAGCCTGAAATAGGGAGGGACTACTTAGACTCGTCCAATAAGAAAAGCTCATTTTTGTTTTCCATTGTGTGTCCTAATGAAAATGACCCTAATCAACCTGTCAGTCCACCTCAGAAATATGACAATACAGTGCATTTGGAAAGTATTCAGACCCCTTGACTTTTTCCACATTTTGATACGTTACAGCCTTATTCTAAAACGGATTAAATAGAACAATTTCCTCCTCAATCTACACACACTACCCCATAATGACGAAGTGAAAACAGGTTTTTTGACATTTTTGCAAATTTACTAAATGTAAAAAACAGATACCTTATTTACGTAAGTATTCAGACCCTTTGCTTTGGAATCAAAATTGGGCTCAGGTGCATCCTGTCTATATAATGTCCACAGCTGACAGTGCATTTAAGAGCAATGAGGTCGAAGGAATTGTCTTTGGAGCTCAGAGACAGGATTGTGTCGAGGCACAGATCTGGGGAAGGGTACTGAAAAATGTCTGCAGTATTTAAAGTCCCCAAGAACACATTGGCCTCCATTATTCTTAAATTGAAGAAGTGGTCAGGGAGGTGACTAAGAACCCGATGGTCACTCTGACAGAGCTCTAAAGTTCCTCTGTGGAGATGGTAGAACCTTCCAGAAGGACAACCATCTCTGCAGCACTCCACCAATCAGGCCTTTATGGTAGAGTGGCCAGACGGAAGCCACTCCTCAGTAAAAGGCACATGACAGCCCCCTTGGAGTTTGCCAAAAGGCATCTAAAGACTCTCAGATCATGAGAAACAAGATTCTCTGGTTTGATTAAATCATGATTAAACTCTTTGGCCTGAATGCCAAGCGTCATGTCTGGAGGAAACCTAGCACCATCCCTACGGTGAAGCATGGTGGCAGCATCCTGCTGTGGGGATGTTTTTCAGTCGCAGTTTCTGGGAGACTAGTCAGGATTGAGGGAAAGATGAACGGAGCAAAGTACAGAGAGATCCTTGATGAAAACCAGCTCTAGAGCGCTCAGGACCTCAGACTGGGGTGAAGGTTCCCTTTCCAACAGGACAATGACCCTTCGGGACAAGTATCTGAATGTCCTTGAGTGGCTCAGCGAGATCCCAAACTTGAACCCGATCAAACCTCTCTGGAGAGACCTGAACATAGCTGTGCAGCGACGCTCCCCATCCAACCTGACAGGGCTTAAGAGGATTTGCAGAGAAGAATGGGAGAAAATCCCCAAATACAGGTGTGCAAGGCTTGTAGCTTCATACCCAAGAAAACCTGAGGCTGTAATCACTGCCAAAGGTGTTTCAACAATGTTATTGAGTAAAAGGTCTGAATAATTATATAAATGTGATATTTCAATATTTATTTTTTATAAATTTGCAAAAAATCTCCAAACCTGTTTTTGCTTTGTCATTATGGGGTAGTGTGTGTAGGTTGATGAAGGGAAAAAAACAATTTAATCAATTTTAGAATAAAGCTGTAATGTAACAAAATGTAGAAAAAGTCAAGGGGTCTGAATACTTTCCGAATGCACTGTACCTCTGTTTTTCTACCTGCCTCCCAGAGGCCACCACACAGCCTGTGGGGTTTGAATCGCCTGACAAGTGGGGCGAGGGAATATTAAATTACATGGTTTTGCATGGAGAGAGATGAAGGGCAATATAAAATTGACAAAGCCATTGATTATAGACTTCATACAGAAACTGACAAGGCCCATTCAGAGTGACACTGAGAGCCGTCAATCCTTAAAAAATTGTATTAGTTGGTTATATATTTCCAGCCTCTGACTTTCTATATATATATATTTTTAATTCCCTTTGATCAATAATGCAGGGCAAATGCATGCCGGTTTGGCCAAATGATAATCATGATGTTTTGGATATTCTTTAAAATCTGTAGAAAGGTCCTTGGAGGGAAGGGTGTTTGGCATACATCTGAAATCTGTATCCAAAATAATTTGAGCAATAATTCATTAAAGTTAGAAACATTTTGGCCTTACTCAGGACGCCATCTGTAATAAGAGTGTGAGTATTGGAAAGGGTCAAATTGAAATGTTTCTACCAGAAGAAATATGAGAAGCATATGCATAACCATGGTAGCAATTGAAAGGGATCACTTTGGAGATTATGGAGAAATGATTAAACCAAAAGGTGAGGACACAACAGTTCACCTGACACAAGACTGAATCCAAACATTTGTCATGACTCTGCCCTGTTGGGTGAGGGTCATAAAACCACCTCCCCCCCACCCCCCAGAGAGAGACAGTAACATAAAAAGGTTGTGGAATGGAGTAATATTTCTGTTATCCAACCAGTTGAAAGTGTCCATTGGTACTTAAAGAATATGATGTCAGATCAGTTGTTGTTTGGGACTTAATATCTGATGATAGGACAACATAAATGATATCTTGGAAAGTCTACACATTAGTTCAGATTCAGATTCACATTCAGATTCACATGGAATTGTTGTGCAATTGAAATGTAAATATGAAACTAATTGTTAAAAGATTAAATGTAATTTTAGCCTTCTAAATGAGAGAATTGTTTTCAGAAGTAATTTTATGCTGACTCAGTGGCCCTACCCAAGTGAAGATACATTGGTTGGAGAGGGATGACCGAATTCACATCAGACTAAGCAAACCCCAGCATGAGCTGTGGTTGTGAATGGTTAAGACCCCTACAAACGATAAGACTAGAAAACCATCCCACGTGGACTATTGGCTACACAGCTGGAAATGGTTAAACTGTGAGACTATCGATTCACTACAGAATAAGTGAGAAATTCTAGACGACACAAATTACTACACTGCAGCTAGAAATTACGTAAACCTAGGACGAGAATACCAACATCCGTCGAAGCATCTATTCTATGAGAACATCTGAAGTATCCATTCTAACCGCCTACAACCACAAAATACTTTGTGACTTCAATTAAAGTTAACCAGAGACTCTGATAAACCCTACAGGAAAATTGAGGATTCCAACAGAGAAAACAACAACGAGATATGGGCGTAAATATAAATTGCAATTTCTTTTTGAATGAGCGGGCCGTTCATGGGCAAAGGATTAGCATTTCAATTAATATAATTATAGACTGTGTGTAGTGAATCCATGTTGTAATTCCTGCTCTTTCTCAGTCCACACCACCTTCCCTTTGTCTACCAAGCCGTCATATCGACTTAGCTCACTAGTGACTTTCTATCATTGTTAGTAACCAATATCTACTGTTTGTTTTTGATGTATTTCTGTGATTATTTAGTTAGTTAGTAAATACATAATTAAACCAATTTGTATGTTGCTGATTCCTTATTGAAACTAGGGTTTGTGCAGATAAAGAATTTTACGACGATCAGATGAGACTGATAGAAGGTAACAATTAGTAATCCTTAATGGAAGACTGTAATTAGTGTTATATTCGGGAAATGATAACTCTGTAGCTCTAAACATTTTCCCGTGGTGCCCCGACTTCCTAGTTAATTCATGTTTACGGGATTAGTTTAATCACGTAATAATTAAACCTAGAGAACTGATTTGATTTAAATACATCTTCACATTTAATGATAGTCCAGACATCACACATTACACTGTTGGTTTAATGTGCATTTTACATTTACTGTACTTTTCGCAGCATTTGTCAATAACGAAATCTGAAAATACTCTGGATACATTCAGTAATATAATAAGAATTCATGGAAATCTAGGGTAGGTGCAACATAAGACAAAAAAATGACAAGGGTTTGAATTAGAGGTCTCACTGGTCTCCAAGTGGCCACATAACTCTCCAAAGTGTGCACAGTTCTTAAGTAATTTAATTAATATGTGATTTGTTTGCTCGTCTAGCTGTGCCATTGAGGAACTGAAGCAAGCATTCTTGTAGTTTTTTGTTTGGAACACAGCCCTGCATCCCCACCATCACACAATTACTGTTGTTTACGCAATCCAAAAACAGCCCACTATAAACTGCAATCTGGGTCAGGTGGGCAACATTTGAAAGCTTATTCTATTGCTGACATGACTAGCTATAAAATACGATCTTACAGTGATAGCCTTTCACAAGGCACTTCAGAGATAACACGTTTGGTGCCCACAGAATGGAGTCATGAGTGCATTCAAGTGAGTATTCCATGGCAAATTTTCTCCAAAATACGACACACATAGGCTCATTCTGTTCAGAACAACACAGGAAAAATGCCATGTCATCCTTGTAGCTGTGCATCAAACATAGTGATCATAAACATTGATACTGTAAATTACATGAATTTTATAATACGGAAATGTGAAGTGCACATTCTCCTCACTCAGACAACAAAATATTTGCCAAAGTAGCCCAATTTGCTGTGAGGATGGGGGCATCTTCTTGTTGCACTTGCTGCTCAAGTTTAGAACAGCTGTCAGTTTAATAGTATACAGAGCTGTAAAGTGGAGACTCTGGGCTCCGACATCATGTACTGTATAGAATGTTACAGCCACTACGTTCCAATTTAGGCACTTATCAGTGACCAAATCTGCCATTTGCAGCATTTACTGTGAATTTGGTCTCTGCGAACACGGGAACATTGGCTTTAAAACGTACATTGCGGATTGAATCCCGGACCTTTCTATGAATTTAATTTGGGGAAGACGCAAAACATCATAATTATATTTTGGGTAGTCTGGCGTGAAATGCCTCTGCAATGTTGTTGATATTGAATCAGCTATGCTCTCAATCACACAGTAACCATGGCACATAGTAACCAACTTTTTTCATAAAGCGTTTCAGAGTAAGAGTGCCAATCTAGAATCAGGTCCCCCCATGTCCATGTAATCTAATTCATCATGATTGAAAATAAAAAACTGATCCTAGATCAGCACTCTTGCTCCGAAACACTGACGAGGTCAGGAATAAGAGTTCAGCACTACAGTTCAGTAGAAACTGAAGATTCTTGGATAATCATTGAAACGCTCTGATAAGAAAGATCCTCCCCTAATACCCTCCCTTGAAACTTCCATTATGTACCAAAGGAGTTGGTAAGGAAACTTACAAGTCAATGATCCAAGTCCTGTTTCGCCCATAGTGCTGTGGTTTGTTTGATTTTATGACCATGATGAGTGGAGGACAGTGGAACCCTCCTCTTCCACAGTAGGGCTTATTTCACAAGATCTTGCTCTTTTTTCCTCCTCTCTCTGTCACTGTCTCTCTCTCTGACTGCATCTATTTGATGAGCCTTTCAGAGTCAACTGCTACCTAATTACACAGGGCAGAGAATGTCAACTCCGCAATACTTAAACACTGCAACACTTAAGCTCTCCTGAACGCTGCCTGTCTACAACAGTCTCAAACACCCTCAGTCATTTCACATGTCTGGCGAGAGTATGAGAGAGGAAAACACTTGGACCGAGGACAATAGAGCCCAGCTGCTGTCAATTGAAGAGGCATTAAACAGGAGACACAACAAGCAGTATGTTAACGAATAGCAAATCGCCCCACTAGAGACAGTGGTTCAATCCCCATGTCCACCCCACTGTTTTTAGCTCCCGAGTGGCACAGCAGTCTAAGGCACTGCATCTCCGTGCTAGAGGCATCACTACAGACCCTCGTTCGATACCGGACTGTATCACAACCGGTCGTGATCGGGAGTCCCATAGGGCGGTGCACAATTGGCCCAGCGTCGTCCAGGTTAGGGAAGGGTTTGGCTTGGGTAGGCCGTCATTGTAAATAAGATTTTGTTCTTAACTGACTTGCCTCGTTAAATAAAAGTTAAATAAAGAACACATTAAAAAAATTCCCCTTCTGCATGATCCATAACATCCTATAGAGTTGATTGACTGTCAGAGAACTTACTGACAACTTACATTGTCCTAATATGGATGCCAGCAAATAGATGTCTTGATATCATTAATTGTATTAATCATACATTATCGTACTCCCTGAACCTTTAGAGTTGACTGTCTGGGGAACACACACTTCACACCACTTAATATAGCTACCTGAAGACAAATGACAATGTACAAAGCTGTCCATGAGAGAAAGAGAGAGAGAGAGAGAGAGAGAGAGAGAGAGAGAAGGGATTCCCATGTACTCACATCTGAGTTAAAGCGCAGTTGGCAGATGTTGCAGGAAATAACTTGCTTTCTCTTCGGCGCGATGGAGACTCCAAATGTGTGATTAATTACGGCCTTCTGCACAGGGTCCATCTGGAAAACAAGCAGAGCACATAGAGACCAGATTAAAAATAAAGGGGGAGAAAGAGAAAGGGAGAGAGAGTATGTGTGTGTGAGAGCAGGGGCGCAACTTTGACTGGCAACGGGTGGGAAATGTCGCCCCCAATTACCGATTTCTTCATCCTGCTCCCGCCCCGCACTTGTTGGCTTTCTGTCGGACTCCCACTCCCTACTGCAAGAACTGGTCTCAAACCCAACCGCAGTCCCGCAATGTTATTTTAGGCGTATGTGACTTAGCTCACTTGCCTGCCATGTTCCCAGGGATTTTGCGCCCTATAGGCAATATCAAATGTGCAAAAATAACTTAAGAAATAAGTTAAAATACCAGAGATTCTGACATGGCCCTTACATTGTATTACTGGGCTATATAAGCCAATATGTGTAGATGTAGTTTGAAGAGAGCAGAATTGGAGACACTTGCACTTTCTCTTGAGCTATTTTCACAGCCTATCCTTTAGGAGTGGGAAGATTTTCAGACGGTGAAATATGTGTTATCAATATTTAGGCCTATTACTATTCAATGTAGTAAACTATAGCCTAACCTATAGCCTAATCATGGGCCTATTTAGGATAACTGCCCTGTGCTTCTCTGCCCATGTATACACACCGAGGTAAAGAGTGTTTCAGGTTGGATATTCGACTGATATTTGCCTGTAGCTTTCCTTATGGCCACCAACATCAGTTAGGGACTGTCAACATAGTGACAAATCAAAATTTTCAATAGCTCTTTAACCATTACTCCTAAAACTTTCAAAACTGGTTGTAGCTAACCCGATGGCATAGAAACACATTTTCCACACTTTTGTTTTGTCGATTTACATCTCGCACTATTTTTAATGATTTATTTACATTTTTGAATTTCAATAGCTCATTGGTCATATGACCTATTGAATCGAAACAAGGTTCAGAATGTTCACTCAGTGGACACCTTTAGTTTGTCCATTTCCATCTCACACATTTTACATGAATTTTTCTAATTTTAAAATTTCAATAGTAATAGTTTAATAGTACTAAAGGGTGTGCAATGTGTAGGACCACTGAGTCGACATTCTGAACCGTGTTTGAAGTCAGTAGGTCACATGACCAAGGAGCTATTGAAATTAGAATGTTTGAAAAATGGATGTAAAAAACGTGTGAGATGAAAATGGACAAACCAAAGGGTGTGCAATATAGAAGGGTAGTCAGTGGATATTCTGAACCTTGTTTGAGTCAAGTAGATCACATGAGCAAGGACCTATTGAATGTTTAAAAAAAAATAATATAAAAAAAGTGTTTACACTCCCTAACTAATTCAACTAGGAATACAAAATGCTGCTCACATTTCTATGTTTATTAGCTTTGGAAAGCGAATTAATGTCCAAATGGTGAAAATAATTTTCCCAACATCATGACATTTATTTGAAGTCTGTGGCTCAATTGGTTTGAAAGCTAGAGGTTTGAAAGCGCGAATACCCATCGAATATCCAACCTGAAACTCCCTTTACCTCGGTCTATAGCCTACTCTATTTAATTGGGACCAAACGCGCACCTGATCTCGTAAGTATGGCTACTGAACTGGAAGCAGCGAGAATTATGACAGCGACACCTGTGACGTTTTGCATAATCCTATATGATATAGCCCACCTTTTAGGAGTACGAATTGCAGGCAGAGACAAATATTAGGGTAATCCATACTTATTGAAAATGAAAAGGCGAAACACTCCGCTCACCATAGAAGCCCAATTAATGTGCGCGTTGTGCCTTTTCCTTTTCAATGATGATTACATTTTTTGAATTTCACTTTGACTCACGTTGGGTGAGCGCCCTCCGCTTCTTTTCATTATCAATATGTATTTACAGACACTAGTAAAGTACAGTCTAATCATATTTAAGTTAATTTCCAATTCAGGTTTAACTACAACGTATTTGAGACCACACATTCTAGGCGCACTTGAGCTCTCACGCCCAACTAGGAGAGACAGGCTACTGAAGCTGAAGCTGTGCATTCTGAGTGTGTGAATAGTGCGAAAAATTCGTGATTTTAATACAATAGCTAGGCAAAAGCAAACAAAGCAGAAAAAGGACCGTTTCAAAAAAGAATCTGCTGGACAACAAAACTATTTTCATTTTTCATTTTTGTCTGTCTGACCGCCCGCACCTGCCTGCAGCATGAAAAATGCTGCCCGCCCCGCGATGATCTCTGTGGGGACTCGCAGGTCCCGCAGGCATCCCTTGGGAATGCAGCCCTCTAGTGCAGTCAGTACCCAACACTATGCTCAGCATGTCTTAGCAGGATCAGATAGTGACAGGGTCCCAGCAGGGTCAGACAGCCAGGGAAGACCAGTCTACGGAGCTCAGGTGAATTTTGCAGTATATGTTGTGAATGATACAAAGTTCCATATTGAATTAATGGGTAGACCTACAGTAGCTACAGGATAGCAGTTTAAATTTAAACTGCAGTAATCTCTGGCATAAATTACTGCAGTTAAAACCATCCATTGAATGTACTATATGCCAGTGAAACTGAATATCATGCACTCAGGAATTGTATTATTCTGCTGGAGGTTTAAAGCACAAAGGGGACATATTTGCATATGTTGTGGTCTTGTGAAGGCTGGCTGAATTCTGGCAAAGAGTATGTTCATTTATCTCAACATGTTTACAGATTCTCCCTTTTTTTGTTTGCTTGGAAATGTTGAATCTGGAGACTTATCAGAAGTATAAATATATATAAATATCTACAGATGAAGTCGGAAGTTCACATACACTTAGGTTGGAACCATTAAAACTCGTTTTTCAACCACTCCACAAATTTCTTGTTAACGAACTATAGTTTTGGCAAGTCAGTTAGGACATACTTTGTGCATGACAAGTAATTTTTCCAACAATTGTTTACAGACAGATTATTTCAGTTATAATTCACTGCATCACAATTCCAGTGGGTCAGAACTTTACATACACTAAATTGACTGTGCCTTTAAACAGCTTGGAAAAATCTATAAAATTATGTAATGGCTTTAGAAGCTTCTGATAGGCTAATTGACATCATTGGAGTCAAATGGAGGTGTAACAGTGGATGTATTTCAAGGCCTAACTTCAAACTCAGTGTCTCTTCAATTGACATCATGGGAAAATCAATATAAATCAGCCAAGACCTCAGAAAAAAAATTGTAGACCTCCACAAGTCTGGTTCATCCTTGGGAGCAATTTCCAAATGCCTGAAGGTACCACGTTCATCTGTACAAACAATAGTACGCAGGTAAAAGCCGTCATACCGCTCAGGAAGGAGATGCATTCTGTCTCCTAGATTGGAACGTACTTTGGTGCGAAAAGTACAAATCAATCCCAGAACAGCAGCAAAGGACCTTGTGAAGATGCTGGGGGAAACAGGTACAAAATTATCTATATCCACAATAAAACGAGTCCTATAGTCACATAACCTGAAAGACAACTCAGCAAGGAAGAAGCCACTGCTCCAAAACTGCCTTAAAAAAAGCCAGACTACGGTTTGCAACTGCACAAGGGGACATTTTTGGAGAAATGTCCTCTGGTCTGGTGAAACAAAAATAGAACTGTTTGGCCCTAATGACCATCATTATGTTTGGAGGAAAAGGTAGGAGGCTTGCAAGCCGAAGAACCCCATCCCAACCGTGAAGCTCGAGGGTGGCAGCATCATGTTGTGGGGGTGCTTTGCTGCAGGAGAGACTGGTGCACTTCACAAAATAGATGGCATCATGAGGCAGGACAAATATGTGGATATATTGAAGCAACATCTCAAGAAATCAGTCAGGAAGTTAACGCCTGTTTGCAAAAGGTTCTTCCAAATGGATATTGACCCCAAGCATACTTCCAAAGTTGTGGAAAAATGGCCTGAGGACAACAAAGTCAAGGTATTAGAGTGGCCATCACAAAGCCCTGAACTCAATCCCATAGAAACTTTGTGGGCAGAACTGAAAAAGCGTGTGCAAGCAAGGAGGCCTACAAACCTGACTCAGTTACACCAGCTGTCAGGAGGAATGGGCCAAAATTCACCCAACTTATGTGGTAAGCTTGTGGAAGGCTACCCAAAATGTTTGACCCAAGTTAAACAATTTATAGACAATGCTACCAAATACTAATTGAGTGTATGTAAACTTCTGACCCACTGGGAATGTGATAAAATAAATAAAAGCTGAAATAAATAATTCTCTCTACTATTATTCTGACATTTCACATTCTTAAAATAAAGTGGTGATCCTAACTGACCTAAGACAGGGAATTTGTACTAGGATTCAATGTCAGGAATTGTGAAAAACTGAGTTTAAATATATTTGGCTCAGGTGTATGTAAACGTCCAACTTCAACTGTATACAGTACCAGTCAAATGATTGGACACACCTACTCATTCAAGGGTTTATCTTTATTTTAATTTTATTTTCTACATTGTAGAATAATAGTGAAAACATCAAAACTACGAAATAATACATATGGAACCATGTAGTAACCAAAAAAGTTTTAAGCAAATTAAAATATACTTATATATTCGAGATTCTTGGCACAATCTTGTCATTCTCTCAACCAGCTTCATGAGGTAGTCATCTGGAATGCATTTCAATTAACAGGTGTGCCATGTTAAAAGTACATTTGGGGAATTTCTTTCCTTCTTTATGCGTTTGAGCCAATCAGTTGTGTTGTGACAAGGTATGTTTGGTATACATAAGATAGCCCTGTTTGGTAAACGGCCAAGTTCGTATTATGGCAAGAACAGCACAAATAAGCAAAGAGAATCAACAGTCCATCATTACTTTAAGACATAAAGGTCAGTGAACTCGGAAAATGTCAAGAGCTTTGAAAGTTTCTTTAAGTGCAGTTACAAAAACCATCAAGCCCTATGATGAAACTGGCTCTCAATGAGGACCGCCACAGGAATCGAAGACCCAGAGTCACCTCTGCTGCAGAGGATAGGTTCATTAGAGTTACCAGCCTCAGAAATTGCAGCCCTAATACATGCTTCACTGAGTTCAAGTAACAGACAACTTTCAACATCAATTGTTCAGAGGAGACTGCGTGAATCAGGCGATCATGGTCAAAATCATGGAACGAAATCACTACTAAATGACATCAATAAGAAGAAGAGACTTGCTTGGGCCAAGAAACACAAGCAATGGACATTAGACCAGTGGAAATATGTCATCTGGTCTGATGAGTCCAAAATTGAAGTTTTTGGTTTTAACCGCCGTGTCTTTGTGATATGCAGAGTAGGTGAACAGAGGATCTCTGCATATGTGGTTCCCACCGTGAAGCATGGAGAAGGAGGTGTGATGGTGGTTTGCTGGTGACACTGTCAGTGATTTATTTAGAATTCCAAGCACACGTAACCAGCAAGGCTACCAAAACATTCTGCAGCGATACGCCATCCCAAATGGTTTGCGCTTAGTCGACCATCATTTGTTTTTTAACAGGACAATGACAATGACAACGACAACACACCTCCAGGCTGTGTTAGGGCTATTTGGCCAAGAAGGAGAGTGATGGAGTGCATCATCAGATGACCTGCCCTCCACAATCACCCGACCTCAACCCAATTGAGATGGTTTGGGATGAGTTGGACCGCAGAGAGAAGGAAAAGCAGCTTATGTGAGAACTCCTTCAAGACTGTTGAAAAGCATTCCAGGTGAAGCTGGTTGAGAGAATGCCAAGAGTGTACAAAGCTGTCACCAAGGCAGCTTTGTACACTCTTGGCTACTTTGAAGAATCTACAATCTAAAATATATTTGTATTTGTTTAACACTTTTTTGGTTACTACATGATTCCATATGTGTTATTTCATAGTTTTGATGTCTTCACTATTATTCTACAGTGTAGAAAATAGTAAAAATAAAGAAAAACACTTGAATGAGTAGGTGTGCCCTAACTTTTGACTGATACTGTATATATTTTCTAAAACATTCAGTCAGGTCCATAAATATTTGGACGTTCACCAAGTTATTATTATTTTAGCTGTCACCCAAAAGTAATTGGACAATTGGCTGCACAGCTGTTCCATGGCCAGGTGTGTGTTCATTAGTGCATTTACAAGTAAGCAGATGAAAGGTCTGGAGTTGATTTCAAGTGTGCCATTTGCATTTGGAATCTGTTGCTGTTAAACAACCTCTTGGAACTCTAGAAGCAGTATTGTCATTTTTGGAAAAAAAACGTTCCCGTTTTAAACAGGATATTTTGTCAGGAAAAGATGCTAGAATATGCATATAACAGCTTTCGATAGAAAACACTCTAACGTTTCCAAAACTGTAAAGATATTGTCTGTGAGTATAACAGAACCGATGTTGCAAGCAAAAGCCTGAGAAAAATCCAATCCGGAAGTGCCCCAGGTTTTGAAAGCGCTGCGTTCCTATGACTCCCGATATGGCTGTGAATGTACCATCAACGAGCTTACACTTTCTACGTTTTCCCCAAGGTGTCTACAGCATTGTGACGTAGTTTTACGCATTTCTGTTGAAGAATAGCCGTATGGAGGCACATTGCGTAAGTGGTCACATGGTGGCTCCGAGAGAGATTTTCGCGTAAAGTACAGAGGTAGCCATTACTCCAATCGGTCCTAGAGAAAAAGGAATTGTCCCGACGGATATATTATCGAATAGATATTAGAAAAACACCTTGAGGATGGATTCTAAACAACGTTTGCCATGTTTCTGTCGATATTATGGAGCTAATTTTGAAAAATAATTGGCGTTGTGGTGACCGCAATTTCCGGGCGATTTCTCAGCCAAACGTGAAGAACAAACGGTGCTGTTTCGCCTACAAAAATAATCTTTTGGGAAAAAATGAACTTCGGCTATCTACCTGGGAGTCTCGTGAGTGAAAACATTCGAAGTTCATCAAAGGTAAACAATTTAATTTGATTGCTTTTCTGATTTCCGTGACAAGGTTGCTTGCTGCTAGCAAGGCATAATGCTATGCTAGGCTATTATAAACTTACACAAATGCTTGTCTAGCGTTGGCTGTAAAGCATATTTGGAAAATCTGAGATGACAGGGTGATTAACAAAAGGCTAAACTGTGTCTTAATATATTTCATTTGTGATTTTCATGAATAGGAATATTTTCTAGGGATATTTATGTCCGCTGCGTTATGCTAATTCGTTTCAGGCGATGATTACGCTCCCGCATGCGGGTTTGGGAGTCGCTAGAGGTTTTAACCCTCATTAAATCCGATGTGCTGTCACTGCCAGTGAAGCAAGCCATCATTAGGCTGAAAAATTAAAACAAACCCATCAGAGAGATAGCAAAAACAGTTGGTGTGGCCAAATCAACTATTTGGTACATTCTTAAGAAAGAACGCAATGGTGAGCTCAGCAATTCAAAAAGGCCCGAAAGACCTCAGAAAACAATGGTGGTGGATGATAGAATAAACCCTTCCAACAGTTGGCCAGATTAAGAACACCCTCCAGGAGGTAGGCATATCTGTATCAAAGTCAACAATCAAGAGAAGACTTCACCAGAGTAAATGGGTTAAAGACGAGACATGTACATTTGGTGTCCGAAGTCCATTCATTTAACATAAAAATATAAATACGTATAAATATAATATTAAATCACTCAACTCTTACCCTTCTTTTGACCAATAAATATTTGTTTTGCAAACTATTAAATTAAGGGAGTTATTGAGGTCTAAAGTGTCAAAATGTTCTTTAGTGTAACTGTCCGGGTTAAAATTAGAATGACAAATGTGTTTTTAAAATGTAGAAATTCATCCTAAAAATATAAATGAACACCCATGGCATTATTGTATTACAGTATCTACATACAGTATCTAAAAAATATTTAAAAACTTGAATAACTTTTGTCCGGACTTTTGTGCTTTATCAATGTCATTCAGTATAACAAAGGAAAAAAGCCATTTTAAAGCATATCACATGATGGTAATCATGTGACAGTGTGTGACATCACAAAGAAGACCCATTGAAGACGCTCTATGAATGTGATAAGGCGAGTAAATCTCTCTGAAATATTTGATGATTTCACCTTTTCACCGTCTAGTAAACTTTGTAACAACCACACAGAAAACATACTTTTTATGTTATTATTTTATAAAAAGCTAGATTAAATGTGAAAAGTAAGGATAGTCTTTATAGGTCAAGATCATTACTTTATAAGGAACTGCCTGTTAAATATGTTTACGTATGAAATCCGTTCTTCAGTATTAGACTTTGTCCTTCAGCACAACAAAAGTTTAATGTAATACCACAACATCACCATTATGCTGAATGACAGTAGCTTTGTTTTTCCATGTTTTCACTAGTTTACAACAATTAATCATGCAATTCATATTTACTTGTTGTATGAATACTGAATAATATCATTTTAAACCATTTTATGGCATTTTAAGGTATTTCAAGGCACATGATCTTTATACTGTAGATGCCGTTGTCTAGTAAGGAGAAGGGGGAAAGACTAGCCAGAAGAAAAGCAAGGTTTTGTTTTCATGGTTTCATGCTACTGTCAGCAACAGAATAGGATACAATAGGATATAAAGATGGGTGGATAAAACTTAACTTTAAGTTGCACTATTACACTGTAGTAAATGTTTTATTGCACTGCAGGTAAGGTATAACTGATGGATTATATGAGTTAATATAATATTACACACACACACACACACACACACACACACACACACACAATTATGGATTAAAAATGGATTATGAATTATATTAGTTAATAGCTGCTCACATTTTTGGCACTTTATGAAAAATCAAGACTGTACAAGTTTGAATTGAAGGAGTTTGATGGGCATTTTATTTAGCCATTTTGTGTAGGTATCTTGAAATTGCATTTGTGTACCTGCATTAATAGATATTTACCAGTTAGTGTAACAATGCATAATTATAACTAACTATAATGTAATAATCGTGTAATAATGCAACTCAATGCAACGGAAAGTGTTGCCGTAGGCTCAAATTATAGTAAAGTGATTATTATTAACATTAGCAATGAAATTGTAACGAAACATGTTTGAGAGAGAAAGGGAGATGGAGTTGATTTAACTTTTAAACTTTTATTAAGTGTTATCATTGTATAGCCTACTACCAATAGACTATTAATAACATTTAATGGATGCGAATCCTATTCTGTGTCATAACTATGACATTTTCAGAGAAGAAAGAAGGATGTCAATCCTGATCATTCACCAATCCATACAATAATACAATCTGATGTTGCATGCAACAAGCAGCTGAAAGAAATAATTCATTTGCGTGGCCTCAAGTTAAGGAACCAGAGCCGTTTAAAACGAAGGAATTCAAAACTCTGCAACTCTGACTGGGAAAAGTTTACAGAGCTTTATTTGTCCAAATTCCAAGTTATGTTGATGAGTTCCATTTGATCATCAGACAATGGATTTGGTTAATATTCTGATGTTCAGAATACAGAAATGTTTTGTTTTTTGATGTTGGTGGAATACTTTTTATGCATTTTCTTTCAAATGCCTGATATGATTTGAGAAAGATATCCACTGTTTCGTGATGATTTTAAGCAAAACTACAGTTTTTTTGCACAATGTTAAATTAATGCTTTGTTGCATAGTAAAACCCATGTTTTTTATGTGTGTGGCATATGGGTCATTTCTCTCTCTCTAGTATGGAAGTGACCAGCTAGCATGCACATTTTATTACATCTTATCCTGTTTTTTACATAGTTTTATAACAACTAAATAATTGCTAAAAGATAAATACTATAGCTGCTATTAATAATAGTTCATAGGATCATTATTGTTATTGCTGAAGGAATCACATTTTATCAATATTTGTGGGCCATAGTGTCATTCAGGGTAACAAAATATTGTCATACAGTATAACATCAGTATTTTATATTAAAGTACAATAACTTTGTTTTGTTGACTCAGAGAGACAAAAACAAATCTCAAAGGATGAGGTGGAAGATATTTTCATAGATATTTTCATTTTTTCAGTGTAAGGCAGGAAGTTTTTGTAAAAAACCTTCAAAAATGTTGAGTTGTACACGTGATACATCAAATATGTGGTATTCAAAATAAAATGTCATTTTTTCTACGTAGTTATATTTCTGCCACTCTAGGCATGTGTATATAACCTTGTGATTATGAAAAATGGGCATAAAATGAATTTAAAAAAAACAACACTTTTACTAGGGTACATTCATATGAATCCCAATAAAAATGAATTATTGGCTTTATTCTTGAATATAACTAAAATAAAGGCATAGGTGACACTCCAATGAACATAAAAAAATCATTGAAATGGCTTTTTGTAATTGCTGTTGTATTTCTTTGCTACTTTGAAAACCTTATACGTCTTTGACCCAAATACAAAGGGTTTACCAAAGATGTAAACCATTGGTAAGCCTCAAAAACTGGAAGACCAGATTAGAGAGTTTGCCAAAAAAACAACTAAAAAGCGTGTACAGTTTTGGAACAGAAATTATGGACAGATGAGACAAAGATCAACTTGTACCAGAATTATGGTAAGAGAAGAGTATGGAGAAAGGAAGGAACTGCTCATGATCTGAAAAATACCACCTCATCTGTGAAGCATGGTGGAGGTAGTGTTATGGCGTGGGCATGTATGGCTGCCAATGATTCTGGTTCCTTTGTATTTATTGATAATGTGACTGCTGACAAAAGCAGCAGGATGAAATCTGACGTGTTAGAGCTATTTATTATCTGCTCAGATTCAGCCAAATCCTTCAAATCTCATTGGACGGTGCTTCACAGTGCAGATGGACAATGACCGAAGCATACTGCGAAAGCAACCCAATACTTTTTTTAAGGCAAAGAAGTGGAATGTTCTGCAATGGCCAAGTCAATCACCTGACCTGAATCCAATTGATCATAAATTTCACTTGCTGAAGGCAAAACGCCCCAAGAACAAGCAGGAATTGAAGACAGCTGCAGTAAAGGCCTGGCAGAGTATCATCAGAGAAGAAACCCAGCTGTCTATGTCTATAGGTTCCAGACTTCAGGCAGTCATTGCCTGCAAAGGATTTGCAACCAAGCATTAAAATTCACAATTTAATTTATGATAATGTTAAAGCTGATCTTCCCCCTCCCCACTTCTAAAACCAAAGTTGCACCGCTGTGTGATAGAAAAAGGACAAAGAGAGAGAGGGGAGGGAAAGAGCATGGAGAGAAAGACAGAGATTAAGAGAGAGAGAGAGAGAGAGAGAGAGAGAGAGAGAGAGAGAGAGAGAGAGAGAGAGACACAGCAAGAGAGCGAGAGAGTTTGGGTGAAAAAGGATGATGTACACAGATGTGCATACAGGAAAACAGGGGATATCAAGTCAAACCAACAGTTTTTGTTTATGTAAGTAAAACCATTAGAACCACTAGAGGGATGAAAGCAAACAGCAGGGAGGCAGAGAGGTGGAAAATCAGCATAGTCATTGATTCTCTGTGTGAATGCCAGAACAGCGATCAATATCAAACGTGTTTATCCACAATGCTTATCCTTTAATAGAATAAACATTCAGTTGACAAGCGTAGAATCAAAGTCCCAGTCTCTCTGTTCCACTGTCTTAGATCTCACCTTCAAAGTAAAGAAACTGAATAGCAAGAAACCATATTGAAGAACAAAAGAAAGTGGGTGTTTGTTATAAAACCATAAAAGCAATGCTACAGTACCACCATAACCCTTTTGGGCATCGAAGACTATGGGTGCATCCAAAATGGCATCCTATTCCCTAGTTAGTGCATCGGGTATATCCACCAATTCGGTGCCTTTTGATATGTTAAACTTCTTGAAAAAAAAACCTGTACGATTTCACCACTATTTGACATTCTGTCATAAAGACCACATCTTCAATGTAATGAAAAACATGTTTCCCCATCTCAAAAGGTTAAATAAAAATAAAAAGTGCCTATTAAGCACCAAATAAAGTAACAGGGTTGACGATTTCATCTTATATCAGCCATGAATCCCCTTGTAACAGGGGGAATGGAAGCTTGTTGTGTTCAACAGGGAGGATCAATTGAAATCAAGCTTCACAAAAAGCTGTCTAGCTAACAGGGTTGATGTGTTATGCTTCGACCCACTTAGTTTTCCACCACTAAAACGCCAGAAAATGGCCAAAAAGAGAAAAACCAACCCACCTGCTTTGACACTATGATTTGACTATTAGATGTTCAATGTTTCTTTAGATTTTTTAAAATAAATAGTTTTACCATATTAAAACAGGAGTACGTAACAGGGTTGGCCTTAAAATGAGGGACAGGTTATTATTTCTTTCACTAATCACATTAACTAAATAATACTCTTCAGAAATGACCTTGTCAAAGCAACAAAATAACGGGATTTATTTACAATGATAATGAAAACTTGAAGACATTTTGAGGTTTAGTTTAAAATCTTCATATAAATTACAGAAGGTACATGGAGGAATATGTGAAAATGCAGAAATTTTACACTTTAACAAGTCTTAATTCAAATAAAAAAAATCGGATTTATAGTAATTCTCCATCTAGTCTATATTAAAGGGCACACTGAATATAACAGGCTTTTCAAATACTATATTATTATTATATTATATTGGTGCACAATTTCTACTTAAAATATCAAAGGGAAGCAAAAAGCACTCATTTGTGCAATGATCACACTACTTCTGAACCACGCTCAATAAGGCTCAGGGAAAATGCCATTTGGGATCAAAATGAAATCAAATCCAATTTTATTGGTCACATACACATATTTACCTATGTTATTGCGGGTGTAGCGAAACGCTTGGGTTCCTAGCTCCAACAGTGCAGTAGTATCTCACTATTCACAACAATATACACAAATCTAAAAATAAAAGAATGGAATTAAGGAATATAATAATATCAGGACGAGCAATGTCAGAGTGGGATAGACTAAAATACAGTAGAATAGAATACAGTATATACATATGAAATGAGTAAAGCAGTATGTAAACATTAATAAAGTGACTAGTGTTCAATATTAACCTCTACGGGATCGGTGTGCATGTCCCCAACCGTAACGTAGGCTATTGTGATTAGCATGAAGTTGTAAGTAACAAAAAACATTTCCAAGGACGTAGACATATCTGATATGGGCAGAAAGCTTAAATTATTGTTAATCTAACTGCACTGTCCAATTTACAGTCGCTATTACAGTGAAAGAATACCATGCTATTGTTTGAGGAGAGCGCACAATTATGAACTTGAACATGTATTAATAAACAAATTAGGCACATTTGGGCAGTCTTGATACAACATTTAGAACAGATACTGCTGCCACCTAGTGCCCGAATCCAAATTGCGCCTGGGCTGGAATAATACATTATGGCCTTTCTCTTCATTTCAAAGATGATGGTACAAAAAAACGCATATTTTTTCTTTGTATTATATTTTACTAGATCTAATGTGTTATTCTTCTACATTAATTTCACATTTACACAAACTTCAAAGTGTTTCCTTTCAAATGGTATCAAGAATATGCATATCCTGAGCTTGACTTTGTTGTCCTTTGTTGTCCTTTTCAGCCATTTTGCCACAACTTGTATGCTTGGAGTCATTGTCCATTTGGAAGACCGATTTGTGACCAAGCTTTAACTTCCTGACTGATGTCTTGAGATGTTGCTTCAGTATATCCACATAATGCCATCTATTTTGTGAAGTGCACCAGTCTCTCCTGCAGCAAAGCACCCCCACAACATGATGCTGCCAGCACCGTGCTTCACGGTTGGGATGGTGTTCTTCAGCTGGCAAGCCTCCCCCTTTTTCCTTCAAACTCAACGATGGTCATTATTGTCAAACAGTTCTATTTTTGTTTCATCAGACCAGAGGACATTTCTCCAAAAAAGTATGATCTTTATCCCCATGTGCAGTTGCAAACCGTAGTCTGGCTTTTTTATGGCGGTTTTGGAGCAGTGGCTTCTTCCTTGCTGAGTGGCCTTTCAGGTTATGTTGATATAGGACTCGTTTTACTGTGGATATATATATTTTTTGTACCTGTTTCCTCCAGTATCTTCACAAGGTCCTTTGCTGTTGTTCTGGGATTGATTTGCACTTTTCGCAACAAAGTTCGTTCATCTCTAGGAGACAGAACGAACGCGTCTCCTTCCTGAGCGGTATGACGGCTGTGTGGTCCCATGGTGTTTATACTTGCGTACTATTGTTTGTACAAATTAATGTGGTACCTTTAGGTGTTTGGAAATTGCTCCCAAGGATGAACCAGACCTGGTTCTGAAGTCTTGGCTTATTAATGAAATAATCTGTCTGTAAACAATTGTTGGAAAAATTACGTGTCATGCACAAAGTAGATGTCCTAACCGACATGCCAAAACTATAGTTTGTTAACAAGAAATTTGTGGATTGGTTGAAAAGCGACTTTTAATGACTCCAACCTTAGTGTATGTATGTAAACTTCCGACTTCAACTGTAGCTAGCTAAATATAGAGCTCGCTGTCTAAGTTAGCCAGTCAGCTAGCTTGCTAAATATGCACAATCATTTGTCTCTCCATTAACTAACATATTCTTCTTAACTGTCAATTTTTTCATGATTTGTTATGAAGTTATAATTACTTATATTTGCTTCCAAACTAGTGTTTTTGGCTGCCATCTTTCCTGAAGCAACTATTCAGCCTTGGGTTGCTGAGCTTCATGGGAATTTTGGGTACCACTTGCTAGCAAGTCAGTAACTTGATTCGATTTGCATGGCGGGCCAACTAGAGCGCTGAAAAGGAACTATGCCTTGCTCAAAGTTCAATCGGGACACCACTTCCTCTCCATCCAGCTCACGGGATTGCACAAAATGGAGTGGGTAGGGCTAAGTGGGACGGCTAAAGGGGGGGGATATGGCGATTGAGCCTCTGTCTCTCTCTCTCCCTTTTATCTCGCCTCCCATATCGCTCTACTCCCCTTTTCGCTCTCTCAATCTCTCACCCTCCATCGCTCTCTCTTCCCACTCTCTCTCGTACTATAAACTGAAGAGCTTCATTATTTAGTCTTCTGCCTGTTTGTGCATATACTGATAGTCGTCAGCCCATGGAGCTGTTGTCAACATTAGAGTGCCCGTGTTAGGAAGAGGCTGGCCTTTCTCTTTACTCTGTGCTGCAATTAAAGGGCTCTTTGTTAGTAAAAGGAAGTGGAAGAGTATACCTAGCCCTACAGCACAGCACAGAGTAGAGTCCTGCATATTTCAACCTGCGGTTACGGTTCTGAACAATTATATTGTGTCAGAAATCAAGATAATATTTGTTTTTTTACAAAACCAGGAGTATTGTTGTATTGTGTTGCGAATTCCATTCTGTGAGCAGTGAGACAGACATAGTAGCCTAGGCCTAGACTAACAGCCACGCAGCGAGAGCTGGGAACTGTCTATTATTTGTGTGGTGCTGAAACATTCCTAATTTGTCCACGTGCAGGGCTTATATTACCTCCCCCCACACGACAACACGTTGCCAAATGTACTTTCCCTGGCTAGCCCAGCTTACTTTAAAATAGCTAATGAACAAAAAGGTTATGATCGTGGAATACACTATTGTGGAAACAGGTGCTGTGCAAGTGAAATGTTGAAATGTTGGAGTCTTTGTGGAGGCCAACAACCAGGTAAATGGATACACAGCCTGCAAAACGTGCAAGGAGGTAGGCCTATTTGATTACGATAATTCAGTTAATTATTTTGTCAATTCAGGGTTTCGCTCATTTAGACCATAAGCAGGCCATATAAAGTTTAGACTAAACCTGTGCGGCTGATAAAAGATTTAGCCTATAGCCTATTCGATTCTGGGAATTGTTTATTTAAGTTTCAATTGAACTATTTGATTATCTCTATATTGAACGTAAAGGTCTTGTTTTGTTATGATCTGATAGGCTAACATTAGTTATGAAGCCTAATTAGAAGGCTCTTTTTCAAAGCGATTTGAGTTGTCAATGTGCCACATCGTATTGTGAAAATAAGAAGATATTGTTCTTAATTCTCCCGAGTAGCGCAGCTGTCAAAGGCATTGCATCTTAGTGCTGGAGGCGCCACTACAGACCCTGGTTCGGTTCCTGTGTGTGTGTGTGTGTGTGTGTGTGTGTGTACAGTTGAAGTCGGAAGTTTACATACACTTAGGTTGGAGTCATTAAAACTTGTTTTTCAACCACTCCACAAATGTATTTTTAAAAAACTATAGTTTTGACAAGTCGGTTAGGACATCTACTTTGTGCATGACACAAGTCATTTTTCCAACAATTGTTTATAGACAGATTATTTCACTTATAATTCACTATTTCACAATTCCAGTGGTTCAGAGGTTTACATACACTAAATTCACTGTGCCGCTGCTCAAAACCGCCATGAAAAAGCCAGACTATGGTTTGCAACTGCACATGGGGACAAATATTGTACTTTTTGGAGAAATGTCTTCTGGTCTGATGAAAAAAAAATAGAATTGTTTGGCCATAATGACCATCGTTATGTTTGGAGGAAAAAGGGGGAGGCTTGCAAGCCGTAGAACCCCATCCCAACCGTGAAGCACGGGTGTAGCAGCATAATGTTGTGGGGGTGCTTTGCTGCAGGAGGGACTGGTGAACTTCACAAAGTAGATGGCAACATGAGGATGGAAATTTCTGCGGATATATTGAAGCAAAATCTCAAGACATCAGTCAGGAAGTTAAAGCTTGGGTTAAATGGGTATTCCAAATGAACAATGACCCCAAGCATACTTCCAAAGTTGTGGCAAAATGGATTAACCTCTCGTGCACCGAACCCGGTAGCAGGATGAAATTAGACAACATACGGTGATCGCTACATAAATAGTCATATTAAACATTCATGAAAATACAAGTGTCTCACATGTTTCGAAAGCCTAGAATCTTGCTAATCCAACTGCATTGTCAGATTTAAAAAAGGATTTATTGTGACAGAATACGATGCGATTATCTGAGGATAGAGCCCCATAAAAAACCAACTATTTAAACCAGCACAGGCGTAACAAAATCACAAACTGCAATAAAATAAATAGTTTACCTTTGACGATATTCCTCTGTTTGCAATCCCAATGCTCATTGTTACACAATGAATGGTAACAATGAATGGATGTATTTATATTATACTTAAAGGGGTCCTAAAATTCAAAATCAAATTGCTAAATGATCCTTGGTATGACCATCTTAAAACATTTCCATATGTTAGCTTAGTACGTTGCTACTGCCTTCCTGAGATCTAGATGTACTGTCGCCATGGACACAGAAATGGATGGTTGTGAGTTTGCGCGCACACACACACACACACACACACACACACACACAAGCTGTGGGGATTAGTGGATGTGACTAATTGTTTCTATTCCTGTGTAAAAACAACATTCATTACTCTTCATACTACCTTAGCTGCCACTCTTCATATAAGAAGATAATTACCACTCACGATACGCATGAGTGATGCCAATCTGTTAGCTCCCTACCGCAGTGAGTCTGTGTATGTGTGTGTGTGCATGCAATATTTAAACCACACTAAATGCCATAATAATGAGTTATATGTACACAGTATGTTTTGGTGTTATTCTTAATAAAATGTTATTCATGTTATTCCAATGATGATATATCCTTTATCAAATGATGATTGGGAGGATGCACTGTGTCGATCCTTGTCAAATGATCTTATTCTGTGCTCAACTCAATTGGATCAATTTAAACTTTGTCATCATATCCAGGGATGTATTATTGTCAGATACTGTACTATCCAGGGTTTCAGTGTTTTTCAGACTTCAATAGTAGATATGTTCCCCATCCAGCTCTCCACTCCTGTACCAAAGCCAATAAAAACCTATTCCCATCATCCTCGGCTAGGAGAAAACTGGTGTTTGCTGGTGTAAATAATCGAACAATGAATTAGAAGGTGAGGTGTGATCTTCACAGTATGTTTATAAGTTTGGTTATACAATAAACTATTTACACTCAGTGGCCAATTCATTAGGTACAGATAGAACCGGGTTGGACCCCCTTTTCCTCCACAATAGCCTTTCTTAGAGGCATGTAAATGTGGGGTCACTCTATGCTGATTGAGTTCGAATAACAGACTGGACGCTTCAAAAGGAGGGTGGTGCTTGGAATCATTGTTCTTCCTCTGTCAATCATGGTTACCTGTAAGGAAACACGTGCCGTCATCATTGCTTTGCACAAAAAGGGCTTCATATGCAAGGATATTGCTGCCAGTAAGATTTCACCTAAATCAACCATTTATCGGATCATCAAGAACTTCAAGGAGAGTGGTTCAATTGTTGTGAAGAAGGCTTCAGGGTGCTCAAGAAAGTCCAGCAAGCGCCAGAACCGTCTCCTAAAGTTGATTCAGCTGCGGGATCGTGGCACCACCAGTACAGAGCTTGCTCAGGAATGGCAGCAGGCAGGTGTGAGTGCATCTGCACGCACAGTGAGGCGAAGACTTTTGGAGGATGGCCTGGTGTCAAGAAGGGCAGCAAAGAAGCCACTTCTCTCCAGGAAAAACATCAGGGACAGACTGATATTCTGCAAAAGGTGCAGGGATTGGAATGCTGAGGACTGTCTGCTGAGGAAGTCATTTTTTCTGACTTTACCCCATTGCTTGGGGCATCCGGAAAAAAGCTAGTCCGGATAAGACAAGGTGAGCACTACCATCAGTCCTGTGTCATTCCAACAGTAAAGCATCCTGAGACCATTAATGAGGGGGATTGCTTCTCAGCCAGGAGAGTGGGCTCACTCACAATTTTGCCTAAGAACACAGCCATGAATAAAGAATGCTACCAACACATCCTCCGAGAGCAACTTCTCCCAACCATCCAGGAACAGTTTGGTGACGAACAATGCCTTTTCCAGCATGATGGAGCACCTTGCCATAAGGCAAAAGTGATAACTAAGTGGCTCGAGGAACAATTCATCGATATTTTGGGTCCATGGCCAGGACAATCATTGAGAACTTGTGGTCAATCTTCAAGAGGTGGGAGGATAAACAAAAACCCACCAATTCTGACAAACTGCAAGCATTGATTTTGCAAGAATGTGCTGCCATCAGTCAGGATGGGGCCCAGAAGTTAATTGACAGCATGCCAGGGCAGATTGCAGAGGTCTTGAAAAAGAAGGGTTAACACTGCAAATATTGACTCTTTGCATCAACTTCATGTAATTGTCAACAAAAGCCCTTGACACTTATGAAATGCTTGTAATTATACTTCAGTATTCCATAGTAACATCTGACAAAAATAACTAAAGACACTGAAGCAGCAAACTTTGTGGACATTAATAATATTTGTGTCATTCTCAAAACTTTTGGCCACGACTGTACAGTACTTATACTGAACAAAAATATAAACGCAACAAGCTAAAATTTACAAGACTTTATTAAGTTAAAGTTAATTTAAGGAAATCAGTCAATTGAAATAAATTCATTATGCCCTAATCTATCGATTTCACATGACTGGGAATACAGATATGTATCTGTTGATCACAGATACATAAAAAAAAAGGTAGGGGACTGGATCAGAAAAGCAATCAGTATCTGGTGTGATCACCATATGCAGCGCGACACATCTCCTTCACATAATGTTAATCAGTGGCCTGTGGAATGCTTATCCTACTCCTCTTCAATGGCTGTGTGAATTTGCTGGATATTGGTGGGAACTGGAACACGCTGTCGTACATGCCAATCCAGAGCATCCCAAACATGTTCAATGGGTGACATGTCTGATGATTATGCAGGCCACGGAAGAACTGGGACATTTTCAGCTTCCAGGAATTGTGTACAGATCCTGCAGCATGGAGCAGTGCATGATCATGCTGAAACATGAGGTGATTGCGGAGGATGAATGGCATGAAAATGGGCTTCATGATCCCGTCACAGCTTATTGTAGAGAAATTAACATTAAATTCTCAGGTAACAGATCTGGTGGACATTCCTGCAGTCAGCATGCCAATTGCATGCTCCCTCAAAACTTGAGATATCTGTGGCATTGTGTTGTGTGACAAAACTGCAAATTTTAGAGTGGCCTTCTATTGTCCCCAGCACAAGGTGCACCTGTGTAATGATCATGCTGTTTAAATCAGCTTCTTGACATGCCACACCTGTCTGGTTGATGGATTATCTTGACAAAGGAGAAACTCTCACTACATTTTGTGCACAACATTTTAGGGAAATTAACTTAAGTAGTTTAATCTTCTGTACTTTACTATTTATACCTTTGACAACTTTTACTTTCATTTCACTACATTTCTCAAGAAAATAATATACTTTTTAGTCCATTTATTTCTCTTGACACCCAAAAGTACTAGTTATATTTTTAATATTTTGCAGGACATTTGTCCAATTCACACACTTATCAAGAGAATATTAGGAAAGTTAAGAAAATGAAAAACTGTTGAATCCGCATGGCTTGAAGAGGAATTGAAACATTTTATGGTTGAGAGGGATAAGGCAAAAGGAATGGCAAATAAGTCTTGCAGCATAAACAATTGGCGAACCTACTGCAAATTGAGAAATTGTGAGTAAACAGAACAAAAATAAGAAACTATACTATGAAACAAAGCTAAATTATATAAAGAATGATAGTAAAAAGCTTTTGAGCACCTTAAATGTAATCTTCGGCAAAAAGGCAAACTCAGCTCCATCATTCATTGAATCAGAAGGCTTATTCATCACAAAACCCACTGATATTGCCAATTACACATTTTTTAATTGGCAAGATTAGCCAATTTAGGCATGACATGCTAGCAACAAACACCGAACCTACACATCCAAGTTTAACTGACAAAATTATAAAAGACAAGCATTGTAATTTTGAAATCCTTAAAGTGAGTGTGGAAGAGGTGATTTTTTTTGTCGTCGATCAACAATGACAAGTCACCTAGGTCTGACAACTTGGATGGAAAATGACTGAGGATGATAGCGGATGATTTTGCCACTCCTATTTGCCATCTTTCAATCTACGCTTACAAAAAGTGTGTGCCCTCAGGCCTTGAGGGAAGAAAAAGTAATTCCACTACCCAAGCATAGTAAAGCACTCTTTACTGGCTCAAATAGCCAATCAATCAGCCTGTTAACAACTCTTAGTAAACTTTTAGAAAAAATTGTGTTTGACCAGATACAATGCTATTTCACAATAAATAAATTAACAACAGAATTGCAGCACGCTTATAGGAAAGGGCATTCTATATGCACGACACTTACACAAATTACGGATAATTGGCTGAGAGAAATTGATAATAAAAATATTGTGGGAGCTATTTTGTTAGACTTTTGACATTATCGATCATAGTATGCTGCTGGAAAAATATATAGAGTATATTATGGCTTTTACACCCCTGCTATATTGTGGATTTTGAAATTATTCATACATTTACTTTTGATACCTAAAGGAAAACGCCACCCCAAATCTATCTTTTGGTATTTGTTTCATTAGTCCATTATTGCCATAGTCCCAAAATGTTTTGCTTGTGAGCAATCAAGTTATAAAGACATGTACCTTTCAAAATACAGAAATCACATGATGCAAAATGCACCAAACGGGGATGATTTCTGTATTTTAAAAGTTACATGTCTGGAAAACTTTAGTTTCTGACAAGCAAAACATGTTGGGACTATGTCAACAATGGACTAATGAAACAAATAAAAAAAAAGATAGTTTGGGGTGGAATTTTCCTTTAAACTTTTCACGCTTGAGTTCCAAATATACCAACCGTCGCGCCTGTCAGAATGCTATCACTGTTCCAAAATGTGATTGTTCAGCAACAGGACAGCTACCCACGCTGCCCTCAAACCAAGGCACGCTGCCTGCTAATTATCTATATTTTCTAACAAGTTTATTTTCTAAAAACAGTTTGAATTGAGGTGTGTTCCGCCTCCTCGTTAATTCACATAAGAAGTGGCCCATTTCACTGTTGCGGACAATTTATGTTTGAGGCTTTACAGAGAGGATAAAATTCTCTCTTCATCGAGAGCCTGAGTACTTCCTTAGTGTTTCCACAGATTCCGCACACCATATGTATATATGGATCATAATGTATTTACTGTTTTATTCAAATGTTTTCAAGTACTGGTGACAAATCATGTATTCAAATTATTGTATAGATTGTAACAGACACATTACTTTTTCGAATGTTGTATTGATTATGAGGAGTTAATGCTAAGCTATTTTCCGGCTATATGTGGCGCCATGTTTGTTGACATCATACAATGCATTCTGGTTGTCATGTAAGCGTCTGTCAGACCAAAGAAGTTATAACAAGGGATAGTTCACTTGACTGATTTATGGTGCTTTCAAGACAACTGTGAACTTGGAAAAATACTAGGTCAAATCATGATGTCAATAATCTTCAGGTCAGAAAGTCGGAGCTCAAGAAAGAGGTCCGAGTTCCAGAGTTGGGATTCCGAGTTGGAAGACCGTTCCAAACTATTTTACTCAGTCGGAGCTTGTTTTTTCTCCGAGTTCCCAGTTGTCTTAAACGTACTGAAGTTGGAAGTCAGAGATTTCCCAGTTCCCAGTTGTTTTGAACACAGCATCAGATTGTAACTTTGGTACCTCAGGGTTGCCAGCTCAAACCTTTCCAGGGTTTTTATTTATATTTGGTGTAAAAACTTATCCTGTGTTTGCCCCCCATTTATTGATAAATCCTCCATCATAGTAATATTTCCTGCAGCATATCCCCCCACGATACCGTCCCCCATTTCTACCCCCCATGGACTTGAAAACCCCCTACAAATGAAATTAACCCCGCTCACAAACACCCCTAAAATAGTTTAATCCCTGTTTAGCTTTTGCACTACGGTTAGGCTCGGCAGTAGGCTTGTATTTGATGTTATGAGCTGTGAGGTGAAAATATTTTATTTGCTTTATTATGTCAAAAAAAACTATAAATGACTTGTCAAATCATGTGCTCCGGTTCTTGTATACACTGTAACAAGTACACCAATGATATGCTGAAAAGTGGCTAAATTAAATGTATATTTTTCAGGAAATGAGCGCAGCCGTCTTTGACTTTATTTATTTGCGTCTCATAGTGAATGGCATTCTGGGATTATGGAGTTTTCGCCAAGTGAAACATAAACAAACATGGCTGCCATCATAAGGAATTTAGCTGTTGTTAGCTTTGCTGACACACATTTATTTTATAAACAACATTACATTAGGCTCTTGTGCTCACCAGAGATGTGGTACATTGTAAACTAGTCTAGCTGTTAGGTCGCTAACTTGTGTTTTGTTTTTTGTCAGCGCAACCTGTTATTTAGACTGGTTTATGAAAGGTTCTTTATTTATTTTCATAGTCAACCTCACCCTCCAGATGGAAGTCTTCCACACCGAAACCATTCAACTCATGGAACTCTCATCCCCCAAACAGCTACTCATCCTCGGACACCCCTGGCCTTGTCGTCACGACCCTGCCGTCTTGTGGCGACAAGGTGAACTACAGTCCTGGTCTTCTACCTGCTTCACCAGTTGTCTCAGCCTACCCTGCAATGCCACCCACCATACCATCTGAATATGCGCAGTACAGCAATGTCTTCAGCAAAATCAAGGACTCCACTCTGCCTCCACATTGCCCAGGGGACTGTGCTATTGACTTACTCCCTGTAGTGTCCCCACCAAAGGGTTGTGTTAACCCCTATCTATCCCGGAAAATTAGGCAATGGAGAACTACATTGATGAAACACTCGAAAATCGAAACACTCGATGGTTTCATTCATCCTTCTTCTTCCCGGGCTGCGTACAGCTTCTTCTTCGTTGGAAAAAAGGACAGTGGTCTTCGTCCATGTATTGAGTACCGTTCCCTGAATGACGTCACGGTCAAGAACCGTTTCCCTCTTCCTCTGATCCCAGTGACCCTTGAACAAGTGGGCCGAGCCAACATCTACACAAAACTCAACCTACGAAGTGCATATAACCTTGTCCGTATACGTGAAGGCGAGGAATGGAAGACGGCCTTTATCACCGCACTTGGGCATCTACGAATACCTGGTCATGCCCTACGGCCTTACTAACACCCCCAACGTCTTCCAATCCTTTATGAACAAGGTTTTCCAGGATATGATCAACCGCTTTCTCATCATCTACATTGATGACATCCTGATTTATTCCCATTCCCTGAAGGAACACATACAGCATGTGCAAAAGGTTCTTCAACGGCTCCTTGATCATAACCTTTATGTCAAGACTGAAAAGAGCACCTTCCATGTAACCTCGGTAAGCTTCCTCGGTTTCGTACTGACACCTGGAGGGGTCAGCATGGATGAGAACAAAGTCACCGCAGTCAGTAACTGGCCCAAACCCACCACCGTTAAGGAACTCCAATGTTTCATTGGGTTCTCAAACTACTATCGCCGGTTCATTCGTAACTTCTGTTATACTGCCGCTCCCCTTACTGCCCTTACCAGCCAAAAGACTCTGATCCAGGTACCATCCCCATACCAACGGGCAGACGGAATGCCTGAACCAAGAAATAGGGAAGTACCTCGGTCAACAATGATCTGCCTCTCCACACTTTTTATGGCCTGGGCCGAATACGCTCAGAACTCACTCATGCATTCATCCTTCCACTTTACTCTGTTTCACTTGGTTACCAACCCCCCATATTTCCCTGGGAGGCGAAGCCTGGTACTGTCCCAGCTGTCGATGACTGGTTTTGGCGTAGTAGCGGATATGGGAGACCACTCACCGGCATCTGCAGGAAGCCTCTAATACCCAGAAACGCTTTGCCGACATACGCCGCCAACCTACGCCACTCTTTCACCCCGGACAGCATGTGTGGCTCTCTACCAGAGACATCCGGCTCCGCCTCCCCTGCAAAAAGTTCCGTCCTCGCTTCATTGGTCCCTTCAAGATAACCCATCGCATCAACCCTGTCACGTACCCCCTCCAGTTACCCCGTCAATATAAAGTCTCCTCGTCTTTCCATGTGTCTCTGTTAAAACCGGTCACCTACAGTCCTCTTCATCCTCCAGTCTGAACCCACAGTGCGCCCCCACCGTTGGACATCGGAGGGGAACCTGCCTACGCCATTCAGGCCATCCTTGATTTCAAACACCTGAGAGCCCTATCCACTATCTAGTGGACGGGGAAGGTTATAGGCTTGAAGGGGGGGTGGGCTACCTCGGGGGTGAGGTCCGGCAAGTCAACCTTGTGTTCTGTTTCTTTTGTGTTCTTGAACGTAGCCCTGTCTTTAATTTTTGTTCATTGATTTCACCTGTGTTAGTTTCACCTGTGTTTCACCTGGTCTCATCAGCTCCTGATTTAGTTCAGTTCATTCTGTTTGTGCCTTTGTGAGGTATTGTTCAATTTGACTCAACTAAGCCTTTTCCTAGCTTGTTTGTGCGAACCAGTTATAGTCTTCAGTCCTAGTTTTGATTCACCTGCCTGTTTGCCTTGCCTGCATTTGACCACGATTCATGCGTTCTGCGAGGGCGAAATAAACACCTGCTGCCCTCTGCGCGTGAATCTACACCTTTTTCTCCCTGAGTATTCATTACAGTTTATGGAATGAGTTTGACTGTGGATGTGTTCCATGTGATTTCTTGGATGATGAAGTTCGCATTTATCTTTTATGTTCTGTTGCTTTCATAATAAAAGGTCAAATTGAGGAATAAAGTTTAAGACCTTAATTTTCCATCAGTACAAAAAAATATTTAGATGTTGTTCAGACAACAATGCTGTTTAGACGTGTTTATTGCGTCGTACATTCTATTGCTACTGTTCCAGTCACATATTTGAGAGCATACGCTGCAGGGACCACTCAACAAATATGTGATCATACGCGTCAAAGGGTTCAGCATATTTTAGTAATTACATTTACTTTTGAGACTTAAGTATATGTAAAACCAAATACTTTTACTCCGGTAGTATTTTACTGGGTGATGACAATTGGGTATTTTTTCCACTACTGGTTCTAACTCAAACACCTTATAAGGGTATGTGTAGGAGCAATAATTTATAATTTGGGCAGAGCAAAGCAGCAAGAGAGAGAGAATATAATGTTTAAAACAAGTGGCGATGTCACAACTTCCGCCGAAGTTGGTCCCTCTCCTTGTTCGGGCGGTGTTCGATGGTCGACGTCACCGACCTTCTAGCCATCGCTGATCCATTTTTCATTTTCCATTGGTTTTGCCTTGTCTTGTCTTGCCTTGTCACCTGGTTTGAATCCCATCAATTACATGTTGTGTATTTAACCCTCTGTTTCCCCTCATGTCCTTGTCGGTGATTGTTTGTTGTATGTTTGTGCAAGATTATGTTCTGGTGTGCGACGGGTGTTTCACCCCATTATTTTATTTTGTACATTTTGGTTAACAGAGTTTGAGTACTTATTAAACTGCTTTGTTTATACCAAGTTCATTCTCCTGCGCCTGACTTCCCTGCCACCAGCACGCACCCCATTACAGGCGAGGTGCAGTGTTTGAGTGTTTGTTGACTTAACAGGCATTGAGAGGTCCTGTGTGGCAAATGTCAAGTCTGGAGCCAGGAATGCTTGGCATGAAGAGCTGAGGCTCGCCAGTTTTACATATCCTGGCGCGGGAACAAAGAGGTTGTGTGCTGTGGGATGCATAAAACATGAGCAGCAAACGAAGATGCAGGCTGTAGCATACACTAGCAGAAAAAGGCAACTAACGACACAGATGCACACACGCACATGCCCACGCACACACACACATGCAAAGCTGTGGTTCTCACTGTTGCAGTGTTATAGACCATTAAAGCCTAATAGGCTCAACCTAACACACACCTGACTGTAACAGATGCTTGGAACAAGACAATTATATATTCTGACACGGCATGCACAAGAAAAACTCATTTGATCAAGCGGTGGCAATAGTCATGGCACCATGTGACGTATTTTTTTGGCCTGGTTGCCCTCTAGTTGCCCATTGTCTACGTCCCAAATGGCACCCTATTTAGTGCACAACTTTGATCACAGTCCAAAGAGCTTTAGTCAAAGGAAGTGCACTATATTGGGAAAAGGCTACCCTTTGGAACGCAGCCATTATCTGCTGTGTTTGCTTTCCAACAAGTATTGATTACACAGTCTCAGAATGGAGGGCACGCAACGGCTCTGGGGCTATGATGCAATCATGTAGAAATAATTTTCCTCATGCCCAGACACACACCACTAATCAGCCTGATAGATGGGTACGCGGAATCGTTCTAATGAAGTCTTGCCTAGTCATTCATCACAGGAAGTAGTGTGTGTATATATTTATGTGTGCAAACATAAGCACGCATACACACACACATTCACACACAGAATTCCCTTTTAGATTACTAACGGAGATACAGTAGTTCAACCAGAAAATCAAGGGCTTTCACTTTCTGAACAGACATTTCAATGTGTATAGGTTATAGTCTGGTGTGTTCAAACATTAATCCCAGTACACACACGCACATGCACACGCACGCACACACACACACACACACACACACACACACACACACACACACACACACACACACACACACACACACACACACACACACACACACACACACACACACACACACACACACACACACACACACACACACACACACACACACACACACACACACACACACACTCTTGTACAGGTCAACTTTCCCTAACCACTAACTCGTACTCTTACCCTAACCCTAAAACTAACCCTAGCTCCTGACCCTAATTCTAACCCTAACACTAATTCTAACCTTAACTTCTTTGGGGTACCCCCCCTTCTTCTCAATTTCCGCCTAAAGACATACCCTAATCAAACTGCCTGTAGCTCAGGCCCAGAGGCAAGGATATGCATATTCTTGGTATCATTTGAAAGGAAACACTCTGAATTGTGGAAATGTGAATTGAATGTAAGAGAATATAACACAATACATCTGGTAGAATAAAATACAAGGAAATAATCATACGTTTTCTGTTTTTTATTGTTGCCGCATCATCTTTCAAATAGCCAAGAACAGCCAAACATACAGATAGGATGCTGTGGATGATTTGAATGAAGAACATAAGATGGCAACAATAGCTGAGCAAAGTTTTAGACAGATAACTTCAAAAATGAGCGAGCTACATGACATTGAGCATGAAGTCACCCAGGTGTCCCACACAAATGTACCCAAATGTACCCAAGTGGCCGAATTGGTACAGTGATACATTTTGAAGGAAAGATCTATATACAAAATACATAAATGCTATTCTAACACACCTGCCAAAAATGTATATATATATGAAAAATAAAATATAATAAATAATAATAAACAAACAAATAACAAGGGTAACTATTTACACATTTTCTATTTACAATATTGTGAAGACCCTCAGTCCTCAACACAATATTGTGCTGCTGGTGCTGTAAAGCAGAGGCTTACTGAACAGGTGGTGCAGGTGATGGGGCATTTCCTGTGACAAAGGGCACAACGACGTCTCCCTACTGTGCCCTTTTTGCCCTGAGGCACATTCATGCCTGCAGAGCTGAATCTGGGCAGGTGAACACCACTGGTTGGAGCAGAAGGTGCTGCAGTGGACTTGCTGTAGCTAGCAAGCTCCTGGATGAGCAGCTCCCTGAAGGCTAGCTGTGAGATGGGGGGCTATCCACAGCTCTTTGCCATTTTCTTCTGGAGGATGAAGGAATTCACCACAGCAATGTCAATGAAATTATAAAGAAATGTTTTGTACCATTTCATGCTCTTGTGAAGAACATTGTAGTATCCTATCAGCGCATCTGACAGGTCCACACCCCACATGCTCTTGTTGTAGTCCTTCACAGCAGCTGGAATGGGGACATTTTTTGTGGTCCATGCCCCGGCACCGTCCTTCACACGCCTGACGACGTGATCTCCACTGAAGGACTTGTGGATACTGGAGCATTTATATGACCACCTCTCTGGTATCCATCCACTTCACAAACAGCAGGCCATCTTCACGGATCCATCGCATGGTACCCCGCTCAGCCCGTTTAGGCATGTCGTTCACCTTGGTCTTTGGAAATCCCACCCTGTTGGTACGAATGGTGCCACAAGCCGACACCTCCTGCTTCCTCAGCTCTGTAAACAGGGTAGGGCTTGTGTAGAATTTGTCCACAAACAGTTTGTAGCCTTTCCTCAGCAGTTGAAAATCCAATAACTCCATAACGGAATCTATAACTAGGTCCATTACCGGTAGCAAAACTGTTTTTCCCCTCATAAAAAAAAATGCAAGTGTAGGCACACACAGAATCAGCCAAAACAAACAGCATGTTATGCATGTATTGTTCGAGGCTGATTCTGACCTTTGAGGCTACCATCCTCTCATCGATGGACAGGTTCTGTGCGGGCTGAAAATAAGTCTTGCAGGCATCAATGATGCTGGGGTAGAGAGGTTTTATTTTACAGAGCCTACCAAACCTTGGTGTGCCTCTCTTCTTGTCATTCTCCCCATCAACCTCTGGGTCACTGATGTGAAGCGCCCGTGAGACAGTCAGAAACCTTTTACAAGACATGACAGTCATGGGGAAAGGCAGTTGATAGAGAGCTGACGTTTTCCAGTAGTCCCTTAGAGTTTTCAACTTCACCAGCCCCATGTAAATGACCATTGAAAAGTAGCAGAAAAGGTCTGACATGGAAATGGTCTTCCATGCCTCTTTCTTTCCTGCCTGCTTCTTAGCACCATACTTATTGGTGTTCGCCACCAGGGAATCAACAACTGACGAGGTGAAAAACAGTTGAAAAAGTTGAAGGGGGCTGCACTTTGCAGTCATGTCTAGTTGAGGTCCTGGCTGCCTTTTGGGTCTAAAAACTGGTGGATTTGGTTCCACATCATCTTCTAACACAGAGCGCCAACGACCCTCTGGCCCTCTGTCTGCAGGTTTCTCTCTTCCCCACCTCCTCTTCTTTGTCACTGACTTCACAACTCTAGTTGGCCGGGTAGGTGTGGAGCCGGAGACAGCGGGATGAACCAGCTTGAACCAGCTTGAACCAGCTTCAGAGGGAGATGGACACCTAGACATTGGCGGCTCATAATCAGAATCACTGCCACTGTGAAATATTTAAAAAATCAGTAACAATACTTTCATGTATGAGCCCTGTATCAACACGTAAAATAAACAGATATATATAGAGTACAGGGAACATAATCACTATGGTGAAGAGCTGTTCCATTCCATGTTTATGTCAAATACATTTCAAAAATATATCACACACACACATATTTTTATATATTGCAAATAAAATAAGAAAATTAAAAAAAAAATCTAAAATCAATAATATTTCATATTAATTTCAAACAATGACATTAGCATTAGAACTTACCAATCCCAGCATGGCATCCTCTCCGTGCAGAAACATTTCTTCCGCCTGGGAGTCAAAACTAGCAAAACTAGCTTCGCTGAAAGATTCATCATTCTGAAGATACTCGGTTTCGCTGTCTCAATCAATTTCCTCTATAATTTGGGTTAAATCTGTATACCTAGATTTTGTTTTAGCTTTTATTCGCCATAATTTAAATATATAAACTTGTTGAAAATGCTATTGAATATGTACTGCTATGCGTAACACTCGTGGCTCCGTCAAGTAGGATTTGCAATGGCGAATGAACATCTTTTACGACAGAGTTTACGACAAAGGCTGGTCTTCGAACGTGTAACCATTACATATTGCCGTTTACCTCAGCTCATTGGCTATCTTTCAAGCTAGATTTCAAGAGGATCAGTGGTCATTGGGCCAAAATACAGTCAATCAACGATAGACCGGTCCTACCATTGGTGCGCAATGAGGCCATTGATTGGTGTCTTCAAATCGTTTTTTTTTTCCGGTCAATACGTCCCGGGAAAATAACCATCATGTATGGTTGTGTTAGTAACAACCAGATGATTGCAATGAAACCAACCATGACTGGATAAACATTTGTTTAGTGTGTGTAATTACCACGAACGCTTCGTCCAAAGTTGAATGAGACGGAAATCACGACGCAACCGTTCACAAATGTTTTGTGTTAGGCTATAAAATTGATTTGATCAAACAAAACGAACATTCACTGGGTAGTTAGGACACTTGGCATTGCCACCAGAGGAAGATCTTCAATGGTAAGCGATTTATTGTATTGTTATTTCTGACTTTCGTGACGCTGATGCTTGGTTGGAAAATGCTAGTAATACTTGTGTGTGTGGGGCGCCGTCTTCAGAAAATCGCATGTTTGCGCCATAGAGGCCTATCGATGGGATATAACCTTCTGTTAAGAGAGCAGGGGCTATATTGGGTGAGCACAATACTATGCCACCTATTGCCCTGCCTATTCTCTTCGCTCGGAAAACAAGTAACCACTGCGAATTATAACTATGAATAACTGCTCGCTGTTCCCATGAACGATGCATGGACACTGCTGACCTCATGCCAGGGCAGCGGAGTATCTCTTACACTCCACCACAACGCTGTTTTATTTTATTATTTATTTATTTATTTTTTTGCATGGTCAGGTTGTATACCTGTCATATAAGGACGTTTTTCTAACATATTTCTAGCAGCCAGAAAAGGCTGTCTATCTGGTTGTCATCTGGTTATATGACATATTTTTTCAATAATTTTCAAAATCATGAAAAAGGTATCTTTAATTAACTGGTTAAAACAGAGATCAGGGAGCAACACATCTACCACGGTGATCCTCAACACTGAAGTACCCCAGGGGTGCGTGCTCAGTCCTGTCCTGTACTCCCTGTTCACCCACAACTGCATAGCCAGGCACGACTCCAACACCATCATTAAGTTTACTGAACGACACAACAGTAATCACCATCAACGACAAGACAGCCTATAGGGAGGAGGTCAGAGACCTGGCCGGGTGGTGCCAGAATAACAACCTATCCCTCAACGTAACCAAGACTAAGGAGATGATTGTGGACAACAGGAAAAGGAGCACCGAGCACGTCCCCATTCTCATCGATGGGGCTGTAGTGGAGTAGGTTGAGAGCTTCAAGTTCCTTGGTGTCCACATCAACAACAAACTAGAATGGTCCAAACACACCAAGACAGTCGTGAAGAGGGCACGACAAAGCCTATTCCCCCTCAGGAAACTAAAAAGATTTGGCATGGGTCCTGAGATCCTCAAATGGTTCTACAGCTGCAACATTGAGAGCATCCTGACCGTTTGCATCACTGCCTTGTACAGCAATTGCTCGGCCTCTGACCGCAAGGCACTTCAGAGGCAAAGCTGCATGCCATCCAGGAATGGTCAAAGACCCCATCAAAAATGGTCAAAGACCCCAGCCACCCCAGTCATAGACTGTTCTCTCTACTACCGCATGGCAAACGGAACCGGCATGCCAAGTCTAGGACAAAAAGGCTTCTCAACAGTTTTTACCCCCAAGCCATAAGACTCCTGAACAGATAACCAAATGGTTACCCGGACTATTTGCATTGTGTGCCTCCCCCAACCCCTCTTTTACGCTGTTGCTACTCTCGGTTTATCTTATATGCATAGTCAACTATACACTTTAACTATACATTAATGTACATACTACCTCAATAAGCCTGACTAACCGGTGTCTGTATATAGCCTTGCTACTCTTATTTTCAAATGTCTTTTTACTGTTGTTTTATTTCTTTACTTACCTACACACACACACACACACACATACTTTTTTTTCTCCGCACTATTGGTTAGATCCTGTAAATAAGCATTTCACTGTTGTATTCGGTGCACGTGACAAATAAACTTTGATTTGATTAGTTGGTTGTAAAACTGATTGTATGATGTCTTCTCAACGAGAAAACAAATTCACAACCAGAAAATAACGTTATTAAATATTGTGTGCCAAAAAAAGTGAGAAACAAAACAGTTCTAGGTCCTTCTGAGTGCTCTTCGGGCCAAGCGTCTGTCATGACGCCCACCCCCCCTGTTCTCTATCTCTCCACAGTTTTATGACTAAATGGCAGGTTGTAAATTCCTTGAAGAGACCCTCTCCCCGTTTGGACATGCAGTATGGGGAGAGAGGACTTCACAGTGGAACAAAGAAGCTGTTCCCACAAACTCCTACATCCCCCAAATTTTTGAGACTGTGGAACTGGTCAGTGGGGAAGCAAAAAATGACCATGTCGAATTTGTTTTATTTGGTGACCTCATGAAAGACAGGAGACACACATTGAGAAGTATACACATAATTGTTTTTCATCGTAACTTACGATCAGTCAGTGGCCATGCTCCCGTGAGCACAGACATTACACGGCGTCATGGAACGCGCCCCCTTTTCTACTGAAAGTGTAAAACCTACTTCCGACAAAATTTACATTAGACCATTGCTTCCGGTGTGTGAAGTTGTTCTATCTGTGACCTGAATGATCCACCATTGAGACCAGAAAACATGGAAGCTGTCGCTACATGTTGAAATGGTTGGCAACTCTACCAAAAGGACAAGACCAGAGAACGTGGAGATCATCCACGCTGAAATGGTTAAGAAATGATAAAATACCAATTCCAGATTATGGCAAGAACAGCTCCAATAATCAAAGTGAAAGGACAGTCCATCATTACTTTAAGACACGAAGGTCAGTCAATACAGAAAATTTGGTCAGTCAATACGGAAAATTTAAGGAACTTTGTGCAGTCGCAAAAACCACCAAGCGCAATGATGAAACTGGCACTCATGAGAACCGCCAAAGGAAAGGAAGACCCAGAGTTACCTCTGCTGCAGAGGATAAGTTCATTAGAGTAACCAGTCTCAGAAATTGCAGTGCAAATAAATGCTTCGCAGAGTTCAAGTAACAGACACAATTCACATCAA
The DNA here is from genome assembly GCF_045791955.1 of Oncorhynchus clarkii lewisi. NCBI lineage: Eukaryota > Metazoa > Chordata > Actinopteri > Salmoniformes > Salmonidae > Oncorhynchus > Oncorhynchus clarkii. The sequence continues at coordinate 27,573,003 of NC_092153.1, forward strand.
CTGTTCAGAGGAGACTGTGTGAATCAGGCCTTCATGGTCGACATTTCCTCAATGAAACCACTACTAAATGACACCAATAAGAAGAAGAGACTTGCTGGGGCCAAGAAACAAGAGCAATGGACATTAGACCGGTGGAAATTTGTCCTTTGGTCTAGAGTCCAAATTGGAGATTTTTGGTTCCAACCGCTGTCTTTGTGAGACGCGGTGTTGGTGAACGGATGATCTCTGTAAGTGTATTTCCCACAGTAAATCATGGAGGAGGAGGTGTTATGGTATGGCTTTGCTGGTGACACTGTCTGTGATTTATTTAGAATTAAAGACACACTTAACCAGTATGACTACCACAGCATTCAGCAGCAATGCACCATCCCATCTGGTTTGGGCTTAGTGGGACTATCATTTGTGTTATATGTGTTATTTCATAGGCGCAATAAGCATAAATTGCAATTATGTAAGGAATTGGGAGGCCACTTGATTTCAACATCTAAACAAAGTATAACAGTTAGTATAACAGTCTTTGGCTAAAATGCTGCTAGCGGTACTTGGTACCGCAATGCCACAAACGACAAGCTGTACTTGGTACAGCGCGACAAACTGTACTTGGTACTGCACGACAAACTGTACTTGGTACTACACGACAAGCTGTACTTGGTACTGCACGACAAGCTGTACTTGGTACTGCACGACAAACTGAGCATGAATTTTCCAGGATCAATTTTCATTAATAGTGCTGTTTTAGTAGTGTCTGCTTTGCATGCAATTTAAGGAGTTGAGACATAAAAAGGGTATTGTTAGAAAGGTTAACAAATAATGTCTAAATGTCTTTCAGTGTCCTTATGACTGATTTTGTTGGACCAAACCTCAAATGCAAATGGCGAGTTGAAACTGCTTGTCAGAAAGTGGCAGGGAAAGGGGCTTGGCATTTGTGAGTAAATGGGAAGGTGTGCACAGCACAGAATGAAGCGAAAGAGATGAGACCAAAAAGACATGAGAACAAGTGGACATAAATGCTCCTAAAAACAAGACATTTTTGATGAGTTAAGACAGTCGATCCAAGCTTATGAGCCATTTGTATATAGGTTGTATTAATTTGTATTAATTTTAAAGTCCCAAAATGGATGTACCAATCACCGACTTTAGCTTTAATTGTCCAGCCCAAAGCATCACTTATCAATTCAGATCAGAGCAGTTCAGCGAGATAGGAAGTGATAGCAGGAGACTCACTGTGTTGAAGTTGGGGAAGAGTCCCACTGCTGATGTGGTGTCCACCGGGAAGGACATGAAGGACTTCATATCCAGAGTGGACTGCATCATAACAGGAGGGGTCCGCACCAACGCCGGGAGACAGCTGCTATGGAAGGCACTTCCTACAGAAAGAGAGAGAGAGAGAACGCAATTTAGCAACAGTAGAGAGAGACAAAGCGATAGTGAGGGGAGGAAGAGACAGAGAGAAATTAGATACGTAAATGTCTTCCAAACTCACAGGAAACCATGGTTATATCTGCAGCAGTGCTTGCACACACATGTAATTCATTCCTACAGACGGCATCAAGAGGACGGAGGAAGAGGAGATGGAGCGTGGATAAGTATTTTATTTTATTGAACCTTTATTTAACTAGGCAAGTCAGTTAAAAACACATTCTTATTTACAATGACAGCCTACACTGCCTTAGACCGCTGCGCCACCTGGGAGCCCAAGTATTCAGTGATGCGTGAGAGAGTAACAAGGCACACACACACACAACATGCCTTCAGAATTTCCCTACTGCATCACTTTTTTTGCTCTGCCACTGAGCTCATGGATCCCCTCGCAGACAATCATGTCATACAGTACGACGCACCAAGGGACTAGAATGCACCTGTGCTGAGGCAGCATGGTAATTCTGTGCCCAGTGAACCATTGATACAATCCCACATCAATCCAGTCGAACATACATGCTGAATCTCCAGAAAACAGTCCCACTCAAAATAACCCAACACATCATAATATATAGCATAGTACATCCATTTTAGCAGACGGTTTTATCAAAAGCATCGTACAGACTAATACACACTGAAATGTAACTTGCAATATCTTATAACAACATTGTAGTTCATAGCTCTTGACTTAGATCCTCACATAATCCATTATTGATGACGTGTAAGCAGACAGAATTCTATGAAAGCGTATAACTGATGAAATCCAATTAAAATGCAAACGACAACAATAAATCAATAACGAGTTTGCAATTTTGGCAGCTATACATCACAACAGGACGAATACATCACAGCAGAGTTTCAGAAAACGTGTCTAACTTTATTTTCAATATCTTTTCAGATAAAAACACACACTTTGGAATGTGGTTTTGGAGGAACGGAGGATCCTCGAGGCAACGTTAAGGTCTATTTTTTTATATGACCTTTATTTAAGCAAGGAGTTTATTTATACAAGGGTCTCTTTCACAAGGAAGCCCTGCATCTACAATTTCATTTGAGAAAATCAAAAATCAAATACAATATAAAACAAGTAAAATACCACACAACACACATTTACAAGAAAACAATTACATTCCTCAATAAGAAGGTCCCCATATCAATATTTTAAATTGCCCGAGCGGCACAAAAACATTCCATTGTAATGTCTTTCGTAGTTGGTTCCAGCAATGAGGTGCTTTAAAATTAAATGTGGATTTACCTAGTTTGGTGGAGACCTGAGGAACCTCAAGAGTTAAAACTTCTTAGGGATAGCCTCTTTTTTTTCAATTTCGCCTAAAATGACATACCAAATCTATCTCAGCTCAGGCCCTGAAGCAAGGATATGTATATTTACATATGTGATAGTAAACACTTTGAAGTTTGTGTAAATGTGAATTGAATGTAGGAGAATATAACACAATAGAGCTGGTGGAAGAAAATATAAAGAAAAAAAACAACCGTTTTTTGAAATGCAAGAGAAAAGTCCCAGTTCTAGCAATCACTCCAAGTCTGATGGTGTCCACAAGATGGCAGCAGTGTATGTGCAAAGTTTCAGACAGATAACTTGAAGTATGAGCGAACTACATGACATCTAGTGTGAAGTCACCCAGGTACATTTGGGCAAATCGTGAAGGAGACATTTGGTTTCATATTAAATTTTTCTGCAAGAATATTGTCAAATCTGTATACTTGGACTTTGATTTAGCTTTTCCGGTATTAGTAGCCATATTATAAGTTCAACATTTGCAAAAACAACCAAATTTTATGACTTCATAACTCTGAAAATGAATTATAATTTTTGTCCAAAAGGAAAAGGCATGCTGTTGTACAAGGTTAGTAGCTACATTTTAGGACACATACAGGGTTACCGGATACTCCCGTAAAGCCCAGCTCATTGGCTATCTAGCTAGCTTTGTTGACCCTGATGAGTGCTTATTTGACAAAGTCGTTCAAGTGAAGACCGCCCGCGTCATTGGCGTGCCATGAAGGCGTCGCTCTCTGACCAAATATAGTGTCCTATAGGATATACTACACCGCTAATGACATAGTGAAGTCTGGTTACATTCTAAGATCTCTGAGGAATACATGCGAACGTGATTTGGCTGGTTGACAACGTTTAGGGTTAGATTTTCACAGATTCCTTTCTTTGCAAATTGAACGAGTGGAAATACAAAATCGATCGCGCATGCTATCCTTTTTAGGATATGAAAAATGATTTTATCTAAAAAAACAACAACTCTTGTTATCTCTGGGACCCTTTAGATGATAGATCAGAGCAAGATTTCAGAATGTAAGTACACGTTTCACCTTCAGAGGTGCATTTATAAAACCTAATGTGCGTGAAAAGTGTTTTGTTGTTAGGAGCTCTCCTCAAACAATAGCATGGCATTTTTTTGCAGTAATAGCTACTATAAATTGGACAGTGCAGTTATATTAACAAGAATTTAAGCTTTCAGCCGATATAAGACACTTATAAGTACCGACATTTATTTCTTCTCTAAAATCTGCGATCGTGACACAAGGCGCTGCATGATTTACAACTCTACCGTTGACAGGACGCCGATCCGTTCCAGGTATGAGGTGCTTTAAAATTAAATGCGGATTTACCTATGTCGGTGGAGACCTGAGGAACCTCAGGTTAACCAACCCCATGGTATCTCATGTTTTTATATTTTAACAGCAAAGATAAGGTCAGTAGAGCTTAGCAAACAAAAAGGGAATACAGAAGTGATTTACGGGACTTTAATGAAGACCAGCCAACCTTTTGGGTAAGTCTCTGAGACATCTAACATTTTCCAGTTGCCTTTCCTGTTGAAGTGGATGAAAAGCATGCCGTGTCATTTAAGGGAACCAATAACTCATGCACATCTGCATGGAATAAGGTCAACGTAAAGAGTGTCTATTGAAAATTATTGAAAACATGGAGCAGGCTAACTGACAGCTTAATCTAGAGCTTTAGGTTAACGGCCTCAATTAGATCCTCTTTCCTAAGGTCATACCAAACTCTCGATGCAATAGAGCATCCTTCTCATCTCTTTTGATGAAATATTCATTTGACAATGTCAGGCCATAGAAAAAAAATGTTTTGAACAAAAGCTATTGGTGCCTGAGGCTGGCCTTGTCGTTAAAGCATGTATATGATTCCTCTGCCTGCCATGGTACAAATCTCAGCATCTACCGGCCCTACACTGCAGCTCCCTTCTCTCTATCTCCCCTTCATTTCATACTATATCTGTCAAACAATAAAATATGGATGGACAGTAACATTTTGCAGGTATAATTTTACTTATTAAAACATGATTGAGAGATTATGCTCAAATATCAATATAAGTTATAGCACAGCACACCGGTAGCAGATATACACTGGTCATATTAGTGATGCTGTAATCAGAAAGAAACGTATGCTAACAATCTCTTTGAACTCTCATCAATATTCAAAGCAGTGATCGCAGCTCCACAGCCAGACTGGAGAGAGACAAAAACAGCCGGCACACTCTGTTCTGAATAACATCAAGGCAATTTGAAATCTGAAATAGTCACTAAGGAAACACAATGACGATTCAAAGAAATGTTGAGCAAATTACAATACCAAAACAAAATGATTTAATGGCAGCACGCACGCACCATTTTTTTTAGCCTGGATAATACCTGACAGCCTTGGACCGTTTTTCTCCACTACAACGCCAGATTCCTGCTGTAAACCCTGGACTATTGATCATCACATCTAGCTAGCTCCCACTGAGTGACCCAGCCCCGAAGCTAGCCCTGAGCCAGGCGCATCTCCCGGCTAGCAAACAAAATTACCACAACTACACTACCTCTTTCGCCATCTGGCCCGGCGCCCCCACCGTACCACCACAAGTGGCCCGCAGACGTATTTCCATCAGCTGTGCCTTCAACCGGCCTTTGCCGGACGACGGAGCAGACGCTTCTCCTTACCCCGGACTGCTAACTTTAAACGCCATGTCTCCCGCGTGCTAGCGTGGTAACAAATACCTAGCGGCTTGCCTGTTTCATCTATTGCTGTACACTGGACCCTATGATCACTTGGCAACATAGCTGATGCCTGCTGGACTGTTCATTTATCATGGTACTCCACTTTGTTTACCTAAGTTTATCTGTCGGCCCTAGCCCCAAACTGTGTGTAGTTAACCGTGTGTAGTTAATCCTGTGTGTAGTTAACCAACCCTCTCTGCCCATACATGGCCATTTTACCTGTTGTTGTTGTCTTAGCTGATTAGCTCTTGTTGTCTTACCCGTTGATGACTTAGCAATCTCCCAATCAACACCTGTGATTGCTTTATGCCTTGCTTTATGTCTCTCTCAAATGTCAATATGCCTTGTATACTGTTGTTTAGGGTAATTATCGTTGTTTTAGTTTACTGCGGAGCCCCTAGTCCCACTGTACATGCCTTAGATACCTCTTTGTCCCAACCTCCTACACATGTGACCTCACCCAGTATAACCAGTATGTCCAGAGATGCAACCTCTCTTATCATCACTAAGTGCCTGGGCTTACCTCCACTTTACCCACACCCCACCATACCCCTGTCTGCACATTATGCCCTGAATCTATTCTACCATGCCCAGAAATCTGCTCCTTTTATTCTCTCTCCCCAACGCACTAGACAACCAGTTTTGCTAGCCTTTAGCCTTACCCTCATCCTACTCCTCCTCTGTTCCTCGGGTGATGTGGAGGCTAACCCAAGCCCTGCGTGTCCCCAGGCACTCTCATTTGTTGACTTCTGTAATTGAAAAAGCCTTGGTTTCATGACAGTTAACATCAGAAGCCTCCTCCCTAAGTTTGTTTTACTCACTGCTTTAGCACACTCCGCCAACCCTGATGTCCTTGCCGTGTCTGAATCCTGGCTTAGGAAGACCATCAAAAAATTCTGAGATTTCCATACCCAACTACAACATTTTCCGTCAAGATAGAACTGCCAAAGGGGGAGGAGTTGCAATCTACTGCAGAGATAGCTTGCAAAGTTCTGTCATACTTTCCAGGTCTATGTCCAAACAGTTTGAGCTTCTAATTTTAAAATTAATCTCTCCAGAAATAAGTCTCACTGTTGCCGCCTGTTATAGACCCCCCTCAGCTCCCAGCTGTGCACTGGACACCATATGTGAATTGATTGCCCCCCCATCTATCTTCAGAGTTCGTTCTGTTAGGTGACCTAAACTGGAATATGCTTAACACCCCAGCAGTCCTACAATCTAAGCTAGATGCTCCCAATCTCACGATATGCAACTGTTCAGGGAAGTCAGGAACCAATACACACAGTCGGTCAGGAAAGCAAAGGCTAGCTTTTCAAACAGAAATGTGCATCCTGTAGCTCTAAATCCCAAACGTTTTGGAACACTGTAAAGTCCATGGAGAACAAGAGCACCTCCTCCCAGCTGCCCACTGCACTAAGGCTAGGTGACACGGTCACCATCAATAAATCCATGATAATCGAACATTTCAACAAGCATTTCTCAACGGCTGGCCATGATTTCCTCCTGGCTAACACAACCCCAGCCAACAGCTCCGCACCCTCGCAGCTACTTGCCCGAGCCTCCCCAGCTTCTCCTTCACCCAAATCCAGATCGCAGATGTTCTGAACTACTCTGGACGGTTCTGACCTAGAATACGTGGACAACTACAAATACCTAGGTGTCTGGCTAGACTGTAAACTCCTTCCAGACTCATATCAAACATCTCCAATCCAAAACCAAATCTAGAATCGGCTTCCTATTCAGCAACAAAGCCTCCTTCACTCATGCCGCCAAACTTACCCTAGTAAAACTGACTATCCTACCGATCCTCATCTACAAAATAGCTTCAAATACTCTACTCAGCAAATTGGATGTAGTCTTTCACAGTGCCATCCGTTTTGTTACCAAAGCGCCTTATACCACCCACCACTGCGACCTGTATGCTCTAGTCAGCTGGCCCTCGCTACATATTTGTCGCAAGACCCACTGGCTCCAGGTCATCTATAAGTCTATGCTAGGTAAAGCTCCTTTTTATCTCAGCTCACTGGTCACGATAACAACACCCACCTGTAGCACACGCTCCAGAAGGTATACCTCACTGGTCATCCCCAAAGCCAACACCTCCTTTGAACGCCTTTCCTTCCAGTTCTCTGCAGCCAGTGACTGGAACAAATTGCAAAAATCGCTGAAGCTGGAGACTTACATTTCCCTCACTAACTTTAAACATCAGCTATCTGTGCAGCTAATCGATCGCTGCAGCTGACCATGGTCCATCTGTAAATAGCCCTCCCAATCTACCTAACACATCCTAATATTGTTTTTATTACTTTGCTGCTTTTTTGCACACCAAAATCACTACTTTACACACCATCATCTGCTCATCATCATCTGCTCATCTATCACCCCAGTGTTAATCTGCTAAATTGTAATTACTTTGCTACTATGGCCTATTTATTACCTCCTTGTGCCCTTTGCACACACTGTACATAGACTTTCTTTTTTTTCTATTGTGTTATTGTGTAACTATCGTTGTTGGAAGGATGGTCGGACCAAGATGCAGTGTGGTAGGTTACAATTTTTTTATTTATGATAGAGAGAGAGCTGGCACAACACGTCCTGGACAAACGACCGCCTTCGTACGACAAGTGCGGGGAGCTGGCACAGGACGCACTGGGCTGTGAAGGCGCACTGGGGATGGATCATCACTGGAGTCTCCGGGCCATGGATCATCACTGGAGGCCTGGTACGTGGAGCTGGCACAGGATGTACTGGGCCGTGGAGGCGCACTGGAGGTCTGGAGCGTAGAGCTGGCACAACGTGTCCTGGACAAATGACCTCCTTCGCACGAGAAGTGCGGGGAGCTGGCACAGGACACACTGGGCTGTGAAAACGCACTGCGGATGGATCATCACTGGAGTCTCCGGGCCATGGATCATCACTGGAGGCTTTGGGCCATGGATCATCACACGAGGCTCCGGATTGCGAACCATTGCTGGAGGTGGCACAGGATGTACTGGGCTGTGGAGGCGCACTTGAGGTCTGGAGCGTAGAGCTGGCACAAACATGTCCTGGACAAATGACCTCCTTCGTACGACAAGTGCGGGGAGCTGGCACAGGACGCACTGGGCTGCGAAGGCGCACTGGGGATGGAGTATCACTGGAGTCTCCGGGCCATGGATCATCACAGGAGGCTCCGGACAGCAAAATGCTGCTGGAGGTTCTGGACTGTGAACCATCGCTGGAGGTTCCGGGCAGGGAACCATCACTGGAGGCCTGGTGCGTGGAGCTGGCACAGGACGCACTGGGCTGTGAAGGCGCACTGGGGATGGATCATCACTGGAGGCTTTGGGCAATGGATCATCACTGGAGGCTTTGGGACATGGATCATCACAGGAGGCTCTGGACTGTGAACGGTTGCTGGAGGTGGCACAGAATGTACTGGGTCGTGAAGGCGCACTGGAGGTCTGGAGCGTAGAGCTGGCACAACGCGTCCTGGGCAAATGACCTCCTTCGTACGACAAGTGCGGGGAGCTGGCACAGGTCGCACTGGGCTGTGAAGGCGCACTGGGGATGGATCATCACTGGAGTCTCCGGGCCATGGATCATCACTGGAGGCTTTGGGCCATGGATCATCACAGGAGGCTCCGGACTGCGAACCGTTGCTGGAGGTTCTGGACTGTGAACCATCGCTGGAGGTTCCGGGCAGGGAACCATCACTGGAGGCCTGGTGCGTGGAGCTGGCACAGGATGTACTGGGCCGTGGAGGTGCACTGAAGGTCTGGAGCGTAGAGCTGGCACAACGCGTCCTGGACAAATGAGGACACAGTGCGTAGAGCCGGTGCAGGATGTACTGGACATTGGAGGCGTACTGGAGACCAGGAGCACTGAGCCGGCACAACCCGTCCTTGACAAGTGCGGGGAGCTGGCACAGAACACACTGGGCTGTGGAGGCGCACTGGAGACACGGTGCGTAGAACTGGAAAACATGGCACCTGAACAGTGACCAACTCCACACGGTGAGTATAGGGAGTTGGTTCTGGTTCCCACCTTGGCTCCGATAACCACCCTGTGTGCTTCCCCCCAATTTTTTTTTGAGCCTGCCTCTCGGGCTTCCGTTGTGGCCGCGAACCCCTGTGTCGTCGCTGTCCCTCCCTTGATGCTTCTAATTGCTCCCATGGAAGGCGATCCTTTCCGGCCAGGATTTCCTCCCACGTCCAGGATCCCGTTCAATATATCCTCCCATGTCCAGGATGTCTGCTCCTCCTGGGCACGCTGCTTGGTCCGTGGGTGGTGGGATCTTCTGTAACGATCGGTGTTGGAAGGATGGTCAGACCAAGATGCAGCGTAGGTTAATAATTTTTTATTTACGATAACCGGCACAAAACAAGAAATAGTTACAAATGAAACATACAGCTTTGTAGGGCTTAAAAGCAACAATACAAAATCAAGATCCCACACACAACAGGTGGAAAAAAGGCTGCCTAAATATGATCCCCAATCAGAGACAATGATAGACAGCTGCCTCTGATTGGGAACATACCAGGCCAACATAGAAAATAAAAAACTAGACTACCCACCCTAGTCACACCCTGGCCTAACCAAAATAGAGAAATAAAAGGTTCTCTAAGGTCAGGGCGTGACATATTGACTGTACACTTGTTTATTCCATGTGTAACTGCTTTGCTTTGCTTTATCTTGGCCAGGTCGCAGTTGTAAATTAGAACTTGTTCTCAACTAGCTTACCTGGTTAAATAAAGGTGAAATAAATACATATATTAAAAAAACATGCACACATGCAGGCACATGAACAGAATTAGTGTATCTCTCTCTGAGAAATCCATCAAAAGATAGCTCTGCAAAATTATTACTATTACTGAGGCCTGTATTTGTTTGCTTGAATTTCGAGTGCACATTTACTTATATACTCTTACTGTCAACTGCGTTTATTTTCAGCAAACTTAACATGTGTAAATATTTGTATGAACATAACAAGATTCAACAACTGAGACATAAACTGAACAAGTTCCACAGACATGTGACTAACAGAAATGGAATAATGTGTCCCTGAACAAAGGGCGGGGGGGGGGGGGGGGGGGTCAAAATCAAAAGTAACAGTCAGTATCTGGTGAGGCCACCAGCTGCATTAAGTACTGCAGTGCTTCTCCTCTTCATGGACTGCAGCAGATTTGCCAGTTCTTGCTGTGAGATGTTACCCCACTCTTCCACCAAGGCACCTGCAAGTTCCTGGACATTTCTGGGGGGAATGGCCCTAGCCCTCACCTTCCAACCCAACAGGTCCCAGACGTGCTCAATGGGATTGAGATCCGGGCTCTTCGCTGGCTATGGCAGAACACTGACATTCCTGTCTTGCAGGAAATCACGCACAGAACAAGCAGTATGGCTGGTGGCATTGTCATGCTGGAGGGTCATGTCAGGATGAGCCTGCAGGAAGGGTACCACATGAGGGAGGAGGAAGTCTTTCTTGTAATGCACAGCTTTGAGAATGCCTGCAATGACAACATGCTCAGTCCGATGATGCTGTGACACACCGCCCCAGGCCATGACGGGACCCTCCACCTCCAAATCGATCCCGCTCCAGAGTACAGGCCTCGGTGTAAGCTCATTCCTTTGACGATAAACGCGAACCTGACCATAACCCCTTTTGAGACAAAACCGCGACTCATCAGTGAAGAGCACTTTTTGGCAGCCCTGTCTGGTCCAGCAATGGTGGGTTTGTGCCCATAGGCGACGTTGTTGCCGATGATGTCTGGTGAGGACCTGCCTTACATCAGGCCTACAAGCCCTGTCCAGCCTCTCTCAGCCTATTGTGGACAGACTGAGCACGGATGGAGAGATTGTGTGTTCCTGGTGTAACTCGGGCAGTTGTTGTTGCCATCCTGTACCTGTCCCGCAGTTGTGATGTTCACATGTACCGATCCTGTGCAGGTGTTGTTACACGTGGTCTGTCACTGCGAGGATGATCAGCTATCCGTCCTGTCTCCCTGTAGCGCTATCTTAGGCGTCTCACATTACGGACATGGCATTGCTTTGCCCTGGCGACATCTGCAGTCCTCATACCTCCTTGCAGCATGCCTATGGCACATTCACACAGATGAGCAGGGACCCGGGACATCTTTCTTTTGGTGTTTTTCAGAGTCAGTAGAAAGGCCTCTTTAGTGACCTAAGTTTTCATAACTGTGACCTTAATTGCCTACCGTCTAAGCTTTTAGTGTTTTAACAACCATTGCACAGGTGCATGTTCATTAATTGTTTATGGTTCATTGAACAAGCATGGGAAAAAGTGTTTAAACCCTTTACAATGAAGATCTGTGAAGTTATTTGGATTTGACAAATTATCTTTGAACGAACGACAGGGTCCTGAAAAATGAACGTTTCTTTTTTGATGACCTTTTTTCCTTCAAATAAACTAACCTCGTATTACTTCAGGAAGCTAACATGAGTCTTAAGGTGTCTGGCAAGGTTGCCTTCAAAAGTATTCACACCCCTTGATTTTGTCCGTATTTTGTTGCGTTACAGCCTGAATTTAAAATGGATTAAATAGAGCTTTTGTGTCACTGGCCTACACACAATACCTCATAATGTCAAAGTGGAATTACGTTTTTGAAATGTTTAACAAATCAATAAAAAATGAAAAGCTGAAATGTTTTTTGTCAAGAAGTATTCAACCCCTTTGTTATGACAAGTCTAAATATTTTCAGGAGTAAAAATGTGCTTAACAAATCACAGCAACAAATAAGTTGCATGGACTGTGCGAATATAGTGTTTAACATGATCTCATCTCTGTACCCCACGCATACAATTATCTGTAATGTCCCTCAGTCGAGGAGTGAATTTCAAATGACATATTCAACCACAGAGAGCAGGGAGGTTGTCCAATACCTCGCAAAGGGCACCTATTTGTAGACGGGTAAAAAAAAAAAAGCAGACATTGACGTTATTAATTACATTTTGGATGGGGTATCAATGCAGAAAGTCACTACAAAGATACAGGTGTCCTTCCTAACTCAATTGAGGGAGAGGAAGGAAACAGTTCAGTGTTTTCACCATAAAACAGTTACAGAATTTAATGGATGTGATACGAGAATACTGAGGATGGATCAACAACATTGTAGTTACTCCAAAATACTCCACAGTGAAAATAAGTAAGCCTTTAAAGAATACAAATATTCCAAAACATGGATCCGTTTTGCAATATGGCACTAAAGTAAAACTGATAAAAATCCATATTTTTTATATATTTTTATGTCCTGAATACAAAGCGTTATGTTTGAGTCAAATCCAACATAACACATCACTGAGTACCACAAACATGGTGGAAGCTGCATCATTTTATGGGTATGCCTGTCATTGGCAAGGACTAAGGAGTTCTTTTGGTTAAAAATCAACAGAATGGAGCTTAGCACAGGCAAAATCCTAGAGGAAAACCTGGTTCAGTTACTTTTTCAACAGACACTGGGAAACAAATTCAGTTATTCAGCAGAAGAATAACATAAAACACATGGCCAATATACAATGGAGTTGCTTACCAAGACAACATTGAAGTTCCTGTGTGGCCAAGTTACAGATTTGACTTAAAATTTATGGCAAGACTTGAAAATGACTGTCTAGCAATGATCAATAACCAACTTGACAGAGCTAGAAGAATTTAAAGATGGTGTGCAAAGCTCTTAGAGACTTACAGCTGTAATTGGTGCCAAAGGTGATTCGAACATGTACCGACTACTTATATAAATGAGATATTTCTGTAATTCTCAGCCATTTCTTCTGTTACTGTAAGTTATTGCTAGTTTACCCACCAGAGGGCATCTTTGATAGTATTTTGTATTGGCATTACCAGAGAATTTAAAACCTTTCTTGTAATAACATAGTATATGGGATTGATTTTAAGATATTTGGCTTAATTCATTTCAATATTAATATTATGGTGTTTCCATTCAGAGAAAAACAAAAAAACAAAACCCTAAGGTTTTCCATTAGGATGGAATGGAAAATATGGCACTGTACAACGTGATTGTCGGGAGTAGGCTACAGGATTGGAGGATTCTTCATTAGACAACTTTGTTCCAATATTTCTGTAAATCAGTGATATTTTTTCCCAAAGTAATTCGTTATGGATCCATAACTAAATGAGCATCTGCATTTTTCACCCTGCCAGCTCCGATTAGTACTATTGAGCACCATTGCATCAACTCGCCATCCGAACGTTCTATTCCCAGCTTATTGTTCAACATTACAATGCCTGCTTCGGTATTGTTGGAAACGAGACCTGCTCACGTTGTTATATAGTTAAAATGTAAAGAACAAAAATAATATTGGAACTCTGCGGTCTTTCAATTGTTTCCTATGGCGGAAATATTGGCATCTCTGTCTATTTCGCAAAATATCTCACAATGTGTACATTTGGACTATTTTTAAGTTGGAGGCCATTTTAAATCATGAGAATCTCCTCTTTCTAATTACGTAAGCCTGGGCAGCTAGCTTGGTTGTCATCAAATGCTAGCCCGTAAATACTTTTTGCCCTTGGAATGCTGAGCTCTCCCCATTGTTTTCCTATGGAAAGGCATGCCGGTCTATTTCACCAAATACCGGGTGTAACCGGTGTGAAATGGCTAGCTAATTAGCGGGGTGCGTGCTAATAGCGTTTCAATCGGTGACGTCACTCACTCTGAGACCTTCAAGTAGTTGTTCCTCTTGCTCTGCAAGAGCCATGGCCACGGATTTTGTGGAGCGATGGGTAACAATGCTTCGAGGGTGGTTGTTGTCTTTGGGTGCAGAGGGTCCCTGGTTTGAGGGACCCTCTGCACCCAAAGGGACCCTCAAACCAGGGACGTAATTATGTAAGTCTGGGCAGCGAGCTCGTTAATAGTCAGAAGTTTTTATTTTTCCCCTACTTTTACGCAGACATAAGCACAGTTGCGAATGTTCGATTCCATTAATTTGCTATGGGCTCGCTCTAGTTTTCCAGTTCAGCCAATGTTCTTAAGCCGTTTGAATTTTGACTTGTTCTATTGTCGTAATAACAGTGTAGCGAACAAATTCTTAGCTAACATAACGTGTAAGGTAACTTATTTGAAAAGTCATTACTTTATTACATTGAGTAGCAAGCTACCCCTTGGTCGTTAAGAATTTGTTCTTAACTGACTTGCCTAGTTAAATAAAGGTAAAATAATAATAATAATTCACATGCAAATTATTATATGCTATGGAGATACATTTGTGTCTTTTTGTCAAGAGCAAAACCTTTATTTTCAATCAAAAACAATTGTTCTGAAGGCAACTTTTTCCCTGACACAAAGGAAGTTAAAGCGGACAAGTCATCTCAGATAAGCAGCACTGGGCTGTATTGACGTATCCTAAAAATGACATCTGCTGCTTTAGATTGAACAGTTATTGTTTTCATATCTATAAAAAAATAAGCTGTTTTCTTTACTTTCAGAGAGCGAGCTGATCAGGGGGTCGAAAATGTAGATATTGCCAGATGTTCACTGTCCGAGGAACAGACCGAGGAAGCTTTATTGCTGGCAAAAGTGTCCATAACCAGGGGTAATTAAACTGTTCTGTGTTCTTTTTCTCCATCTCTGCCTGTCTTGTTGTACATGGAAACTGTTTCACATGCATTAATTAAAAAAAACTTAAGATGTCAGCTGCTAATTTTCAGATTTACACCACATAAACATAGCCATTTTCACAAGACTATGTGTTGCTGTCTATTGCTGCCAAGTCATTATTTCCCTGAGGGTTAGCCTTGCAATTACCAAGTGGTGAGACACATAGCCTTCTATATTTAAATGTTTCAGGTACACTCTGATAGGTGTCTGCGTCACATACAGTATCTTCTATTGACATTATCTTCTATTGTTTGTCCTCGTGTGTCTGTTTTTAAGCATAAAGTACTCTGTAGCCACTTAGTGTGGACACCAGGTGAGACCACACACAACAACAGTCTCTCCTTCACTTCAACCCTCTCCCCCTTCTCCCTAAATCCCCAAGGTTACAGTATATTAGCTGTTTTGGTGAACCCCTCCCACATCTGAACTGGCTGACACAGAGGGCACAGCATGATCATAGGTGAGCTCTCTCTATCATGCTCTCTCTATCCATCTGTCACTCGTCTGCAGGTATGTTTTGTTGTGAGAGAGGAAGCCAGTCCCGTCATCGTCACCTCACCCGCTCTTAAGATAACCCTTGGGCCATCTGGGGACCCAAGGCTGGTTAGGAGACACCGCAATTGTGATGAACTGAGAGAATTAGCACTGTAATGCTGTCTGCCGCTGTTCTTACCTCTTTCCCTTTCTGTCTTCTACACCTCTCTCCCCACCTCGGAGCAGGAGTGGTAAACACTGTTGAAGTGTATAATTGTAATACATACATGCAGACACAGCACCATTCAAATAATGGAGTTTGATACACCTGGTATTGGATATGACTGAAAAATAATGTCTCAGAGATTCATACCTGAACCACACCTTTATTTGTCAAGGAAGAGTACATGATCAGTGAATATATTCAATGTACAGGCTACAATGTGGGAATCTCATGCGTGGTAATATCTACAGTACATTTGTATATAGGACTTGCATCCTTGGCACAATAAAGATATTATATTCTACTCTATATGCAACAGTATAGCTTCCGTCCCTCTCCTTCCCCCTACCTGGGCTCAAACCAGGGACCCTCTGCACACAGACAACAGCCACCCTCGAAGCATCGCTCCACAAAAGCCATGGCTCTTGCAGAGCAAAAGGAACAACTACTTCAATGTCTCAGAGCGAGTGACGTCACCAATAGAAACGCTATTAGCGCGCACCCCGCTAACTAGCTAGCCATTTCACATCGATTACACATAGGCTTCATTAATGCCATTCAGACTTGATACAACAACTATGATAGCTGAGGTTCATAGATTCTGAACTAATATTCATACCAATCTAACGTTTTAGCTCCATACACAGATCGGCTACATACTGTAGCTAGCTACACATCCATAGGCATACAGTTATTTTTAATCCTCCACCACATAATAAGCAAGTAAATAGTTAGCTATATTACTCCATCTGCATTGCAAGGCAAGCTTACACAATTGTACATTCAATATGCCGTAAATGCTTTAGCAAACTAGATTCTTTACATCCACTGTTTCACAAGACGACAGCCTGGTTTGCTGGTTTTCTCAGGAGTCCCTAAAACATTAAACAACACAAATTACAAATTCATTATCCTAACATTAGCTAGCTGGCCAATGTTAACTAGTCAGATAACTTGCTAAATAGCAATTTTCGTAAATTAACTTTTTGTTAATAACATATGCATAAACGTTTGTCTCTATATTAACTAACATTTTCCTCTCAGTTGCACATGTTTTGCTTGACTCGTTATGACGTTATAACAACTTACATTTGGTTCCACCGTAATGTTTTGTCAGCCATCTTCATCCAGGGACGGGTGGCTCGCGTCAAAATTCGTCATTGGAACCACTCGATATGATTGGTCATATATAAACCTTGGGACCCAAATGCATAACGAGTGCTCTAATTCCCCCTTGTGGTGGTCTGGAGCAATGAAGCCGTGACGCTGGGTACCTCTGAGCTTGCACCGCCTCACAACTTTTAAAGGAGGAACCACTGTACATTGCATTTCAATGGTTGAATAGGAAATTACACATTTATTTTTGTGCAGACCTTTCAATCCCTGAATTGAAATGGAAGTGACCCAAACCTACTCCCTCAGTTTGGGACAAAGATGCAACAAAAGAACCCTCGTCTTGCGGCCTTTACATGAGGCCCAAGAGCATCAACTGAGGGTGAAATAGTGAGAAGAGAGAAATACTTCCACTCTCCAGCACACCAAATGTGAGTGCTCACTTGTATTCAGAGTAATATTTGATAATATATAATATAATAATTATACATGCTACTTAGCCTATCCGTTTAGCTGAAGTGGCTTGCTGTACTGAGTTCATACATTTTACGTACTGTATGTACATGATGGTGATCCTTGCGGGGGTTGAACCTACAACCTCGGAATTGCTAGCGCCAAAATCTTACTAGCTTAGCCACACAAGACCACTATGCCAAACCACTATACTTAATCCTGTATAGGTAAACAGCTGACTGGTGGATAATGACTGATGTATAGTAATACAATAAAAAAAGTAGTTCAGTCTGATTTCAGACCACTTTGGGAGAGTTTCCCTTAAATTGGTGGCAAAGAACAGATTTGTCATTGCCAAGAGCTTTGACATTTTGACTCCAGATTGCATGGTTTGTTCGTGCAGTTGCGAGGGTAGCCTTTGGTTTCCTCTGTCTCCTGACCCAGAGCAGCATTCCAGTTCTTGATACACTCAAACCGGTGCGCATGGTACCTACTACCATATCCTGTTCAAAGGCACTTACATATTTTGTCTTGTCCTTTCACCTTCTGAATGGCATACACACAATCTATGTCTCAATTGTCTCAAGGCTTGAAATACTTCTTTAACCTGTCTCCTCCCCTTCATCTACACTGATGGAAGTGGATTTAACAATTGACATCAATAAGGGATTATAGCTTTCACTTGGTTTTACCTGGTCAGTTTGTCATGGAAAGAGCAGGTGTTCCTAATGTTTTGTACACTCAATGCAGTTTTTTAAGGTAATACAAAGGCAGAGTGCAGTATCTGCATTTAAAGGGTCATAGGTCAAATCAGTGGTCATGGTTTATATGATAAATATTACTTAATAATAAGATGAGAAATCAGTGCATTTTTCTCTTACAACATATTTACTAGCTAGCAAGAAAAAAATCTGTAAAGCCATTTCTCTCAGTGTCACTGTTAATGGTAATGTGAAGAACAACATGAACTGCACCAAAATCAAATTAGGATATAGCATTAGGCCAATGAGACATTGTCTAATTTCTAAAATTCTCCGGTAGAATGCCCTCGTTTTATTTCTTCACACTCACAACCGTAAGCTATTTTCTGTAATTAGCTCGCCGTTAACTTGTAAATAATGGTCTTGTTGTGAGTTTATTTTCCTTTAATAACAAATACAAATTAGCTAAAGTTAAGACGTTGTCAGCTTTATGTTACGGTCCAAAAAAAAGTGGGGTTCTAGCTAACAAGCTAGAAACTAACCAAAACATTGTTTCGAGAGTTGGTTTTAGTTGACTGATTCGTTAGATTGACTTACACAAAAGACATTTTTACAATAATGGATTTATTCGTGTTAAAATACACCAGTTATGATATGTTGGACTACCAACCCTGATAATTTTTGTGTTTATACTTTTTCATCAAGACAACGACAAGTTTGATGTCGGACGACACTAGAATGTTCATAAGGTCACTGCAACAACTGTCTACAGACATGTCGATAGACATATTATAAACCAGCCTTTAATCTTGAAATCTTTGGTTGTTTAGTACACTACCGTACTCACTCTGTATAGCACATGGCCTCACATGTGAATCCTTAAAGTGATGGGTGGGAATAAGGCTTAAGTGTGTGACGATTATGAATGTGAAGAGCTCTCCAGTAGGTGCACTTGTAAGGACTGACACTGGAGTAGAGAAGTGAAGCAGGTACAGGGAGTCAAACATTTAATTGGAACAGACATGGAACAAGACAGGAACAGCGCCAGCACACAGGTATACAAGGACATATGACAAACAATTTTGAAGCTGGGAACGGAGAGATATAGGGGAGGTAATGACAGAGGTGATTGAGTCCAGGTGAGTGCAATAATCGCTGGTGCGCGTGATGGGGGAAGGCAGGTGTGCGTAATGATGCTGGCAGGAGTGTGTAACGCTGGGGAGCCTGGCGTCCTCGAGCACCAGGGGGGAAGAGCGGGAGCAAGCGTGACAGCACCAAAACATTCAAGGGCCATTTTTCTCAAAAGTGGGGTAACAAATTTCTCAACTTTCAAAGCAGAATTACTTTCCCATTGTTCCTCAACTGTAGTGTATGATATACCATTTTGTAGATCTGACTGTACTTTTATACAATGTAAAAAACACAACTTCAAATTTTGCTGCATAAAACAGAATAGAGCCAGTTGGTCACATTTTATATCATATGATATGGAAGATAGCCTGAGTGCCAGTCTGTTTGTGCCATTATGCCAACTCTTTGTCACTCATTGTCATGACAAAAAGCATGGTTTGACAATGGCAGCAATGGAGTTGACAAGAGCAAAAAAACTAATCTGGGACCAGGCTAGAGGTAACCTAAAAATGACAAGAATTGTAAATGCTGGTCAGTTGGTTGTTCAGAGCTGGCAATGTTCGCTAAATAGCCAGTGCGTCATCTATTACAATTAAGTCCTGAGCTCTGTTAAAAAGACAAACAGCCACCACATTACCACAACCTCATCCTTCCCCAACTATTGGCTGCCACTGGTTAAGTGCAGACACATTGTTCCAATTCCAATTAAATTGCTTTAGAGAAAGCTAAAATCAAAGGTCTAATTATTGTCTTTAGTGACAGTGTTGGAGAGTAGTGATATGTAGTGTAGTTCAACTAGTAATGTAACTGCATTTTGCAGTAGCTTGGTGGTAGTTGAACTTAATTCAAATCTAGGTAGTGTTTTCAGTGGTTAATAACTTTTTTTGACATGTAGAGGTTAGCTAACTACGGGAACTACACACTGTTTTTGGCTAAAAGAAAATACAATATGGGGGAAGTAAGCAATAAATTACTTTCTATTTTGGCATCAGACCTGCCTAATTTTAACTTGAAACATATTTTTTGTGTTTAATAGGACAAATTACACATTCTGATAACATTTTACCCTAAAGCGATCTGTCTTGCAATTTGTAGTCTGACATTTCAGATTTACATAATCATTTTTCAAGTGGTTTGGATGTAGTGAGCGCTCTGGACCTGGTTTTCATAAAGGATCTCTCTGTACTAAGCTCCGTTCACCTTTGTCTCGATCCTGACTAGTCTCTCCCAGTCCCTGTTGCTGAAAAACATCCCCTCAGCATGATGCTGCCACCACTATGCTTCACTGTAGGGATGGTGCCAGGTTTCCTCCAGACGTGAAGCTTGAACGGAGAAAAGTACAGAGAGATCCTTGATGAAAATCTACTCCAGAGCACTCAGGACCTCAGACACGGGCGAAGGTTCACTTTCCAACAGGACAACGACCTAAGCACACAGACAAGACAACCCAGGAGTGGCTTTGGGACAAGTTTCTGAATGTCTTTGAGTGGCCCAGCCAGAGCCCGGACTTGAACCTGATCGAACATCTCTGGAGACACCTAAAAAAAGCTGTGCAGCAATGCTCCCCATCCAACCTGACAGAGATTGGTTAAGTGCAGATCTGCAGAGAAGAATGGGGTAAATTCCCCAAATACAGGTGTGCCAAGCTTGTAGCTTCATCCCCAAAGAGACTCGAGTCTGAAATCGCTGCCAAAAGCACTTTAACAAAGTACAGCGTTTGGACACACCTATTCATTCCAGGGTTTTTCTTTATTTGCATTATTTTCTACATTGTCGAATAATAGTGAAGACAACAAAACTAAGAAATAACCTTTGGCATTTTTCCTATTTTGTTGCCTTACACCCTGGAATTAAAATAGATTTTGTATCATTTGATTTACACAACATGTCTACCACTTTGAAGATGCAAAATACATTTTATTATGAAACAAACAAGAAATAAGACATCAAAACAGAAAACTTGAGCGGGCATAACTATTCTTACAATTTGCTCATTCATCCCCCTCCACTCCCCTGTAACTATTCCCCAGGTCGTTGCTGTAAATGAGAATGTGTTCTCAGTCAACTTACCTGGTAAAATAACGGTAAAATAAAATAAAAATAAATTTCACCCCCCTAAAGTCAATACCTATTGCAGCAATTGCAGCTGCAAGTCTCTTAGGGTATGTCTCTATAAGCTTGGCACATCTAAAAACTGGGATGTTTGACCATTCTTCAAGGCAAAACTGCTCCAGCTCCTTCACGTTGGATGGGTTCTGCTGGTGTACAGCAATCTTTAAGTCATACCACAGATTCTCAATTGGATTGAGGTCTGGGCTTTGACTAGGCCATTCCAAGACATTTAAAATGTTTCCCCTTAAACCACTCAAGTGTTGCTTTAGCAGTATGCTTAGGGTCATTGTCCTACTGGAAGGTGAACCTCCGTCCCAGTCTCAAATCTCTGGAAGACTGAAACAGGTTTCCCTCACAAATGCCCCTGTATTTAGCGCAATCCATCATTCCTTCAATTCTGACCGGTTTCCCAGTCCCAGCTGATGAAAAACATCCCCAAGGCATGATGCTGCCAGCACCACGCTTCACTGTGGGGATGATATTCTCAGGGTGATGAGAGGTGTTCGGTTTGCGCCAGACATAGCGTTTTCCTTGATGGCCAAAAAGCTTAATTTTAGTCTCATCTGACCAGAGTACCTTCTTCCATATGTTTTGGGAGTCTCCCACATGCGTTTTGGCGAACGCCAAACATGTTTGCTTATTCTTTTCTGGCCACTCTTCCGTAAATCCCAGCAGAGTGTAAGGCTTAAACTGGTCCTATGGACAGAGCTTTGCAGCTTTTTCAGAGTTATCTTTTGTATCTTTGTTGCCTCTCTGATTAATGCCCTCCTTCCCTCGTCTGTGAGTTTTGGCCCTCTCTTGGCAGGTTTATTGTGGTGCCATATTCTTTAAAATTTTTTAATAATGGATTTAAAATGGTGCTCCGTGGAATGTTCAAAGTTTTGGATATTTTTTTACAACCCAACCCTGATCTGTACTTCTCCACAACTTGACCTGTTTGGAGAGCTCCTTGGTCTTCATAGTGCCGCTTGCTTGATGGTTCCCCTTGCTTAGTGGTGTTGCAGACTCTGGGGCCTTCCAGAACAGGTGTATATATAACGAGATCATGTGACTCTTAGTTTCCACACAGGTGGACTTTATTTAACTTATTATGTGAATTCTGAAGGTAATTGGTTGCACCAGATCTTATTTAGGGGCTTCATAGCATAGGATTTTTTCCATTTTATTTTATTTTTTTCATTTCACTTCACCAATTTGGACTATTTTGTGTATGTCCATTACATGAAATTAAATTACAGGTTGTCATGCAAACAAATAGGAAAAATGGCAAGGGGGAGTGAATACTGTTGCAAGGCACTGTATGGAATCATGTAACTAAAAAAAGTGTTAAACATAAAAAATATCATTTTTGGGGGGGATTCTTCAAAGTAGCCACCCTTTGCCTTGATGACAGGTTGGCAGACTCTTGACATTAAAATAAGGATCTAACCTAACAAAATGTGGAAAAAGTCAAGGGGTCTGAATACTTTCCGAAGGCTCTGTACTTCCATTCAATTTTTCAACTGGTACCTGTGGACCTTCAGACGGGTCTTCTGAGGACTGTGGGCGTCCTAGAGCAAAACAACCAACATGTACGCATTCGTGAGAGTCTCGCATTTCCACCAAAATATTAGTGTGTAGCTCAAACAGTTCGGGCTACAGACAGAAGTTGGCAGCTTGGCTGTACCGACATCAGACGGAGTCCTAAGATGCTTGTGGGGGTCGTAGAGCAAAACGTGTTCATGAGAGTCTCATCTTTCCATAGAGGGGTCATAATAGTTTGTAGGCCAAACCGTTCGGATGCTACAGACGATTTTGTGAGAAGATTGAAGGTTCCCTTCTATTAGAAGCACCTGATGCAGGCTGGGTGAAATTAAATTAGGGCTTATCACAAACTTGGGTCCGCATGCCAGGGAGGACTAATTCAATTGCAGAGGCAGATGACCTGGTGGGAGCAGAGGCTAATAAGTAGAGACCTGCCAGTCATAAGGCAGAGTTGGGTTAGAGCAGTGAACAGGGTCACTAAACAGAAAATATGCTCCACTTCCTTAAAAAATGTAAACTTCAGAGCATCTGTGTATAACACTGAGGCTACATTCCACATAATTAAGTCATAATTAAATATTGCTTGCTAATATGGACAAATGCAAAGACAAATCCAACATGTTGGAATAAAATGAAAGGAGAGTGGTGGATCTCAACGTGGAAGATATTAGTAATTTCTAGTGTGAATGAAACCATAACTACGGGAGTACCTGGGATCTCTCTCTACAGCAGAGTTTCCCAAACTCGGGTCCTTGGGACCCTAAGGGGTGCAGGTTTAGTTTTTTGCCCTAGCAATACACAGCTGATTCAAATAATTAAAGCTTGATGATGAGTTGATTATTTAAAATCAGCTGTATAGTCCTTGGACAAAAACCATAACATGCAAACCTTGGGTTCCCCAGGACCGAGTTTGGGAAATGCTGCTCTACAGAAAAAGAAAGTCCAGATTCCACATGGGAAATAAACACACAGCCTTCATAAGTCAAAGCCAGTGGCAGAACAATTGGAAAACAGGCTACAGTAATGCTTTTATAAGAAATAGAATCTACCATTGCAATTAGGCCTAACTTAAAGAACACAGGTGGTAGAGAACCAGTCAGTGTGGGTCTGTGAAGTTCACATCTGCTCGAAAACATTTGGATAATAAAAAAGTATTGGGTTTTTATTCTACTATTATTTCCTAGTATCATTGTTACCAGTCATTGCATTAAACAGGGACAAATACAATGAAATACATACAGTACATGAAAATGTAATGCTTAGATGTGAAGTTCACAAGATGAGGACAGGAAGAGGCGACGATGCCCAATGAATCAAACATGCAGGTAAACCACTGCAGACACCAATCCAGGCACATCTAAGCTGTAGCTAAACGCAAACCCGTCTCCATTTAGCAGCCAATAACACTATTAGTCTCACACGCAGAGTGTATCTCAGCGAAATCATTCATTTGGATGAATATCAAGGCACTTTATGCCCTTAAAGTCCACTCAACATGGGAAAAACACGAGACAAAACACAAAACAGTTGTATGACTCACACTGTAAATGAGATGCTGAATACAGTAGCATACACAATAAAATCAATCAAATTAAATTGCCTTCCATTGCATTCTCTTCACTGTTTTGAGACCACATATTACCAGAAGGAATCAACAAAATGCCCAAGATGCACTTTTCATAAGCTGTCATGAAACACAATGTAAAGATATAAAGCATTCATTGAATGCACTGAGCTAACCTTAGAACTTTTTCGAGTAAGGGAGCAGTATTCGGAAGTTCGGATGACTGAGGAGCCCATGTAAACTGCCTGTTACTCAGGCCCAGAAGCTAGGATATGCATAGAATTTGTAGTATTGGATAGAAAATACAGTTTCTAAAACTGTTCAAATAATGTCTGTGAGTAAAACAGAACTGATATCGCAGGCAAAAACCCAAGGAGAATCGATCCTGAATTTTTTGAGGTGACCATCATTTAAAATGCCTGTCTATGGGAAAATCAAAGGAATACCTCCCAGATTGCAGTTCCTTGGGCTTCCACCAGATGTCAACAGTCTTTAGAAAGAGTTTCAGGCTGGTTTTTTAAAAAATAAGCTAGGATTTGTAGTTTTTCTAGGTGGCTCTCATTTCGACTGTAGTGTTGTGTCGCGTGTGGATGAGGGCGTGCACTTCGTTATTTATCTCCAGTAATGAACATACTATTCTCCATCTTAAATTCAATAATTTATTTACATATTAGGGTACCTGAGGATTGATTAGAAACGTTGTTTGACTTGTTTGGACAAAGTTTATTGATAACTTTTGGGATTCCTTTGTATGCATTTTGGATGAGTGGAACAGGTGGATTACTGAATCAAGCGAGCCAACTCGCTACTGACTTTTTTGAGATATAAAGAAGGACTTTATTGAACAAAACAACCATTTGTTATGTAGCTGGGACCCTTGGGATTGCAAACAGAGGAAGATCTTCAAAGGTAAGTGATTTATTTTATCACTATTTCTGATTTTTTTGACGCCTCTGTTGGTCTGGAAAATGTTTTTAATGCTTTTGTGTGTGGGGTGCTGTCCTCAGATAATCGCATGGTATGCTTTCGCCGTAAAGGCTTTTTGAAATCTGACCAAGCAGCTGGGTTAACAAGAAGATAAGCTTTTAAACGATGTAAGACACTTGTATTTTCATGAATGTTTAATATTAAATTTTTTGTATTTTGCGCTCTGCAATTTCACCGGATGTTGTGGAGATGGGGAGCTAGCGCCCCACCTTTCCCAAAGTTAACCAAATGTTAAATTCTGAACAATGGGGTTTGACAAAGAAAACAAATAGGCAAGCACATGCTCACAGCAATCAATTAATTCCCATCACAAAACAGTGTAAGCTATGTAAAAAAATCAACTTCAATTTACTGATTTATTAGTGGCATGTTCTTGTTGTTTCAGCTTTAAGATTTCCATGGAAACAAAGGGCCTGCATAAGGAGAGGACCTTCCTTTAATTTTCTCCTGACAGTGGAACAGGAGCACGCACACACACATACACACAGATCTTAAGTTATGTCCTAGATGGTGGAGACACAACCAATTTAATTACTGCTGCAAAGTTGTAATTAGTAACAAAACAGACTATATAAAAGTAGATACTGTAATACACTCATATTGCCATGAGCTCAAAACTGTACAACTGCAGATGAACATGCTGGCATTTATACCTCAGTTTAACCAAGCAGTGTCTGAAAGGAGCAACTGTTAGCCCCCTGGACCATTTGCCAGAATGGCCAAGTGGTCCCAGCAGTGCTCTGTCTCAGGGTCAGTCTGGTACAGACCCCATTGGTGTTCTCCAGGGCCCTATGAGGACACACACACACACACACACACACACATACACACACACATTGGTATGCACAAGCAGAGACACACGCACAGACACACACACGCAAGCACACACACGCAAGCTCACGTACAAACACAACCACGCACACGCACACACACACGCACAATACATCCTTTCACTGTTAGCAGTGGAAACAGATCTACTAGGACAGCAGGGTAGTATGTTACACCAGCTATTCGATAGCGGTGCGAACACCATTTCATTGAGTCGCCAAGTGACAGTTCAGTCATTCAGTCAGGGTGATGTTACAGATGATTGCTGCTATATTCAGAGTGGCGCATTGTTATCATTCAATTTAAGTTGACAGGAATTTCAGATATACTCTCCTATCTGGGATTGACAGCAGGAGGGGAATTTCTCAGCTTGATAACTAGTGTGCCACCATCTAGAATTTGAAGCAGAAGTAGGATCATCATCAATGCTCTTTCAAACACCTTCACAATTCACTTCAACATCCTCTGTTCTGCTGGCTGCTCACATAAGGAACACTGTCACTGTGACAGTAGGAGCACAGCGCATATTTCAAAGACATAAGAATACAACAAAAACCAAGTATTATGTAACAGAGGATAGCACAGATATTGTCTTCAAACATATCCTGGTTGGACAACTTAAGACATTTCCACATTTCAAAAACCTATTCAAATTTAGATCAAACAAACAATTAATTCCAGACAATTCTACAGACAAAGGAGTGTTCTGATATCAGCACAAACTGCCTACACCATGTCAACAGACGCCTTCACCACACACTGCATGCTTCCATCAAATCAAAAGGAATCCAACGATCCAACTCACCTAAAAGCATGCTTGCACTATGTAGTGTGATCGTGAATACGCCTGAGTACATCCATGCAACTCCACTCCTGGTCCACTTTGGAATTCTGCTGTCACTGCTAGCTCTACTGTGAGGACAGGGGAACACACGCTGGGGCGCAGTGGGGGGAGGTGGTGGCTGGTGCGCTAACTGCCGGACTCACCCAGACAATAAAGCAGCTGTCAGTGGAGCAGCAGCCACAGCAGAGGTAGAAGGTAAACTGTAATATGTAGGAGGTACTAGGTAGGAACAGTTACTGTAGGGTGTAGGAGCTATGAAGGCACGAGTTACAGTAGGAGGTAAGCGGTTGGAGCAGGCACCGCATAAGTTACAAGGTAAGATGTAAGAGGTAATAGTGAGCGACTGTATAGGGGTAGGAGGTAAGAGCTACAGTAGGTGAACGGAGGTAAGAGGTAGGATATAGCATATTTGAGGAAAGTGGTAAGAGGTAGGAGGAGATCAACCAGCTTAGGAGGTAAGATATAAGGTGTAGTGACAGTAGGAGGAAAATATATATCTATTTTTAAATGTAACCTTTATTTAACTAGGCAAGTCAATTAAGAACAAATTCTTAAGTTTTATAAGTTCTGCTCCTGGCGTTCGTTCCCAGAGAATAGGACTTCAATCGGAGCTGACCCACTGCCTCTCTGTTGCTGTGTGTCTAGTTGTGCATGGTGAGCAGACACACAAAGGTGGTGTTAGCAAAGGACACTGTGTGATAGCTAGCTAGGAGGACACCTTTACACAGCAGGTGGGAGGTGGGGATGACACCGGTAGATGCCTAGACAGTGTCCATCCCCGAAAAACTCAAGTAATACTTTTATTTCCCATTTCTTTTGACCCACATTATAATCGCATAGACAAATTCAAGTGTCACGCAAGCATGAATCAAATCAAAGTTTATTTGTCACATGCGCTGAATACAACAGATGTAGAACTTAGTGAAATGCTTACTTACAGGCTCTAACCAATAGTGCAAAAAAAGGTATTAGGTGAACAATAGGTAGGTAAAAAATAAAACAAGAGTAAAAAGACAGGCTATATACAGTAGCGAGGCTATAAAAGTAGCGAGGCTACATACAGACACCGGTTAGTCAGGCTGATTGAGGCAGTATGTACATGTAGATATGGTAAAAGTGACTATGCATATATGAACAGAGAGTAGCAGTAGTGTAAAAGAGGGGTTGGCGGGTGGTGGGTGGCAGGACACAATGCAGATAGCCCGGTTAGCCAATGTGTGGGAGCACTGGTTGGTTGGCCCAATTGAGGTAGTATGTACATGAATGTATAGTTAAAGTGACTATGTATATATGATAAACAGAGATTAGCAGCAGTGTAAAAAGAGGGGCTGGGGGGAGGCACACAATGCAAATAGTCCAGGTAACCATTTGATTACCTGTTCAGGAGTCTTATGGCTTGGGGGTAAAAACTGTTAAGGAGCCTTTTTGTCCTAGACTTGGCACTCCGGTACTGCTTGCCATGCGGTAGTAGAGAGAACAGTCTATGACTGGGGTGGCTGGGGTCTTTGACAATTTTTATGGCCTTCCTCTGACACCGCCTGGTGTAGAGGTCCTGGATGGGAGGCAGCTTAGCCCCAGTGATATACTGGGCCGTATGCACTACCCTCTGTAGTGTCTTGCGGTCAGAGGCCGAGCAGTTGCCGTACCTGACAGTGTTGCAACCAGTGTTGCAGCGGTAGAACCTTTTGAGGATCTCAGGACCCATGCCAAATATTTTTCATTTCCAGAGGGGGAATCGGCTTTGTCGTGCCCTCTTCATGACTGTCTTGGTGTGTTTGGATCATTCTAGTTTGTTGTTGATGTGGACACCAAGGAACTTGAAGCTCTCAACCTGCTCCACTACAGCCCCGTCGATGAGAATGGGGGCGTGCTCGGTCCTCCTTGTCCTGTAGTCCACAATAATCTCATTAGTCTTGGTTACGTTGAGGGATAGGTTGTTATTCTGGCACCACCCGACCAGGTCTCAGACTTCCTCCCTAAAGGCTGTCTCGTCGTTGTCGGTGATCAGGCCTACCACTGTTATGTCGTCTGCAAACTTGGTGTTGGAGTCATGCCTGGCCATGCAGTCCTGGGTGAACAGGGAGTACAGGAGGGGACTGAGCACACACCCCTGGGGAGCTCCAGTGTTGAGGATCAGCGTGGCATATTTGTTGCTACCTAACCTCACCACCTGGGGCTGGCCTGTCAGGAAGTCCAGGATCAAGTTGCAGAGGGAGGTGTTTAGTCCCAGGATCCTTACCTTAGTGATGCGCTTTGAGGGTACTATTGTGTTGAACGCTGAGCTGTAGACAATGAATAGCATTGTCACAAAAGTGTTCCTTTTGTCCAGGTGGGAAAGGGCAGTGTGGAGTGCAATAGAGATTGCATCATCTGTGGATCTGTTTGGGCGGTATGCAAAGTGGAGTGGGTCTAGGGTTTCTGGGTTAATGGTTTTGATGTGAGCCATTACCAAAGCACTTCATGGCTACAGACGTGAGTGAAATGGGTCTGTAGTAATTTAGGCAGGTTGTCTTTGTGTTCTTGGGCACAGTGACTATGCTGGTCTGCTTAAAACAGGTTGGTATTACAGACTCAATCAGGGACATTTTGAAAATGTCAGTGAAGACACCTGCCAGTTGGTCAGCACATGCCCGGAGCACACATCCTGGTAATCCGTCAGGCCCTGCAGCCTTGTGTACGTTGACCTGTTTAAAGATCTTACTCATGTCAGCTACGGAGAGCATGATCACACAGTCGTCGAACAGCTGATGCTCTCATGCATGCCTCAGTGTTGCTTGCCTCGAAGCGAGTATAGAAGTGATTTAGCTCATCTGGTAGGCTCGTGTCACTGGGCAGCTCGTAGCTGTGCTTCCCTTTGTAGTCTGTAATAGTTTGCAAGCCCTGCCACATAAGACGAGCGCCGGAGCGGGTGTAGTATGATTCAATCTTAGCCCTGTTTTGACACTTGCATGTTTGATGGTTCGTCGCAGGGCATAGCAGGATTTCTTGTAAGCTTCCGAGTTAGAGTCCCGCATCTTGAAGGCGGCAGCTCTACCCTAGCTCAGTGCGAATGTTGCCTGTAATCCATGGCTTTTGGTATGTACGTACAATCACTGTGGGGACGACGTCCTCGATGCACTTATTGATAAAGCCAGTGACTGATGTGGTGTACTCCTCAATGCCATCGGAAGAATACCAGAACATGTTCCAGTCTGTGATAGCAAAGCAGTCCTGTAGTTTAGCAGCTGCTTCATCTGACCACTTTGTTATAGACCTGATTTAAAAACTGATTTAAGTTTCCCTGCAATAAAGTCTCCGGCCACTAGGAGCGCCGCCTCTGGTTGAGTGGTTTCCTGTTTGCTTATTTCCTTATACAGCTGACTGAGTGCAGTCTTAGTGCCAGCATCTGTCTGTGGTGGTAAATAAACAGCCACGTAAAGTATAGCTGAAAACTCTCTAGGCAAGTAGTGTGGCCTGCAATTTATCACAATATACTCAGGCGAGCAAAATCTAGAGACTTCCTTACATTTCGTGCACCAGCTGTAGATCGGGATTGGCAGGGGCGTGCTCAAGAGTGGAGGACCAATGGGAAGTGGGCCGCAATCACACACTATTGGCAAGACGTGTGTAGTAGTACACACACCACAGTCCCTGTCCATTGTCACTCAACAATGGTATTTTAATAAACACAGATCATCAGGTCTTCAATTTTATGATTATTTACGTTAAAAAATAGCTAAAGTTGTATTACAAAAGTAGTTTGAATTGTTTTGGCAAAGTTTACAGGTAACTTTTGAGATATTTTGTAGTCACGTTGCGCAAGTTGGAACCAGTGTTTTTCTGGATCAAACGCGCCACAAAATAGACATTTTGGATATACAGTGCCTTGCGAAAGTATTCGGCCCCCTTGAACTTTGCGACCTTTTGCCACATTTCAGGCTTCAAACATAAAGATATAAAACTGTATTTCTTTGTGAAGAATCAACAACAAGTGGGACACAATCATGAAGTGGAACGACATTTATTGGATATTTCAAACTTTTTTAACAAATCAAAAACTGAAAAATTGGGCGTGCAAAATTATTCAGCCCCTTTACTTTCAGTGCAGCAAACTCTCTCCAGAAGTTCAGTGAGGATCTCTGAATGATCCAATGTTGACCTAAATGACTACTGAGGATAAATACAATCCACCTCTGTGTAATCAAGTCTCCGTATAAATGCACCTGCACTGTGATAGTCTCAGAGGTCCGTTAAAAGCGCAGAGAGCATCATGAAGAACGAGGAACACACCAGGCAGGTCCGAGATACTGTTGTGAAGAAGTTTAAAGCCGGATTTGGATACAAAAAGATTTCCCAAGCTTTAAACATCCCAAGGAGCACTGTGCAAGCGATAATATTGAAATGGAAGGAGTATCAGACCACTGCAAATCTACCAAGACCTGGCCGTCCCTCTAAACTTTCAGCTCATACAAGGAGAAGACTGATCAGAGATGCAGCCAAGAGGCCCATGATCACTCTGGATGAACTGCAGAGATCTACAGCTGAGGTGGGAGACTCTGTCCATAGGACAACAATCAGTCGTATATTGCACAAATCTGGCCTTTATGGAAGAGTGGCAAGAAGAAAGCCATTTCTTAAAGATATCCATAAAAAGTGTCGTTTAAAGTTTGTCACAAGCCACCTGGGAGACACACCAAACATGTGGAAGAAGGTGCTCTGGTCAGATGAAACCAAAATTGAACTTTTTGGCAACAATGCAAAACGTTATGTTTGGCGTAAAAGCAACACAGCTGAACACACCATCCCCACTGTCAAACATGGTGGTGGCAGCATCATGGTTTGGGCCTGCTTTTCTTCAGCAGGGACAGGGAAGATGGTTAAAAATGATGGGAAGATGGATGGAGCCAAATACAGGACCATTCTGGAAGAAAACCTGATGGAGTCTGCAAAAGACCTGAGACTGGGACGGAGATTTGTCTTACAACAAGACAATGATCCAAAACATAAAGCAAAATCTACAATGGAATGGTTCAAAAATAAACATATCCAGGTGTTAGAATGGCCAAGTCAAAGTCCAGACCTGAATCTAATCGAGAATCTGTGGAAAGAACTGAACTGCTGTTCACAAATGCTCTCCATCCAACCTCACTGAGCTCGAGCTGTTTTGCAAGGAGGAATGGGAAAAAATGTCAGTCTCTCGATGTGCAAAATTGATAGAGACATACCCCAAGCGACTTACAGCTGTAATCGCAGCAAAAGGTGTCGCTACAAAGTATTAACTTAAGGGGGCTGAATAATTTTGCACGCCCAATTTTTCAGTTTTTGATTTGTTAAAAAAGTTTGAAATATCCAATAAATGTTGTTCCACTTCATGATTGTGTCCCACTTGTTGTTGATTCTTCACAAAAAAATACAGTTTTATATCTTTATGTTTGAAGCCTGAAATGTGGCAAAAGGTTGCAAAGTTCAAGGGGGCCGAATACTTTCGCAAGGCACTGTATATGGCCGGAATTCATCGAACAAAAAGGACCATTTGTGATGTTTATGGGATATATTGGAGTGCCAACAAAAGAAGCTCGTCAAAGGTAAGGCATTAATTATATTATTATTTCTGCATTTTGTGTCGCGCCTGCAGGGTTGAAAGATGCTTTTCTCTCTTTGTTTACGGAGGTGCTATCCTCAGATAGTAGCATCATTTGCATTCGCCAAAAAGCCTTTTTGAAATCTGACATGTTGGCTGGATTCACAACAGGTGTAGCTTTAATTTGCGATCTTGCATGTGTGATTTAATGAAAGTTAGATTTTTATAGTAATTTATTTGAATTTTGCAATCTGCATTTTCCCTGGCTTTTGGCCAGGTGGGACGCTAGTGTCCCACATAGAGAGGTTAAGGACAAAAAAATGAAGGTATTGGAGTGGCCATCACAAAGCCCTGACCTCAATCCGATATAAAATGTGTGGGCAGAACTGAAAAAGCGTGTGCGAGGAAGGAGGCCTACAAACCTGACTCCATTACACCAGCTCTGTCAGGAGGAATAGGCCAAAATTCAGCTTGTGGAAGGAAGGCTACCCGAAACGTTTGACCCAAGTTAAACAATTTAAAGGCAATGCTACCAAATACTAATTGAGTGTATGTAAACTTCAAACCCACTGAGAATGTGGTGAAAGAAATAAAAGTTGAAATTAATAATTCTCTCTCCTGTTATTCTGACATTTCATATTCTTAAAATAAGGTGGTGATCCTAACTGAGCTACGACAGAACATTTTTACTTAGATTAAATGTTAGGAATTGTGAAAAGAGTTTAAATGTATTTGGCTAAGGTGTATGTCAACTTCCGACTTCAACTGGGAGTCCTCAGACTGTCTTATAAAGGGAAACTTGAGTGGCAATTATAAAAAACTGCGCTATTTTCAACCTTCAAATCCATATGGTTCCCTGTGGATTCCTGACAAGAGTATTTAAAGAAGAATATCAAAGCTGTAGTGGGGTTTACCTCAAATTGAAGTCTGTTTGTCGCCCCCCCCCCCCCCCCATTGTTAAGAGCATAAATCCTTAATTTTGCAGAAAATAGGAAAAAGTGGTTTCACATTAAGAATATTGAATCTTGTATGATATCACACCATTCAGTTTATTCTCCAAGGACTTACTTGCACAATAACAATTCGGTACGAGACAGAAACGTCAGGACTAGAATACACGATTGGTGAACACCAAGCCAGAAGCACAATGATGCCTTTGAAGTACCAAACAAGAAAGTCAAATATGTGTACAGAGACAAAGTGCTCAGTGCTGCTGTTGGAATCCTGAATCCCCTTTGAAATGAATCTCATATTTAAATTTAACATCTCTCTTTAGAGAGAAGAGCCCATGGCTGCAAAAAGGAGAGACACATACAGATTGAATTCTCTGCTATCAGAAATAAGTTTACCTGAGGGTTTTTCAAGTCTAACAGGAAGGAGTTAAAGGGATAGTTCACCATGTGTGAATTTTTAGCATATGTACTGCTTATGACTTTCAACTTTCTTTCTGAAAAATGTTTTGAACATGTAGCAATGTTAGTGGAAATGGATTGAATCAGCTTGCGGTGCATTGAAAAGTATGAGGAATGAGAGGTGGAAGGGGAAGCATAACATGAGAAACAAACTTGAAATTAAATACAATTATATCATCCTATTGGTAAATCAGAAATAAGCTAATAAGTCACCTTTAACCTGCTAAGCAACTCCATTCTCCAGTTTGTAGTGGTCATACAATGCTGTTTGTCCTTTATTTCACAAACAGATCTGGTTTTTCTTCACAAGCAACTCCTCAAATTAGTCAGATTAGGCCCCATACAAATGTATAGGTTATATACTCCATCTCACACAAACAGCAGGCTTATATATTTTGAATGGTTGGTCAGATTGGAGAACCTATGTCAGGTGTGGCATAAATGCTATCCTGTGTAACCAACCCAGCCTGTAACCCCACCATCGTAATGCCATGGGTAAACCACGGCGATGACAGCAGCTGTCTTTGCTCTCCCAAGGTCCCAAACATAAAACGTGGCCAAGGCGCACCTTTCTTGTCTTCTGTAAAACTGGGTGTGTCACACCTTGATCTGTTTCACCTGTCTTTGTGCTTCTCTCCACCCCACTCCAGGTGTCGCCCATCTTCCTCATTATCCCCAGTGTATTTATACCTGTGTTCTCTGTTTGTCTGTTGCCAGTACGTCTGGTCTTGTCAAGCTTACCAGCGTGTTTTCTGTGCTTCTGTTTTCCTAGTCTCTGTTTTTCTAGCCCTCCCGGTTTTGACCAGTTCTGCCTGCCCTGACCATTCAGCCTGCCTGACCATTCAGCCTGCCTTGACCTCGAGCCTGCCTACCCCCACTGTAACTTTCGGGCTCTGACCTGGTTTATGAACTTCTGCCTGTACCCGACCCTCCCATTGTATTTCAATAAATACCATCTGCCTCCTGTGTCTGCATCCTGGTTTCGCCCTGGATGTGTTATAGGTATGTGTCTCAATTAGCAACCTATTACCTAAACTACTTTTGACCAGAGTCCAATGGGCCCTGGTTAAAATAGAAGTGCACTAAATAGGGAATATGGTGCCATGTGGGGGTCAATGACACCCCTGACTTAGAAATCTTGAATTGAAGCATATACAAGCACCTCTTATTTATTCACACCATCATACCATTAACCAGAGCTGAAGCATTATGCTACAGAACCCATATGCTCTCTACACCATATCCAGTATTGTCTTAGTAAAGATGTTCTGAGGCTAACATAATGCTGTCCTGTCTCCTTACCAATACAAAAGCTTGAGTATTCCCCTCAATACAACTAGCATGGTGCTGTGTGTAGACTAAGCTACTAGACTTAAGTAACAGAGCTCCCAGTGAAATTCAACCGTGTCATGATCTATAATTGTATCTCCCAGTGATAATGGCCTTTCATCCCAAACAGCTGACACACTCATCAATCATAGTTCATACACTCCAGCTTTAATTTCCACAATGTTCACAACATCATTAACATTGAGTAGAACGGGACAGACCTTCCAGATAATCTTTGTGCTGAAATACCCTTTTAGCATTGGTGGGGGTGCTGTATGTGTGACAGTGTGAATGAGGCAATGGAGTCATCGCTCTCCAACTGTCACTGTCATTTGAGCTGACGGAACATACTATGGAAAGAGATTGGTAAAAGTGCAGTTTAGCTTTGCTTCATACAGTGCCATTTGAGAATAGACCAAAGGAAAGACAAAACAGGTAGACAAGCAGGCAGGCAGACAGGTTGACAGGTAGACAGACAGGTAGACAGGTAGACCAACAATAGGTGTGCTGTGCAGTGCAACGAAACCCAAACCACACAAAAAGTCAGGATTTATCAAACAAAGAAATGTGGTTGGGCCAATGCTAACAAACAACCAATTTGAAGGCATTTTTACAATGCTGTGTGTTTTGACCTATAGTGCTGTATTACAAGCTTACAAGTTCAAAGAGTAACAAGTCCACCATTCCATTAGTTTTATTGGCACCATTCACAACAAAATAATACCCTCAATGTCTCAGTCTAACCAGTCAGATGTGGGAACTTCTGAGAGCTTCAAGCTCTTGAAATAAACATAAAATATATGCACCGTTTATCAATGCAGTGTTTAGCAAGCTTGGGATTTGAATAATGCCAGTAATTGGGTGGGAGCCTTCTGAAACTTTCATTGGGTTCTTCTTGATCTCAGGATCTAGTGCCTAGGCTTTGGCATTCTGGGTGTGTCCCAAAATGCACCTTATTCCAATAGAGTGTGCTTATTCAAATGGCACACTATTTCCTACATAGTGCACTACTTTTGTCATTTTATGCGGAAAAAAAGGGGCTAATCCTTAAGTTTTAAAAGTCTAAGCCGTTGGGGGGCCGTGTAACTGCCCCCCAGTTACACGGCCCCCCAACTATTTTCTACACCATAGAGTAATAGTGAAGACATCAAAACTATGAAGTAACACATGGAATGATGTCGTAACCAAAAAAAGTGTTAACCTCTTGAAGCTAGGGGGCACTATTTTTACGTTTGGATAAATAACGTTCCCAAAGTAAACGGACTATTTCTCAGGACTAGATGCTAGAATATGCATATAATTGACAGATTAGGATAGAAAACACTCTAAAGTTTCCAAAACTGTCAAAATATTGTCTGTGTATAACAGAACTGATATTGCAGGCGAAACCCTGAGGAAAATCCAATCAGGAAGTGCCTCTTATTTTGAAACCCTTCTGTTCCTATGCATGTCTAGCCTCCATTTAAAGGGATATCAACCAGATTCCTTTTTCTCTGGCTTCCCTAAAGTGTCAGTCTTTAGACATAGTTTCAGAATTTTATTTTGAAAAATGAGCGTAAAAGATCACATTGCGTAAGTGAATAAGGGGGGGCTCTCAGAGTGAGTTTTTGCGCTACAGCGTAAAGACGCCATTGTTCCTCCCGCTTTTATTGAAAAACCTACACACTCGGTTGATATATTATCGAATATATATTTTAAAAACTACCTGAGGAATGATTATAAAAAACTTTTGACATGTTTCTGTGGACATTATGAAGACTATTTGGAATTTCCGTCTGCGTTGTCGTGACCGCTCTTTCCTGTGGATTTCTGAACATAACGCGACAAACAAACATCGGTATTTTGGGTATAAAAATAATATTTATGAAACAAAGGGAACATTTGTTGTGTAACTGGGAGTCTCGTGAGTGAAAACATCCGAAGATCAAAGGTAAACGGTTAATTTGATTGCTTTTCTGATTTTCGTGACCAAGCTTCCTGATGCTAATTGTACATAATGCTATGCTAGGCTATCGATAAACTTACACAAACGCTTGGATTGCTTTTGCTGTAAAGCATCATTTCAAAATCTGAGACGACAGGTGGATTAACAAAAAG
Organism: Oncorhynchus clarkii lewisi; assembly: GCF_045791955.1. Taxonomy (NCBI): domain Eukaryota; kingdom Metazoa; phylum Chordata; class Actinopteri; order Salmoniformes; family Salmonidae; genus Oncorhynchus; species Oncorhynchus clarkii. The sequence continues at coordinate 27,610,414 of NC_092153.1, forward strand.
CTAAGCTGTGTTTTGCAATATTGCACTTGTGATTTCATGAATATGAATATTTTTTAGTAATATTATTTGACTGTTGCGCTATGCTATTCAGCGGTTGAGGACCCCAAGGGCTCTCTATGGTCAGGGCGTGACAGTACTCCCCCCTCCCAAAGGTGCGGACTCCGACCGCAAAACCTGAAGGGTTAGGTTGGGCAATTAGCGTTGGTGGCGGCTCCGGAGCAGAGAAAGGCTCCGGCCATGGAGCGGGACTGGACGCCGTGCCTGGACTGGGCACCGGCGTAGAGGAAGGCCGTTGACCGTCGCTGGAGGCTCCGGACCGTTGACCGTCGCTGGAGGCTCCGGACCGTTGACCGTCGCTGGAGGCTCCGGACCGTTGACCGTCGCTGGAGGCTCCGGACCGTTGACCGTCGCTGGAAGCTCCGGGCCGTGAACAGTCGCTGGAGGTTTCGGTGGAGGCTCATTTCCTTAACCAGAACGGTTACCTTTATGAGTCCCCTGACACTTGTGGGGGTCCGCAAAACTGAATAATCAAACTGAAACCGAACAGACCTAGAAAAGTACTAATTGCTAAGGACTAACTATAACCTTTCAGAAAGCAGACACACACACTTTCTATTGCCCATTGATTGTATTGGGCTTGAAACAGACCTTACCGGACAGAGGTTGCTCTTCGGTTTTGTGATGAAGCCAAGGTGTGGTTGAATTTATTCTGCCACTGTGTGTTCTTATTTTTTTGGCCTCACGCCTACATATCACGGTTGCAAGGCATATAAGAGAACCGGTTATAGAGCAAACAACGCAATTATAACACCACATAGGTTGTTAAATGGCTTTTTTCCCCCTATTGATTTTACCCACGCACCGCTACTGGCAATACCAAAGCTACTATTTGATCTCTAAAGACATTCCTCACATTATTCATCTAATATTTGATCTTGGTACAACACTAAATCAGCAATGTGTCGGTTGTTAGAGTTGACTTGACTAAAAGTAATTAAATTGCATTGAACTCTCATATTAACGTGCAAAGACGCACAAATTTCCAAAAGGTACCCACTTCAGTTGTACTGAAATTGCAATCTGGGATTGGTACATACACATTTTGACTTTTAAAGTAATGATATATTGCCATTGATCCTTGCATCCATTGCTCCGTCTATGAATATGAGTGTATTACATTACATTACATTACATTTTTCCTGCCCCAACCCCTTAGTTGTTCTCAGCCCTTAACATCACAGAAGAGACTTCAAAGATTCAATTAACCCTCCTGTTGTGTTTGTTTCATGTTAATTCATTCTGTGTTCCTTGTCCTAAATTACCACCCCATTATAGCTGATTATAAATCCATAATTATACATATGTTATCACCTAATGTTGTGTTAAATCTTTTTATCAACTTAAGTTCTTGTGAACATTACAAGTTTTGAACTTCTATTTGTTATTTATGGCCTGTAGGCCTCATTGACCTGAGCTCATACAACTCGTTTTTGAGTAAATAAAATGCATAATGTTTGGATTATTTTGACTATAACAAATACTCAGATGAAACATATTGTGCTATTTATCACTTTGTGTCAAAGTTTATTAAGGACATTTGTTTTGAAACCATTTCAACATTTTAAAAAGTGGCACAAAATAACATCGGTTGAGTTCCCGGTCAAAACTGACCGGTATGATTTTATTCGTAAAGAAAGGACATAGGCCCAAAACCACACTTTAAACTTTACCATATTACAAAATGTATGTCTGAACGCACTAAAGAACAACAAACATTAAAATGTTCACAATCTGTCAATCAATGGAGGTAACATTTTGTGTATTCTCATGCACATGTTGGAAAATAAGTGGTGGTTGTTGCATGTGCCTGGACTTGGGTTATAGATGAGTGGCAGGCTCTCCACCCACTTGTGCCAAACCTATCTGACTGCTGCCAGCTTGTCTGGTTGACGGCGGCCTGGTCATGTATCATGGTTGTCGAAGCGAATCACCCTTGACAACACGGGTGAAATGTCTGAAATGACAGTGGCACGACCAGACTCTGCATCCCATAAACTGGTGGTAGATTGTTTCTGGACCAGTACACGCCAGCCAAAATCAAGAGACCCACGTATGCTTGAACATCTGTCTGGTCTACCTACTTCCAGTTGTCTTTGTAAACGTGTCTCCCCACCAAGTTGGTCATGTTGATCACTATAGTTTCAATTGACTGTCAGAAACAGTTCAAATCAGGATTTTATGTCATCAACCCGGGATATGGCCCTATCTCGTTGGCCCTGGGCTCATCCTGATAACATTTTCAGCCGACAGCCGACCTCTCCTCTCAGGTGGGGAGGAAGACCAGGACAAATTCCCATTCTTTGACCCGGAATGTAACAACAACCTCAGCAGGGCCCTCTTCCTCATCACTGGAATGTAACAACAACCTCAGCAGGGCCCTCTTCCTCATCACTGGAATGTAACAACAACCTCAGCAGGGCCCTCTTCCTCATCACTGGAATGTAACAACAACCTCAGCAGGGCCCTCTTCCTCATCACTGGAATGTAACAACAACCTCAGCAGGGCCCTCTTCCTCATCACTGGAATGTAACAACAACCTCAGCAGGGCCCTCTTCCTCATCACTGGATTGTTCCACATCGGTTGTCTCTTGGTCTGGATCATATTCTGTGTTGTCTTCAACTTCTGACACTTCCTCCTCTAATGCATCTTCACTGTCAGTTTCCTGGCCTCTCTCCTGTCATGATCAAAGATATGACCAAGAACCTCACAAAGTATATCGGTTGGTCATTGTGCTGCCACTGAATGCATTGTGAGCAAGGCCTCAAAAAAGCTTTACTTTCCAGAGAAAAGTTAAAATGTTGCGATTGTTTGTGAGAATGCCAACAGTTGTGGTTCCCGTGGGGGAAAGGTTCCCGTAGGGGGTTGCTATGGAAGACAAGAAGGGGAGTGAGGTGTGTGTGTGTGATCAAACACACATGCATGTGGGGGTCTGGGAGAGGAAGTGTGTCCATCTGATGAATGGGCATGTTCCTGAACTCAATTTTATACACTAATTGTAGTCTCATTCATTCATTTCTAATGACCGGTCATTTTTGACCGGGAAAACCACAGGTGTACAAAAGTCAAATAAAAACCCCAAAATGTAATGAAAATCATAAAAATGTATTTTGTGTGTTCAGACGCCCTGTGTACCTTTTTCAGAGAGAAACCTTGTAAAATCGGTCCAATTCGACCGGAACACAACAGGTGGGTTAACTCAGCAGAGAGACCAAATAAAAATGATCCAGAGGAACTCACATGCACATGAAAATGCACATGTTTGTATTAATTTCAGCCAGCCGGTCTGAGGACAAACGTCTGAGAAACCATTTCATCATGGTTCCTCCAGACTATGAGCTGGTTATACTGTGGAGGAGCAGTGGACTGCGAGGCTAAAGCATCACACCAACAGGGTCATGTTCATTAGGCAAGAAACTGAAGAAAATGGTCCGAAATAAAGGGAAATGGAGTAAAATAGGTAGGTACTACCTGGATTTGTCCAATAGAAATGTTAATTTTCGTTTTCCCTTGCAAAATGCTAAAGGATTTTTTGCTGCGTACCCTAATGAACGCAACCCAATATAAGGGAGCATAGGGGCGAGTATTAAGCAGACTGACACTACTTTTCAGCCCCCCATAAAAGTGACATGGTGTGAGAAGGCGATATGGAGTCCCCCCCCCCTACCACCGTAAAGCTGATTTAAAGCTATTCTCCACATTAATACTGTGTTTATCGATCTACAGTAATTGAAGTACATAAGCTTGAAGAACATAATGTATAAAGCTGGACATACATTCAAATCCAGACAACACCAATAAATACAATCAACAGGCATTAGAATTGACCAATATACTGGGTGCAGGGCAGCCACACTAATTTCTGATGGCCCATGGTTAGACAGACAAGCAGACATACAGACAGGTAGGCAGACATAGATAGACGGTGTGATATTGACCTATTGAATGAGCTTTCTGCAATATGGACAGAGGAGAAAACTCCAGACTCCATATAGCTCTTTCAGCAAACAAACACACACAGTCACGCATGCACAGACGCACAACCAAAGAAAATACACACACAGTCACAAACCCTCACACAGACAGACACACACAGTCATGATTGACTGTTACAGAATACAACAGCCCTTACTCTAGTATCAACAATCTATGGTCACAAGCTGTATGCATACACACACACACCTTCTGATTCCCAAGTAGATGAGTACATACAGACACACTAATGGAAAACTGTAATTTATCTGGTAATTTGGTGGGGTATTATCAACAGTAAAATAGTGTAAAAAGATTTACTGAAGCATACTGAAATTTATGATGCGTTGTGGGAAAGGTTTGTGTGCAGTAATTCCATCCCACAGAATACAGTACAGTACCGTGTTATTGGAGTGCCAAAACCATTTTGACCAACAGTGGGTGCATGGTATTGCTGTTTCTGGCACATTAACATATTTAAACAATGCTGCACCAATTTAACTGGTATGTAGTAGTAGCGCCCTATGAAATGAAAATGTATAGGGGACAGATTGGAATGGCATCACGTCTTAAACCTTGTTGAGCATTTTGACATGTCCTTTTGGTCAGTTTTGCCCTGTAGTCGCAGCCAATTTGAAAGCATTTGATAAGACCTCTAGAAGTGCAAGTGATATAACACACCAAATATGAATTGATATGCTGTAATGTGTAAACACATTAGCTATCAGCCAACCTGCTTGCACCAATCCCATGTAATTACAGTATAATACTGTGAAATACAAATCCCATCCTCCCTTAAAGAATTTAACTAATTCACCCATTCATTCTATACAATTACATTAGCATTTACTTTTTTTAAAACAGTATAATACAGTCAATTCTACAGTATGTTTTTTACTGTGTGTCATTACTCAGTACTTGCTTTGATACTGCATTTAGATTACAGTAGTTGTACTCCAATAGGAAATACAGTAACTTACTTACCACTAGCTGCCTGTAAGTTACTGTCAAATTCACGACATCCTCTTTACAGTGTGCTATAAAGAGTTGTCCATAACACTTATTAGTAAAGTAGTATAGTAATTTACTGTGTATTCAAAATACTATACATTATAAAAAATTGCTTCTCAAATGTCAATACAAAAAGACAATAAATCAAATAATCTGTTGGCATACTGTAACCTAACAGAGACACTGTATATCAAACATGTATTCACTCAAAGCAGGGAACAACGACAATGAAATCAATAAACTGAAAGAAATGTCAAAGTCATGCATTTGCTGTACTGTTACCAGCTTCGAGTTCTGTCAAGCACAGCAGAACTGAAAACAATCAGCAACAACGGAACAGCGTCGCTCACCTCGGCTCAGTAGACTGGTCCACATATTCACACACACAACTCCTCCCTCCCAATGCTGAATAGAATCTGTGTCCTCCTATGTTAAAAGAGAGATCGAGAGAGAGGTAGGTGTGTGTGTGTGTGTGTGTGTGTGTGTGTGTGTGTGTGTGTGTGTGTGTGTGTGTGTGTGTGTGTGTGTGTGTGTGTGTGTGTGTGTGTGTGTGTGTGCGTGTGGAGGGGGGTGGCAGAGAGAGACAGAGAGAAGGAGATTGAAGGAGAGAGAGGTGGACTAAGAAAGAGAGAGTAGGGGAAAAGAGAAGGGGACTAAGAAAGAGAGAGTAGGGGAAAAGGGAGAGGAACAGACAGAAAGAGAGAGCTGAGTGAGCGAGAGAAAGAAATGCTGCACTGTGTTGAGTGGTGAAGAACTAGTGCGCCTTGCCTCTGAGCCTTATCGTCAGTGTGACAACACACTTTAAGATCAGCACACCTCCGCAGCTCCCTAGACACTGGCTCATTTCCCCCTGAGCAAAACCCTTCACTCAGTGGGAAGAAAGAGGGAGTGACACGCGCGCACACACACACACACACACACACACATCACACACACACACACGCAAGCTAGCACGCACATGTGCACAGGCACACACACACACACATGCACTTACACACAAACACAGATAAGCCATGCCACTAGAGATAACAAATGAGGTGAGGAGAGACTAGTTCACAGTGACACTTCTGAGTAAGTTGTAAATAAGTGTGTGTGTGTGTGTGTGTGTGTATGTGTGTGTGTGTGTGTGTGTGTGTGTGTGTGTGTGTGAGAGAGAGTTTGTTTGACGTTCAGAACATGTTATAACATAACATTCCTCTCACTATCTGACCAAGCAGCTAACAAGCCGATAGAGACTAACAAGAGTAGACAGGCTATCATCTTTATCACACATGTATGCACCACACATGTATGCACACACGGTTTAAAGTGAGAGAAATCAATGACACACGTGCACGTAGTTTCGCAGGGCCACACGCAAGGTGCGAGCAAGCGTGGTATGCCGGTGACACACACACATACACATTTTTAAAGAGGAAGAAGACATCTCCATCAAATTTCAACTGACATATCCCTATCGGCATTTCCTTTTTAATCTCTGAACCTTTAGTGCCTGTGAGTCCCTATTAGTGGTTGCCAAATTTAATCCCTGTATGAAGGAGTGGGAGGGCTGGGGTCTTCCTGGCGTCAGCAGGGCCTGGCACGGTCCAGGCATGGGATAAATAAAGCAGGACTGGCACGGAGAGCCAGGCACACAGCACCAGGGAGCCTGGCCGTGGCCACAGTGTGATGGCATGGCCTGTGCCAAGAGAGAAAGGGAGAGAGAGAGAAAAAGAGAGAGAGAACCTCCTGCCAAATGTATGACCATATTAGAGACACATATTTCCCTCAGATTACACAGACCCAAATAGAATTCGAAAACAAATCCAATTTTGATAAACTCCCATATCTATTGGGTCAAATACCACAGTGTGCAATCACAGCCGCAATATTTGCGACCTGTTGCCACAAGAAAATGGTGATCAGTGAAGAACCATTTATGTTTTAATACTTTAACACGTACTTTAACCATTTGCACATCATTACAACACTGTATACAGACATAATACGACATTTGAAATGTCTTTATTCTTTTGGAAATTTTGTGAGTGTAATGTTTACTGTTCATTTTTATTCTTTATTATCTATTTCACTTGCTTTGGCAATGTAAACACGTTTCCCATGCCAATAAAGTCCCTTAAATTGAAATTGAATAGAGAGAGAGCGAGAGAGGAGAGAGAGAGAGATGACGGACTAGAACTACAAACACTGAGCTCCCGACAGAGACAGAGCATGTGTTCTCACTGACACAGAGTGAGAGCCTCAACATGTGCCAAACGCCACAAATGTTCCACCTTCTGATATAGCAAACATATGTCTCGAGCCTTGGGGAAAAACATGAGGGATGTACTATGGCCGGAATAAAACAAAGCTTCTGAAAAGATCTTGGCTATGTAAAGCTCCTCAAATATACTGTGTGCTGCCAAGTCAATGGTGCTGGCCAGGAGTAATACTGAGAATGATGAAATACAAGGACAGTAGCCATAGGGGGTGTCGCTGATTCAAACAACTTTTTTCATGTGGGATATATTTCAATCTCTCTCTCATGTCAATCTACAAGAACAGACAATAACGTGCTACGTAAAGAGTGTGAAAGTGACCTTGGCGTGTGAAAGCAATGCATGCACAGCAGTCCGCCACAACCCCCGACACTACACAATGCTACGCTATACTTGGGTACACTACACAACAAGCTAGTCCCACTTTGTTCCCTATCACTTTACTTGGCCATAATCCTTGCAGGAAGCAATATGGTGGAAGCTTTACTACGACACTGCTTATACCTATCCAGATATGCTAACCACATTGAGGGGTTATAGGGAGCAATTTGGACCAGCTGTACTCCATACCCTGTCCTAATGAAAACGACCTTGGAAGGAGCTTGGTGGACAGGAGCAACAGAAATGTCAGTCAAACATCTAGCTCTCTCAAGATCGTTCTCTAGAGGTCCTACTGGTCCCAAAGCCCAATCAGTCTGTCCTCGCCCCTCTCCTCCCGCTTCCCTTCCCCCTAACCTGCCGTGTTAGCCCTGCTCTGCTTCTGTTGACAGGAGGCCGTTTGCCAGTGCCTGAATACCAAATCCCCGGCACTGGATGCCACTCACACCAAAATTAGATCACTTTTCATGTGCATAATTTCTCTAACCTAAACAGAAGTTGTCCTTAATGGAAACTAAAATAGAGAGATCCCACACCACAGCCCGGAATGCTGCACTGCTCTTGCCGTTATCTGTGTGTGTGTGTGTGTGTGTGTGTGTGTGCCCGCGCACGTGCATGTATGTGTGTGCACACAAGAGTGTGTGTGTGTCTGAGTGAGTGCCAATGTCCTCTGTGCAATCTGTCCCAATAGCATCTTGATGCTCCCCAATGACGTGTCAGCAGTTTCCCTGACCTAGCTAGCAGCTCATTTCTCCAGTGACCGTGCCAAGTACAGAAACAAATAAAGCCTGTCTGATTGCCCTCACTGGTGAGTAAATCAATTAAAGGTTGAGTTCCAAATGGCACCCTATTCCCCAAAATCGTGCACTACTTTTGACCAGAGCCCATGGGCTATTTATGACTCTGCCATAGCATCTGGAGCAATGCTTCAATTATCACCAAGAGGGGGCCAACTTGGCATCTTGCCAATGTCTGCTTTCATGCTCGAAGGGCGATTTCAAATTGTGTCCGTTACAATTGTAAAGAAAGAGGCGAACAAATGAGTTTGAATTATACAGTACCAGTACCATGTGATTACAACACTGGTTGGGAAGAGCAATTGGGGAATAACGAATTAGTCACTGATTAGTCACTGGTGCGATTCAGAAAGTCTTTTTGATGACTATATCAGAAGAGAAGGACTAAACACACTGCGGAAACACTCTCCTCAGGGACAGGCAGAGGGATGTTTTTTTTGCGTGTGTTTTGTTCGTTTTTTTGTCATCAATGTTGGGAGATGTATAGACGAGCATATACGTATGCACACACACACACACACACGTTTTGTTGACATTGAGTGTGAGGTTACTTTCCTGACACCACACTCCGAGGGCCCTCACCTCCTCCCTGTAGGCCGTCTCGTTGTTGTTGGTAATCAAGATCCCATTACATGATAATATTTACAGCATGGCCCAAGAGACACAACACATGAATTAATTAATAAAGTAATTAACTTTCCAAACAGTTATGCTCCCAGCCTAGGTTTGATAAGGTCATTGTTTCTGTCATACAAATCTCAAGGTGATGCAAATCGACTATGGGTGAAAATGTGCTTTGTTGCTCACTCATGACTCTTTTACATTTTACTTTTACAATAGCTTCAGAGCTCAGGAACCTACCAAAGCACCAGAACAGTTTTTACCTCAGTGCTGTGTGTAGCCTAAATGCATGCACATAAGACAATTGCATTTGTACTTTCAGATACTATTTTTGTATATACGGATGATGTTGCCCACCATTTGCACGGTGACATTCCTCTATTTTTATTATTGAGCTCTCATCAAAGAGACATTTCAATGTTGTATTTACAAATTACATATAAATGCCAATGAACATGAAAGGTCAAATTCAAAGAATTGCTAGAATTTCAATGAAACCCCAAGGCAAATTGTTTCGTCTACAAATTATTGTTATTCTGATCACTGGAAGCATATACCTGTGAGGGGAGTAAAGTCCCCACAACAATTCTTTGGTTTATAAATCAACCATGGGAAAAAAAGGGGCTACTGTGCAAATAGTTTTATTTTATATTCATAACACCAACACTTAAACCCTTTTAGCGGCTCTATGGTGCAGTGTCTTGGCTACTGCTTTTTGTCAGCACTGCCATCTAGTGGTGAGGCCAGTGTTTTCTTGATCCTGTAGGCTGGTAGTTGGTACTGTTTAGGCTACCTGCACCACAAGACCAAAAGTATGTGAACATTTGCTCGTCGAGCATCTCATTCAAAAAATCATGGCCATTAATTGAGTTGGTCCCCCCTTTACTGCTATAACAGCCTTCATTCTTCTGGGAAGGCTTTCCACTGGATGTTGGTACATTGTTGCACAAGAGCATTACATGCTGACCCAGACTGCTCATGTGCACCATCGCACGCATGAGGATTTTGTCCACCCACAGCAGACGCAATCACGACACGCAGGTTGAAATATCAAAACGAACTCTGAAACAACTATATTAATTTGGGGACAGAACAAAAAGCATTACAGATTTACGTCAATTTCGCTAGCCAACTTGCTGTTGCTATCTAATTTGTCCTGGGATAAACATTGGGTTATGCCAGGGTAGGTCCTCTACTCGGACAATTTATCCATAGATAAAATGATAAACCAAGTTTGTTTCTGGTAATCTCTCCTCCTTCAGGCTTCTTCTTCTTCTTTTGACTTTATGGCGGTTGGCAAACAACTTTAAAGGTGCATTACCACCACCAACAGGAATGGAGTGTGGACCTCAGTTCATCTTTCAGTCACTCATGTGGGTATATGCTCCTAAAAACCAATGAGGAGATGGGAGAGGCGGGACTTGCAGCGCATCAAGCGTCAAAAAAAGAATCAAGTTCTATTTTAGCGCCTGGCTACACAGATGCTGGTTGATGTGCGCAATCAGTGTGGGCGCAATAATTAAATAACAGGTGTAAATGTATTTTGCGACACTCGCGCACGCGACGCGAGAGGTGTGGTCAGCATGTTAGTGAGGTTGGGCACTGATGTCGTGCGATTAGGCCTGGCTCGCAGTCGGCGTTCCAATTCATCCCAAAGATGCTCGATGGAATTGAGATCAAGGTTGCACAAGCCATTCAAAGTTCTTACACACCGATCTCAACAAACCATTTCTGTATGGACCTTGCTTTTTGCACGAGGGCATTGTCATACTGAAACAAGAAATCGCCATCCCCAAACTTTTGCCACAAAGTTGGAAGCACAGAATCATCTAGAATGTCATTGTATGCTGTAGCGTTAATATTTCGCTTCACTGGAACTAAGGGGCCTAGCCCGAACCATGAAAAACAGCCCCAGACCATTATTCCTCCTCCCCCAAACTTTACAGTTGGCACAATACATTGGGGCAGGTAGCGTTTCCACCAAACACAGATTTGTCCGTTGGACTGCCAGATGGTGAAGCATGATTCATCACTCCAGAGAACATGTTTCCACTGCTCCAGAGTCCAATGGCGGCAAGCTTTACACCATTCCAGACAAAGCTTGGCTTTGCGCATGGTGATCTTTTATGAAGCTCCCGACGAAGAGTTCTTGTGCTGACGTTGCTTCCAGAGATAGTTTGTAACTTGGAACTCATTCACTAGAATGTAGCAACCGAGGACAGATGATTTTCAGCAATTGGTGGTCCCGTTCTGTGAGCTTGTGTGGCCTACCACTACGCGGCTGAGGCGTTGTTGCTCCACTTCACATTAACAGCACTTACAGTTGACCGGGGCAGCGCTAGTAAGGCAGAAATTTTGTTGGTGGTATCCCATGATGGTGCCACATTGAAAGTCACTGAGCTCTTCAGTAAAGCCATTCTACTGCCAATGTTTGGGGTGGGACAATTGTGAACCATAGCCATATCAGACATGAATACATCCAATTGGCACAATCATTGGTTCACTGCAGGTCAAGGACTCATTTATTTACAAGGTGTGTGGTGACTTTAGGAGATTTCCAGGCGCTCTGCATCACTTCCTGATTAGGATGATATAGTATTACTGAGGAGGATCTCCAGTCCTAGCCTGAGTCTGCTGTAATTACATTTTTTTGGCTCAGACAGCTCTACAAAGACACAACAGCAGTGTGGACCTCCTGACTGAAAGGAGAGTTATGAACAGACTTTAAAACAGACCTGGGTTCAAATAGCATAGCTTGTTTTCTTTCAAATACTTTTTGATCAATGCTGTATTGTGTGGCAGATGGGTGGGATTAGCATTTTTTTGGGACTATTCCATTGGTTCATAATCTGAAAGAAAATAAATAATACTTGAACCTAGTTCTGCTGGATGGTCCCAGTCATTTTCTTCCAAAACTCTGTTACTGTTTAGCTAGTGGTGTTCCATTTAAAATGTTTCTGCAAATCGCTTCAATGTTTTTTAATAACATCTAACCTTACCTACTCTACTTGTAAGGGTTTAATCTGGTTTCCCCAATGCATCCCTCTACAACATCAGTGTTATTAAATGGTGTTTCACCCGCAAGTGCTCTTTCCATGCTGTTTACAGTACATCTGCCCTGGTAACTGTGATTATATTCCTCTGCCCCACAGCACCTGACCTATGTAATCCTCTCACTCTCTCACCAATAATACACTGAGAGTGGTGTTTGAGCTGCAGCTCTGCCATGAGCAGGCAACAGTCGACCTCCAACTCCAACCCAAGCCGACCCACAATCCCAGCCCGACTTCGGGCTCCAACCTCAGCATCAACTGACCCACAGCCTCAGCTCCAGCCTGACCCCCAATCTCCAGCTCTAGCCGAGCTCCAACCCCAGCTCCATGGCTTCTCTCCTCCGAGAGAGCTCGTTACTCTAGGGTGTGCGGGTGCATGATGCTCAGACTCTGGCCCTAACCAGGCATCTCCAGCTGGGTTAATTCAGGGGAGAGAGAGGGCACAGCCCACAGGACAGAGATGTACTTTTCTCACTCACAAAAACAAACACACCTCCGTCCACAATTGCATGTGTGCACAGTGCACACACACACATGCACGCCCAGAGAGAGAGAGAGGCAGATGAACAGAGACAAACAACTCTTTGGGTGTTGGAAGTAGAGCAGAATAATTCTGTCTCAGTAGACAGAATAAAATAGAATAATATGTTATTAGTCGAAGTTCCAGTGAATTGGTGAATGGTGAGTTGTCCCAGCTTACCTGTGCTGGAGCAGGTGAGAGTGCCGGCCGGTGCTGGACTGGTGCCGCTGCCTGTGCTCGGGGGGAGCTCTCCATTGTTGAGCTGCTTGACCCTGCGCAGGTGGGAACGGCCGTTGTAGTGGACCTGGGCCTGGGCGGCTGAGTTGAGCTGGAGGTTGCACACCTCGCAGAGGGAGTAGAGCAGCCTTTTCTTCTGCTGAGGGCCATCTGGGTGTCCTTCTTCGGGCTCCTGTAGCAGCTCGCCACACAGGTTGAAGGGCAAGCACACGCCTCCGCCACTCCCTCCGCCACTGCCTTTCTGCAGCAACTGGGTTGGACTCCGAGGCCTCTTCATACCTAGAAATTAACACAACGGGGGAACAGGGTGAGTCAAGAGATGAGTAATAGGTACAGAATTGGCAAGGTCTTCTTTAGACATCTTACAGTGTGCTGCCCTTCAGTTTTCCAACTTGGGTGCAAACGGCTGGGATTTCGTAGCAAAACTCCTCAGGTAACACCAAGAGCCTAGATACAGGCAAAAAATATGAGGACGGTAATTGCAGAGGGAGAAAAGTCTGCTCTCCAAACCACATATTCACAACATATTTCGCAATTTTTTTAGCGTCACCTTCTGCACAAAGTCTTCACATGCCATTACCTTTGAGTTCCACTCAAAAACTGCTAGTCAACACATCAACTAGTACCACTTGTTTTACCTCTGCTCTGCCATCATCACAAAACGTGTATCCAAAATGGTACCCATTCCCTATACAGTGTGCTACTTTTATCCCAGGTATAGGGTGCCATTTGGGACAAAGACAAAGCTATAGCCCAGACCCAGCATTACACACTGCCAAATTGCCTATCAGCAAAAGGTCAAGTGATTTTTCTTTGACGGAGATGAAAAATGATGATTCTAAGACACTCGTTGTGTCAAATAGAGGGTGCAGGCTTCCCGGGGGCCAGAGGTGAACCTGGTGTTTATCAAAGCACTGTCACTCCGCTCGTTCCAAATGGATTAGTAACTAGTTGGTAAACACCAGGTCACCTCCACTCACATCTACATATTCACATGCAGAAAGGCCTGGGAAACACATACAGTGTCCTCGGAAAGTATTCAGTCCCCTTGACTTTACCCCCATTTTGTTATGTTACAGCCTTATTCCAAAATGGATTACATTTATTAAAAAAAACTATCTACACACAATACCCCATAATGACAAAGCTAAAACAGTTTGACATTTTTGCAAACTTATTACAAATAAAACACAGAAATACCTTATTTACATAATTATTCAGATATTTTGCTATGTGACTCGAAATTGAGCTCAGGTGCATCCTGTTTCCATTGATCATTCTTGAGATGTTTCTACAACTTCATTGGAGTCCACCTGTGGTAAATTCAGTTGATTGGACATGTTTTGGAAAGAAACAGATCTGTCTATATAAGGTCCCACAGTTGAAAGCATGTCAGAGCAAAAAACAAGCCCTGAGATTGAAGGAATTTTCCGTAGAGCTCTGAGAAAGGGTTGTGTCGAGGCACAGATCTGGGTAGGGTACCAAAAAATCATGCCGAATACAACAAGTGTAGACCTTACAGTAAAATGATTACCTAAAAGCCTTTAACCAACAGTGCAGTTCAAGACGAGTTAAGAAAATATTTACCCAATAAACTAAAGTAAAAAATTATAAAAAGTCAATGTCAATGTAAATTGTCCGGTGGCCATTTGATTAATTGTTCAGCAGTCTTATGGCTTGGGGGTAGAAGCTGTTAAGGAGCCTTTTGGTCCTAGACTTGGCGCTCCGTTACCACTTGCCGTGCAGTAACAGAGAAAACAGTCTATGACTCGGGTGACTGGAGTATCTGACCATTTTTGGGCTTTCCTCTGACATCGCCTATTATTATCATTATTTTATTTTACCTTTATTTAACAAGGCAAGTCAATTAAGAACAAATTCTTATTTTCAATGACGGCCTAGGAACAGTGGGTTAACTGTCTGTTCAGGGGCAGAACGACAGATTTGTACCTTGTCGGCTTGGGGATTTGCACTTGCAACCTTTCAGTTACTAGTCCAATGCTCTAACCACTAGGCTACCCTGCCGCCCCAATTATATAGGTCCTGGATGGCAGGAAGCTTGGCCCCAGTGTTGTACTGGGCCATTCGCACTACCCTCTGTAGCACCTTACGGTCAGATGCAGAACAGTTGCCATACCAGGCAGTGATGCAACAGGTCAGGATGCTCTCAATGGTGAGGTTGTAGAACTTCTTGAGGATCTGGGGACCCATGCCAAATCTTTTCAGTCTCCTGAGGGGGAAAATGTGTTGTTGTGCCCTCTTCACGACTGTCTTGGTGTGTTTGGACCAGTTCGTTGGTGATGTCTGCAGAATTGAGGGTCCCCAAGAACACAGTGGCCTCTATAATTCTTACATGGAAGAAGTTTGGAACCACCTTGAGCTGGCCCCTCGGCCAAACTGAGCAATAGGGGGAGAAACAAGATTCTTTGGTCTGATGAAACCGAGATTGAATTCTTTGGCCTCAATGACAAGTGTCACGTGTGGAGGAAACCTGGCACTATCCCTACGGTGAAGCGCGGTGGTGGCAGCATCATGCTGCGTGGGTGATTTTCAGCGGCAGGGCCTGGGAGACTAGTCAGGATTGAGGCAAAGATGAATGGAGCAAAGTACAGAGATATCCTTGTTGAAAATCTACTCCAAAGTGCTCAGGACCTCAGACTTTGGTGAAGGTTCACCTTCCAACAGGACAATGACCCAAAGCACACAACCAAGACAACACAGGACTGTCTTCAGGACAAGTCTCTGAATTTCCTAGATTGGCCCAGCCAGATCACAAACTTGAACCCGATCTAACATCTCTGGAAAGACCTGAAAAAAGCTGTGCAGCAACACTCCCCATCCAAGCTGACAGAGATTGTGAGGTTCTGCAGAGAAGAATGAGAGAAACTTCCCAAATAAAGGTGTTCCAAGCTTGTAGCGACAGACCCAAGAAGACTCGAGGCTGCAATCGCTGCCAAAGCTGCTTCAACAAAGTACTGAGTAAAGGGTCTGCATACTTATGTAAATGGAATATTTCAGTTTTTATACATTTTCAAAAATTCTTACAAACCTGTTGCTTTGTCATTATGGGGTATTGTGTGTAGATTGTTGAGGGAAAAATACAACAATTTAATAAATGTTCAAATAAGGTTTGTATAAAAATGTGGAAAAGGTCAAGGGGCCTGAATACTTACCAAATACACCCCAACTGTAAGAATATTCTAATATAAATACACAATGCAGAGGTCAACAGGGCTAGAGAGCAATGGAACTCGTGTTTTTCAGTTCAACATCTATGGTCCAAACTGTTTTTACATTGAGCCTGAAATGGAAAACTTGGTATCTTGCCATTGGCCCAATTTTACTGCAAGGAATTCTAATTGGTCAACCAAAGGCTAGGCTTTGTCACGGTCGTCAAAATAAGTGGACCAAAGTGCAGCGTGGTGAGCGTACATTTCTCCTTTTATTTCAAAATGGCGCCAACAAAACAACAAACAAACGACCGAAACAACCAGTGCCACTAACAAAGTTAACTACCCACACTGAAAGG
The DNA here is from genome assembly GCF_045791955.1 of Oncorhynchus clarkii lewisi. NCBI lineage: Eukaryota > Metazoa > Chordata > Actinopteri > Salmoniformes > Salmonidae > Oncorhynchus > Oncorhynchus clarkii. Next base: position 27,626,849 of record NC_092153.1, read on the forward strand.
AGGGAAAAAGGGCTAGTATGATTCCCAAACAGAGACAACGATAGACAGCTGTGCCTGATTGAGAACCATACCTTGGCCAAAACATAGAAATAAAGAAACATAGAAAACAAAACATAGAATGCCCACCCCACATCACAAACTGACCTATCCAAATAGAGAAATAAAATGGCTCTCTAAGGTCAGGGCGTGACAGGCTTGGGTATAAACTACATCCTGTCTCTTTGTTCCCTGGAGAAAACACTGAGGACAGGGAAGAATAAACATCTAACATACACTTTCCAGCATAACAACTATGATTTGTTCTCTTTGAATAAATATATTTTACTCCCCACGATTTGCTTTGGGGTGTGTGTTATTGAAGAATAACATCAACTGCTAACGCAACCTTCCAGATACACACGTTCTCATGCAAACAGCGACACATCTCGTGCATACACAGATACAAACATTCAGGCGCACATCCAAGCACATACACACTAGGGTTGAATGGCGGGGAACCCGGTTACCACTCCCTTTACTCGGGATAAATAACTGCGAGAAGCTGGTGAATTATAATAAACTATTTATATGAACAGCATGACGTGAAATGGAACTGTTCAATTATATGCAATGTCTAAATCTGCTTATCTACGGCTTCTGCAAGATGAATCAATGCTCAGGGTGGGGTCAGACAACCCATCTCAGTATGGAAAGCAATTCACAATGGATGTAGACCTATCATCTCATCATGGTAACTTTTTTTCTTGTGACAGGAAGGCCTACAGTTGCTGCAGCATAGCCTATGCTCACCTTGTTTTTTAATTGTAAAGATCCTCAAAAATGAATTGCAGCTGCAGAGTGTTATAACAGTTAATCACTTGAATGTCATTGCTTTAAAATCGGCGCACACGTGAGGACCCTCTCGCAGTCTTTCTCTCTCTCTCTATCAACTCCATTCAAATTGCACCAAAACAGATAATCCTGTTCAAGATTGATATAGCCCTATATATAAGAAAGAAGATCGAACGCGCAATCACGGTAGGCTATAGCTGTTAACAATTCAGACGCATAACCATTCAATCTTTGTTAAGAGAAGTGAAAGCCGTCTCCATCTACTGCTAGTCCTATATTGTTCAAGGATGCCATTGGAATGAGGAAGACATGGAAACGAAACTTATTTCATTTACCTGTTGAAAGTGAGGGAGGAATGAAGCAACAATAGAGAGGAAATGAGGAGGTAGGCTAATACCATTAGGGGAAATATTATTAAAGGTTTATATGCATCAGCCTACTAAATTATACAAATTGCCCCATATTCTATTTACAAAATTTAAATAAAATTTGCTAGTCTATACTTGTAACTTTGTAGGCCGCATGTGCTGCACCAGAATCGCATGTCCTCTTCTGCTTTAAACAATGTGCGCAAATCCAGTCCATATAATACAGGGAAAGGGGGATACCTAGTCAGTTGTCCAACAATGTATGCAACTGAAATGTGTCTTCCTCATTTAACCCAACCCCTCTGAATCAGAGAGGTGCGGGCAGCTGCCTTAATCGACATCTTCGGCGCCCGGGGAACAGTGGGTTAACTGCCTTGCTCAAGGACAGAACGACAGATTTGTAACATGTTAGCTCCGGGATTCGATCCAGCAACAAAATACAGTACAGTAATACAGTTCACACTCAAAACATTAGCCTTCTGGAGCTAGTTTTATTTATTTACCCAAGAGAGCAGCTACATCTATGGGATTTTCATGTTGATGGAACATTTGAAAAATACCGAAAAAATAGTCAACCATAATACACACACATATAAGCGCGCCGCATGTCATTAACACACACACACACACACACACACACACACACACACACACACACACACACACACACACACACACACACACACACACACACACACACACACACACACACACACGTCATTAGTTCATGTTCAAGTAGTTTCTTTGACATTTGCAGGCATTAGAAAAAATAAATACATTGGAAATCTATGTTGGGGCTCTCTCACATACAGGACAGTACATACACATATACAGTAAAAATATTATAAAAATAACAAATTAAAAGTGCTAAGTGGTAAGGTCATAAAAACAGTTCAGTCATATGTGCCAAAGTGCTAAAAGTAGGATGAAAAAAACCCCAGCTCAGGTTGCTTGGTTTAGCAGGAGGATTGCACTGGGTTAGAAGCTATTCTTGAACCTGGTAGTAGAGGTTTTGATGCTCCTGTTGTGACGGCCCTGAATTTGTCTGAACCCTGGGAATCCGAATGCTCGGTCTGGACCACAGGAGGTCTAACCAGTTACTCACTTATTGACAGGGATCTGTGGAAGTACTGAGCTAGCCCTCCCTCTGACACCCAATCTTCCTCCATGGTCCGGTTTATCTCCAGAGGTTGTAGACTTACAACTTCAAGGTGACCTCCTTGATATTCGTCGGACTCAACATCTCCAAACTCTAATCCACCATAAATTAAAATGTCTGAGTGAAGACCAACAACAGAGTGCAATGGATTTCAGAAACTCACTGACCACTCTAACTCCCATGCTGACAGAGCTCAGTGAGAGTTCGAAGATGGGATATTACTGGTGCCATGGACAGGCAGTTTGACTACCAACAAAACCAACTCACTGCTACTCTCCAGTGGCGCCTGCAACATCACCACACTGAGGTCCTCAAGGATGTTAATTCTGTTTTTTCTCCTCTGGTTAACACTGTAGACCACTTGCAGACAGAGCTCTAATTGTGTTAATGTTGGATGACGTGTCTGTTGACATGGCCTCCATTAGGCACAACTCCTTGCACAGAGCTTCTCTGGTGTCCACTTCTGTTCAGACCACTGGCCAAGCTGGCACCTCAGAACAGCTAAGACAAGGCCATGCTGCAGCCACCCCTTGCAGAATGCAATCCACCATGTATCCTGGTGTTCATTGTCATGGTCTGATAACTCCCTTCCCCTCTACCTCCTCAATCCCTCCTAGCTCTTTTGTTCATTGTGATTTGAGTAGACGTCATGTGGGGGCGATGCCCATTAAATTGCAATTTCCCACCTTTGTAGAAAAAGGATGACAGTCCTGATCAGCTAATGTATCTGGAAAGATGTTGTGACTTTCTTGCCCTCAAACCCCTGGCTGACGAATACTCCTTGCCACATTGAGGAATGTGTTGCATGGGACAGCTCGAGACTGGTGGGATGTGGCACGTCTCACCACGACCTCCTGTGCTGACTGAGGCCAAGTTTTCCTCTGCATTTCTGTCTGAGGACTACACCGATGAGCTAGCAGAAAGAGTCAGGAATCGAGTGTAAAGAGAGACTATCCGTGACTTTGCATACGGTTACCACTCCCTGTGCAGAAGGTGGAAACCTGGCATTGAGGAGGAAGAGGTCATTAAGTTGATCTTGAAGAACATCAACCCACTACTAGCCAGTGAACTCCGAGAAAGAGTCACCACTGTCGATAGACTGGTTCGCCTGGGACAGCAGTTCGAGAAGGACAGAGAATGCCAACAGCAATATGAACCGAGAAAGAAAGACACCCAAACAGTTACCCAAGCCAGACCATCAACAACAGTCAGTCCCCAGCCAAGACCCCTCCCATGTTCTGTTGGAGATGTAGCCAAAAGGTTCTCTGGCACTAACCTTTTAAATATCCCAAAGCCTAGGACCAAGAGGCATGGAGAGGCAGCCTTTATTTATTATGCCCCCAGCCTCTGCAATAGCCTGCCAGAGAACCTGAGGAGGGCTGAAAAGGTGGACATAGAGATCTTAAAACACAACTTTTTAGCTTTGCTTTTCTTTAGGGTCCCTTGTAGTCGTTCAGTTTTTATTGTTATTATTTTGTTTTTATCCTCTTATGTTCTGTAGCAAATATTTGTTTTTATTTTAATGTTTTTTATTTAAAAAATATTGTGAAGTGCATTGCAGTCCATGTCTGAAATGGGCTGTATAAATAAAGGTTGATTTGATTTGGTTCTTTGTGCCAGAATAAACCAAGTTCAATGAATCATTAATGCTCATATGATAAGAAAAATATTGTTTTATATATACATATATACACACATACACACACACACACACAACATGACCAAAAGTATATGGACACCTGCTCGTAGAACATCTCATCCCAACATCATGGGCATTAATATGGAGTTGGTCCCCCTTTGCTATACCAGCCTCCACTCTCCAAACCATTTCTGTATGGACCTCATTTTGTGCATGGGGGCATTGTCATGCTGATATAAGGAAAAGGCCTTCCCCAAACTGTTGCCACAAGGTTGGTAATCGCCTAGAATGTCATTGTATGCTGTAGCGTTAAGATTTATCTTCACTGGAACTAAGGCCGATCCATGAAAAACAGCCCCAGACCATTACTCCCCCCCCCCCCCCCCAAACTTTACAGTTGGCACTATGCACTGGGGCAGGTAGCGTTCTTCTGGCATCTGCCAAACCCAGATCTGCCCGTCGGACTGCCAGATGGTGAAGCGTGATTCATCACTCCGGAGAGTGTGTTTCAACTGCTCCTCCAGAGTCCAATGGCAGTGAGCTTTACACCACTCCAACCGAAGATTGGCATTGCGCATGGGCTTCTTAGGCTTATTTTCCACCATAATTTGCAAATAAATTCATTAAAAATCCTACAATGTGATTTTCTGGATTTTTTTTCTCATTTTGTCTGTCATAGTTGAAGTTTACCTGTGATGAATATTACAGGCCTCTCATCTTTTTAAGTGGGAGAACTTGCACAATTGGTGGCTGACTAAATACTTTTTTGCCCCACAGCATAGCCCTTCTTACATCAGCTGATATATCAAAGTGCTGTACAGAAATCCAGCCTAAAACCCCAACCAGCAAGCAATGGAGGTGTAGAATCACGGTGGCTAGGAAAAACTCCCTAGAAAGGCCAAAACCTAGAGAGGAACCAGGCTTTGAGTGGTGGCCAGTCCTCTTCTGGCTGTGCCAGGTGGAGATTATATCAGAACATGGCCAAGATGTTCAAAAGTTTATAAATGACCAGCATGGTCAAATAATAGTAATCACAGTGAACAGGTCAGGGTTCCATAGCCGCAGGCAGAACAGTTGAAACTGGAGCAGCAGCACGGCCAGGTGGACTGGGGACAACAAGGAGTCATCATGCCAGGTAGTCCTGCGGCATGGTCCTAGGACTCAGGTCCTCGGACTCAGGTCCTCCTCAGAGAGAGAGAGAGAATTAGAGAGAGCATATTTAAATTCATACAGGACACCGGATAAGACCGGATAAGCCCCCCGACACACAAACTACTACAGCATAAATACTGGAGGCTGAGACACTGTGGCCCCATCCGATGATACCCCCAGACAGGGCCAAACAGGCAGGATATAACCCCACCCACTTTGCCATAGCACAGCCCCCACTACTGAGGAGATGAGTCTTCAGTAAAGACTTAAAGGTACAGACCGAGTCTGTGTCTCTCACATGGGTAGATAGACTATTTCATAAAAATGAAGCTGTGTAGGAGAAAGCCCTGCCTCCAGCTGTTTGCTTAGACATTCTAGGGAGAATTAGGAGGCCTGCATCTTGTGACCGTAGCGTACGTGTAGGTATGTACAGCAGGACCAAATCGCAAAGATAGGTAGGAGCAAGCCCATGTAATGCTTTGTAGGTTAGCAGAGAAATCTTGAAATTAGCCCTTGCCATAACAGGAAGCCAGTGTAGGGAGGCTAGCACTGGAATAATATGATCACATTTTTTGGTTCTAGTCAGGATTCTAGCAGCCGTATTTAGCACTAACTGACGTTTATTTAGTGTTTTATCCGGGTAGCCGGAAAGTAGAGCATTGCAGTAGTCTAACCTAGAAGTAACAAAGCATGGATACATTTTTTGGGGGACAGAAAATATCAGATTTTTGTAATGTTACATAAATGGAAAAAAGCTGTCCTTGAAACAGTCTTGATATGTTCGTCAAAAAAGAGATCAGGGTCCAGAGTACGCCGAGGTCCTTCACAGTTTTATTTGAGACGACTGTACAACCTTCAAGATTAATTGTCAGATTCAACAGAATGTCTCTTTGTTTCTTGGTACCTAGAACAAGCATCTCTGTTTTGTCCGAGTTTAAAAGTAGAAAGTTTGCAGCCATCCACTTCCTTATGTCTGAAACACAGGCTTCCAGCAAGGGCAATTTTGGGGCTTTACCATGTTTCATTGAAATGTACAGCTGTGTGTCATCCATATATCAGTGAAAGTTAACATGTTTTCGAATGACATCCCCAAGAGGTAAAATATATAGTCAAAACAATAGTGGTCCTATAACAGAACCTTGAGGAACACCAACATTTACAGTTGATTTGGCAGAGGACAAACCATTCACAGAGATAAACTGATATCTTTCTGACAGAAAATATCTAAACCAGGCCATAACTTGTGTAGACCAGTTTGGGTTTCCAATCTCTCCAAAAGAATGTGGTGATCGATGGTATCAAAAGCAGCACTAAGGTCTAGGAGCACGAGAGCAGATGCAGAGCCTCGGTCTGACGCCATTTAAAGGTAATTTACCACCTTCACAAGTCCAGTCTCAGTGCTATGATGGGGTCTAAAACCAGACTGAAGCGTTTCATATACATTGTTTGTCTTCAGGAAGGCAGTGAGTTGCCGTGTAACAGCTTTTTCAAAAATTTGAGAGGAATGGAAGATTTGATATAGGCCGATTTTCGTTTTTATATTTTCTGGGTCAAGGTTAAGCTTTTTCCAGAGAGGCTTTATTACTGCCACTTTTAGTGAGTTTGGTACACATCCGGTGGATAGAGAGACTTTTATTATGTTCAACATAGGAGGGCCAAGCACAGGAAGCAGCTCTTTGAGTAGTTTAGTTGGAATAAGGTCCAGTATGCAGCTTGAAGGTTTAGAGGCCATGATTATTTTCATCATTGTGTCAAGAGATATAGTACTAAAGCACTTGAGTGTCTCTCTTGATCCTAGGTCCTGGCAGAGTTGTGCAGACTCAGGACAACTGAGCTTTGGAGGAAGACGCAGATTTAATGAGGAGTTCGTAATTTGCTTTCTAATGATATTTTCCTCAAAGAAGTTCATGAATTTATTACTGCTGAAGTGAAACCCATACTCTCTTGGGGAATGCTACTTTTTAGTTAGCTTTGCGACAGTATCAAAAATAAATTCCGGATCGTTCTTATTTTCCTGAATTAAGTTGGAAAAATAGGATGATCGAGCAGCAGTGAGGGCTCTTCGATACTGCACGGTACTGTCTTTCCAAATCTGACCATAATTCTATCCTCCTGATTCCTGCTTGCAAGCAAAAACAAAAGCAGGAAGCACCAGTGACTCGGTCAGTAAAGAAGTGGTCAGATGACACAGATGCTCAGCTACAGAACTGTTTTGATTGAATCGTATTACACCGGTGCCGACGCTCGTTGGTTGTGGCAGGGTTTGCAGGGCTGTTCCGGATGACTGTGATTGTGCTCTGCGTAGCCGATGTTAGTAAGACCTTTAAACAGGTCAACATTCACAAGGCCAGACGGATTACCTGGACATGTACTCCAAGCATGCACTGACCAACTGGCAAATGTCTTCACTGACATTTTCAGCCTGCTCAGGCCCCTCCTGTACTCCCTGTTCACTCATGACTTCATGGTTAGGCAAGACTCTAACACCATCATTAAGTTTGCCGATGATACAACAGTGGTAGGCCTGATCACCGACAACAATGAGACAGCCTATGTGTCAGAGACTGGCCGTGTGGTGCCAGGATAACAACCTCTCCATTAAAAGATTCGATACAATACCTCCAATAGAAGTCCAATGTTTTACAAAATATGGCAGCCGATACTGGATAAATGGTCTAGTCCCGCTTCATAACTGGGTTGACGATCTGCTGCTACTCTGTGGTGTACTCCACTCAATATTTATTTTTGGCTTAACTACACTGCTTGTAATGACTATATGCTGTCTTCCTATACATGTACCACCTAATAGGATTTTGTTTTATTTTGTGTATGTGTGAGTTAAGTTTTGTTTTGTCCTCTAAATGGGCCATCCCATTCAACAGTACAATGAATGTCATTGTTAGTATTGCTGTCTTTTTTATTAGATTTTTTATTGTAAAATAATAAACATATTATAAAAACACAAATAATAAAAACAACCTCTCCATCAATGTGATCAAGACTAAGGAGATGATTGTGGACTACAGGAAAAGGAGGACCGAGCACGCTCCCATTCTCATCGACGGGGCTGTAGTCTAGCAGGTTGAGATCTTCTAGTTCCTTGGTGTCTGCATCACCAACAAACTATCATGGTCCAAACACACCAAGACAGTCCTGAAGAGGGGACGGTAAAGCCTATTCCCCCTCAGGAGACTAATCAAAGGGCTACCCAGACCCCTCTTATACAGTACAATGCTGCTACCCCTGGTATATTATCTATGCATAGCCACTAACTCTAACTACATTACCTCAATTACCTTGACTAACCTGTGCCCCCGAACATTGACTCTGTACCGGTACCCCCTGTATTCGCTACTGTTATTTTACTGCTGCTCTTTAATTAAGGGCTTGCAAGTAAGCATTTCACCGTTGTTTTCATCGCATGTGATAAATATAATTTGATGTGGTAGTCACCTGGAATGCATGAGTAGGTGTATCCAAACTTTTGACTGGTACTGTATATTTTAATGTGAAAAATCCAGGGGTGCAACTTTGGTTTTAGAAGTGGGGGGGACATGGGGACACAACCTGGTAGGGGTCTGGGGGACCTAAAGCTAATTTCCTGCATTGATACAATCTAATATGACCCTTTTGGGATCACTTATTTCTTATTTCTATACACTTTTACATGAATGTGGATGCTACCATGATTATGGATCATCCTGAATGAATTGGGAATGATGATGAGTGAGAAAGTTAGACGCACAAATATCATGCCCCCCAAAAATGCTAACCTCCCCTATTATTGTGTTGGTGAGAGATTAGCATGTCTTGGAGGTATGACATTTGTGCATATAACTTTCTCACTCATCACTATTCAGTCGGGATGAACAAACAGCAAATGCATCCAACAAATTAGTAGAGTCACAAGCTTGATGTAGTCATTGTGTGCATGGAATGTGGGACCACATACTTAACTTTTTACTACTTTAATAGACATAAGTGAATTTGTCCAAATACTTTTGCTTCCCTACAATGGGGGAACTATGTACAAAAAGTTCTGTAATTTCGAAATAAGTTTCCCGATATTGATTTTAAAAATACCCTGAAATGAAAGCTGACTGTCTGCACATTAACTTCATAGTCAATGTTTAATTTCAAATCCAAACTTTGAGCATAGAGCCAAATTTGAAAAACATGCTTCACTGTCCCAATAATTACGGAGGGCACTGTCATTCATACCATAGGCCTAATCTTACTGTAGAGCTCTTTTTACTTGTACACAATATAGCTGCCCTCCTGCCCTCAGGGGTCCACCACCCCAACCCAACACCCCAGTCTGCTTTAGGATCTTAGTGAAACATTCATTATCGGTTTCAGGTGTGTTAGGCCAAGGCCAGAGTGACAGTACGGTAGACCCCCTGAGCCAGGACTGAACAGCCCAGCAGCTAGGGATTGCCTAAATAGGTATCTCCCCTGACATGGGCATGTTTTCAATACAGACTCCTTTTGTCTTACAGTATTCTATATAAGGCATCCAGACCTTATGAAAGTTGCACAGTATACTCTTAATCTTGTAATTCATCTAGTGATACATAACTTGACATTTCTGCCATACATCGTGGGAGGATAACCAACCATCCAATTAATTGCAAAGCATTTCTTAGATATAAATGCTTGGTTAAGAGATTCTTCAGGTAAGAGTCTCCAGTATCAACATTCCCAAGCAAACAAAAACAGGGAGAAGGGAGAATCTGTAGACATGCTGAGATAAAAGAACACTGCCCGAATTCAGCCAGCCTTCACAAGAGTATAACATACTGAAATATGTCCTATTTTGTGTTTTACACCTTCAGCAGAGGAATTACATTTCTGAAAGCATGATATTCAGTTTCACTGGCATATAGTACAGTCTATGGATGGTCTTAAACTGGAGTAATTTATGTCTGAGATTATATGAACATGACTGTATCCAATCATCAGTAGTGTCTCCTAGATCTTCCTCACATTTCTGTTTTACATGTTTTGTGTCATCGGGAAAAGCCTCTTAATACAGTTTGGAAATCAACTTTAGAAGTTTGTCAAACTGCCTGCAAATAGTTTTAATCTTTGAAGTTTCTGGCTTGTCCAGTGTTTGCTGCATCTCCTAGAGTTCCCCTCAGCGCCATCACAAACTGGTCTTCCCTAGTTGCCAGACCCTGTTGAGACCAGTCACCATCTTATCCTGCTCAGATGAGGCATGACAAAGAATTAGCTTAGTATACATTTTTACATTATATTATCCAAGAATATAATTAATAGTTCAATAATTGAAATTACCATTATTCCCAGATCCCAGACTGTAGCCTACCCATCAACTCAAGATGGAACTTTGTTTTCATTCACTGATTGCGATAATATACTGCAAAATTCACCTGAGCTCTGTAGACTGGTCTTCTCTGGCGGCTGTCTGACCCTGCTGGGACACCTGTCACCATCTGATCCTGCTAAGATATAATGAGCAAAGTGTTGTGTACTGACTGTGCACCATGAAAGTGAAGCCCGTAGAGCTGTTTATACCGTGTCAGTGTGTAAAGTCGGGAATTATCTTGGGAAAATGACAGACCAATAATGTTACATTGCTATACTGACTGATTGAATGAAAAATAACATCTAAGGTTAACCAACTTTTGGCTCGCACCAATGGTACATCAATTTATTTATGTTGAAAGGGGACAAAACAAAGGCTACAAAACATTTCCATACATACAACAGCTGTTAGATACTGCTACCTCGCAGATAGCTAGAGGCTACAGCTGAACTGGCTGTTGTAGCTAGCTAGCTAGTTCCTTCACTTCAGACAGAACTTCAGTCAAGAGGGGATGAAACATTAGCTTACTTTACATGTCTGTTACACTACCAGCTCAGCACAGAGCAAACACTTGTTTCCTGTTAAGTCAAACAGCAATTACCTTGCCAGCTGCATCAGCCAAATAAAGAGTAGCCAGTTTCTGCTCTGCTTGCTTTACAACTCTGATAAAAAGCAAAACACACATAGACAACAGCTGCCTCTGTTCGCACGCTCTGTGCTATCCGCGCCAACCTAAATCCAGTCTGGGAAAACCACCAAACAACCTACCCAACCGCTCTGAGGTGTCTGCATGGTCCTAAGGCACCCCGGTTCCGCTTTTTGTATCACAGTGCAATGATTAAACTCCAGGGGACGGGGACAAAAATGCAATTTCAGAATGTGGGGGGATTATGTCCCCAGTGAATGGCGCGCCCCTGGAAAAATCTATGTCTTAGTGTCACTATGTTACCTTGGAATTGCCTTACTGCTTTCAAAGGTTGGTAATTATTCAATGGGAGTCAGTTACCACTTAAGTTAACATGTATCTAACTTGAATATTTTCTGTCTTCATTTTCAAATAGATGTTTTGAATAGACTAGGGACAGATAAAAATTAACAGTTGAAAGAGATTTTCAATACAATGCATCGTAGTTTAAGCCAATTTGTGATATAATTTGCTGATTTCCCATGTCAATTAAAAAATTATGAATGTGGTCTATATTAAAAGGCAATTCATTTAATATAACAGGCACCAATATTGGTGCACAATTTCTACTTAAAATATCAAAAGGGATGCATGGGTTGAGAATGGAGCAGAAGACAAATGTCCATTTTTAGGCAGTGTAACATATGGACAATACAGTTGTATTGTATATTTCTGAAAAGGTACAAAACATTTTTTACTTATCTTTCCAAATCAAGTTAAATAATCTTATTTGACTAATCTCTCCAGTGCTTCTGGATGCATCCCAAATGGCACCATATTCCCTTTATAGTGCACTACTTTGACTAGAGCCCTATGGGCCCTAGTCAAATGTAGTGTACCATAAAGGGAACAGGGTGCCATTCAGGACTCATCCTCTGTGTTTGCTAACAATCCCTATGAGGAGGGTAACAGCTGGACACAACAACTCTTAATTCTCCCATCCAGGTCAGCACTTGCCTCAGGTTTTTTTTTTTTTTCATTCAGCAAATTAGTTTTCACAAGTCCACAATGCCTCTGTTCCAAACAGAAAACAAAGGATGAAAGCGAGAATATATATATTCACTGTGATAAACAACAACAAAACAAACAATTGTATAAAACTTTTATGTATTCCAAAAGGGGATTCAAATCCCAAATAGGGGCTTGAATCAGCATCCTTTTGATGCCTTGTCTTTTTCCCTAGCGGTTTGGCCATACTGTCTCTCCATAGGGAGGTACTTAGTGAGACTCGTGCCATGCATGTAGCCAGGTTTTGTGCCGACACAGGGCTGTGAGGTAATGGCCAGGCAGGGAACCAGGAGAAGAGGAGGCAGCGCCAACACAGTGACGGAACATTTCATTTAGTTTCTCCTCGGAGGGCTGTGGACAAGGTGATGATGGTCGGTCGGTGGGAGGAGAGGGGTTGGGGGGGGGGTAGGACTAAACTCTCCTCCATCTGCCACACTGGCATGTGGAGTGGCAGAGGTCAAAGTGTCTGCGGTGTATGCACCTGCTCAGCACAGCATCCGGCCGAGCATGATATCATTACTCTGACGGACACACTTGCTGCATGCAAAACCAATGTCAGTAGAACTGTATGACTCTCTCTTACTCACATAAACACACCCGTGCCGAAGTCTGGTCTAATTGTACTGCCGACTCCAGACCTCACCTCAGCCCCTACTCTCTACCTTCTGACTTAGCTGTCAATAAAACAATACATTGAGGTGGACATGTCAATGATGGCACACACACACATCACTGAGAGTGGAGTGGACCAATACTGTTTATAATGTGTTGTTATTATGTTTGTGTGCTCTTAATTTCCACCCCAGGGATTGCAGTAACAAAGTCCAATTAATTTCCACAAATACGCAGACTGCATAGCCTACCCTGTGGGGACTCTATGCTGGATTGCCATTATGTACATTAAGAAATCAAATCACCTGGGTCATGTTCATTAGGGCAGGAAGCTTTGCAACGGAAAATGAAAAGGAGTGTTTCTTATTGTCCAGGTACTCCTTGTCCAAGTATTCATTTTACTTTTCTACATGAAAGGAGTGTTTCTTATTGTCCAGGTACTCCCTTCCTGTCTCCGTCCATTTTCTTCAGTTGGGGCCTAATGAACACAAAATATAAATAGTAAAGTACAGATACTCCAAAACAACTTCGTAAGTAGAACTCAAGTTTTTTTACCTAACTGTTTTAACACTGCTGGTACTGAAGGTTAATTCTATACAATTATAACCTTATGATGGTCTGCAAGATTCCTATAATACTGTATTGCATCAATGGTTGTTTAATGCAAAATCGATGGTTCTTATAACCCTATTGTGTCTGTGTGAACTGAAAGTGGGTCTCTGGGGGGCTTAATGCTGACAGAAGATTTACGATGCTTTGGGTGACCGCATTCCGTAGCATGAGTTGGTGTTTCTGTTTCATAAGGTACCAGGGAGCGATGGCTCAGGGCCAGACCCTGGTTTCTAAGGTGATAGATCCCTTTTTTAGATGTGGGGCCATTGGAAGAATGAGTGTAGAGTAGTAATGGAGCCGACTACACCCGGTGCATTCGGAGAGAATGCAGCAATGCAAGTGTTTGCATCTTTAACCAAAGAACAGAGCAACTGTTAAAGGCAGAGGAGCAGGAAACTTTTAAATAGCGTTGTATGGCCTCAGTTCGATCAATAGTGGTTCATAGAGATCATAGAGTTACGTGAAGGGAGACGTGGGAGGACACGTCTCATGCAACATTTTAAGATGCCAGGGATTAAATAAAGCTGATTCCTTAAGATATATGCTACATTTGCGACAGGAAACAACTTAATTTAGCAGGGTAATATTGTCATCATCTAAGGCGATACAGCTATTAACCATGTCATTGAATATAGATCCAGTAACAATACCCAAATATTTTGACATGGATGGAAGTGGAGCCAATTGGTGGGTGGGGGGGGGGGAGTGGGGGGTTGGAAAATCCTTGCGAGAATCAAAGACAATGGAGGATAAAAGGTAACTAGAATCGGAATGGGAAAATACTCCTTGCAAACTCAGAAAACATTGGGGGAAATGTTTTAATCTTGTGAGACATATTTCGTCATATTCTGAAATAGATTTAATGAATTGATGAAAGGCTGGATGGGTCACGGGAAATTAGATGGGAGTCAAAATTGGGAGAGGCTAGAGCAAGATTTGATAGAGGTGATAATGGAAAAGGAGTGTAGATTACACTGTAGAAGGGCATTCATGTGGGGCCTAGGGACATTTTTAGTTGGGGTAGTTTTTGTGACAGCTGCTATAATCACTACTACTCCAAGGGGAGAAAATCAAATAACACTTCATATAGAGTGGATAGCTCGATACTCGGGTTCATTGGGAGAGGGTAACATCCAAAGTTGCTGAAGCCATGAGCGTGACTAATAATAAGGGCATGGGGATATGGGAGGCTCCATCCAGGCTCCAGACGTAGGATGTTCTGATAAGAGGACAGTTCTCTTACAAACATGCATTTGTAAAGAGGGCAATGGAACAGATAGTTTGAGGGATGAAACCAGATTCTCGACCCTCCCTCAACATGGCATTGTGTGCGATAGACTCCAGATAAAAGAACAGCAGTTAAATGAATAACCTTCAAGTTAGTGTGGGCAGAGGACAAGACTTTTGAGAGTTATACGACACAGGACGTCAAGCCAGGTGAAGCTACAGAAACAAAAGAGGAGATTATATCGGAGCAAGAGGTTTTACATACCTGTCACCCCGTATTACCCAACACCAACAGGAATGAAATGGTCTGGGAAGATTTTAGATAGTGAGAGGCTAAAGACCTGGTGAGAAATAGCTTGTTGGGGTAATCAGATCCTGGATGATATTATGCAAAGAGAGTATAATGACCAGATAGTCCTTATTGTTAAACGGCATGAGCAAAGTGAGGGATATGAGCAGATGAAGGCTCATTTACAGGCTCAGTTAGGCCCTACTTTAGTTCATGAGACACATATACACCAATGCCTTTGGCAGAGTGTGGGAAGTACTGGACATTTATATGGAGTGTTGATGTCAGATGTGGGGGTAACCCATGTAAGGCCTCTCCAGGGTATTCTGAAAACCAAGGCCATAGTCTTTACAGGGACAGGAAATAGAGGAATAAATGTGACTCGCCTATAAATTAAGAAAATGGGTGATAGACTCATTAGAGAATGATACCACTCCACTGTGCAGAGTGGAAGGACTACTATGAGGATAAGCTCAACATGGAGGACTCTAGGAGAGTGATCATAACCGTCGCTGAAATAGTTTTGTCATTTCAGACTTTAATATCCACATATGGTGACGGTTTTACTGATGAGGGAACAACAATTGAGAGGGTTGCCACAGACCCATGTATACAGGAAGCTGTATTCCCAGAGGAAAAAGCTTGCAGTAGTTGTGGCAGCTCATCTGTTGCAGCGGACAATCAGGAAGCATGTGACTCAGAGATATGTTGAACTGGACACACTCTCAAACCCACTGCTCTCTCCTCCATATCAAAGAGCAGATAATCCATAAACATACCTCCCAGAGAACTGGGACCAACACATGGTTAAATAGGAATTTGTAGAGGGATTGTGGAAAAACAACCTTTAGGCCCTAAAATCTATGTCACACACAGGGTTTTCACAAGGGGTTGGGGGATAGGTATGCCATGGGATGAGAGATGTGATCCAGATCCGAGTAATGGTAATTATTACCCACCAGTCCCTACTATAGCACAACATAAGGAGGCAATAGATGAGATGGTCAGGAAAACATTAGGAGAGGACTGGGAAAAAGGCAGAGAATATCTCACAAACTCAATCATAGATCTAGCGGTAAAGCCAGTGATGAAAGTTACTGACAGTGACAGAGTTACAGCTGTAACAATACTTACTGCAGTTACATTGGGAGTAATAACAAAATACACTTAAGGTTGTGGAAGATGCTGTAGGAACAGCATGGTATTGGACTATTTATCAAATAAGGTGGATTTTGGATTATGCCGCATTGGCAGTTACGAGGTGGCTCTGATGGCATTGTTAGGAATCCATATAGTAAAAGCTTTGTTGTTGAAACGCATCTATAGTGAGGAACTGCCACAGTAGGAGGTGAAATTGATTCAGGCTCCGGCTCCCCCTGTTTATCGTAAGGAGCCAAGGAGGAAACCAGAACCAGAGCCGGTGTTGGAGGTGAGCGAAGCAGAGACTGTGAAGGAGTTAATGGGGAAATTGGAGGAGAGAGTTATGAGGGAATTGCTGTGTTGGTGCATGAGGCACGGAATTTGCCTGACAGAGCGTGTCAGGGATTTGATGGCACCTGGGTCAGCTCTCCATACTCGTCCTGAGGTGCGTGCTAGTCGGCTGGTGAAGATGGTGCCAGCCTCACACACCAGGCCTCCTGTGCACTTCCCTATCCTTGCACGTCCTGTGCCAGCTCAGCGCTACAGTGCGCCTAGCAGTGCTAACCGTGGCGGGCGTGGTACTGGTCAGGCACCATGTTATGCGGTGGAACGCACGGTGTCCCCAGTACGCGTGTTTAGCCCGGTACGCTACATCTCAGCTCCTCACATCTGCCGGGCTAGGGTGAAGATCCAGCCAGGGCGGTTGGTGCCAGCCCTGCTCTCAAGATCTCCAGTACGCCTTCACGGTCCGGTCCATCCAGTGCCACCTCCACGCACCAGCCCTCCGGTGGCAGCTCCCGCACCAGGCTTCATGTGCGTGTCCTGGGCCCAGTACCACCAGTGCCAGCACAACGCATCAGGCCTACAGTGCGCCTCGCCTGTCCAGCGCTGCCAGAGCCTTCCTCCTCTACAGCGCTGTCGGAGTCTCCCGCCTGTCCAGAGCTGCCGGAGTCTCCCGCCTGTCCAGAGCTGCCAGAGCTGTCAGTCTGCAAGGAGCCGCCAGAGCTGTCAGTCTGCAAGGAGCTGCCAGTCTGCAAGGAGTAGCCAGTCTGCAAGGAGCAGCCAGTCTGCAAGGAGCAGCCAGAGCCGCCAGTCAGCATGGAGCAGCCAGAGCCGCCAGTCTGCCAGGATCCACCAGTCAGCCAGGATCTTCCAGATCCGCCAGTCAGCCAGGATCTTCCAGATCCGCCAGTCAGCCAGGATCTTCCAGATCCGCCAGTCAGCCAGGATCCGCCATTCAGCCAGGATCCGCCAGAGCCGCCAGTCAGCCAGGATCTGCCGGAACCGCCAGTCAGCCAGGATCGCCAGAACTACCAGCCAGCCAGGATCTGCCAGAGCCATCAACCTGCCCGAGCTTCCTCTCAGTCCCGAGCTGCCCCTCAGTCCCGAGCTGCCCCTCAGTCCCGAGCTTCCCCTCAGTCTTGAGCTTCCCCTCAGTCCAGTGGGGCCCTTGGTGAGGGTTACTAGGCCAAGGTCGACGGCGAGGGTCACACATCTAAGGACGCGTATTAAGCGGACTAAGTCTTTGTTGAAGTGGGGTCCACGTCCCGCACCGGAGCCGCCACTGTGGACAGACGCTCACCCGGACCCTCACCTAAGGGTTTAGGTGAGTCCACACCTTGGGGGGGGGGGGGGGTTCTGTCACACCCTGGTATTAGTATTTTGTGTTTTCTTTATTATTTTGGTCAGGCCAGGGTGTGACATGGGTTATTTATGTGGTGTGTTTTGTCTTGGAGTTTTTGTAGGTCATGGGATTGTGGTTAGTGGGGTTGTCTAGAATAGTCTATGGCTGCCTGGAGTGGTTCTCAATCAGAGGCAGGTGTTTATCGTTGTCTCTGATTTGGAACCATATTTAGGCAGCCATATTCTTTGAGTGTTTCGTGGGTGATTGTTCCTGTCTCTGTATTAGTTTGCACCAGAATAGGCTGTTTAAATTTTCGCGTTACGTTTATTGTTTTGTATTTGTTCATGTTTATCTTTTATTAAACATGTATCGAAATAACCACGCTGCATTTTGGTCCGCCTCTCCTTCGACGGAAGAAAGCCTTAACAGCAGTTGAATGATTGTTTAGTGATATTAAACAATGTGTTTATGGTTTTGTCATGACGTTGGCCTCTTTGGGTATAGCAAGCCCATCCCCCTCCACCTCCCCCTTTCCTCCTTCAACCAGGTTGCTGTGGTCAGAGAGATGTCGTAAATTCCTGAGAATCTCCTCATGGACACACAGTATAGAGAGTAGATTTTAATGGAAAACAAAGGAAATCCTTCCACCTCACAGAACTTGAGGTACGAACAAATTTCATGTTCCGGAGAAAGTATAAAAGATCGGTGAAGAATCCAGCTACGAACTGGTCCGTTTGTCACAACTTGGGGAAGCTCATGGGAGACGGTGTGGCAACATTACCATAACGCTATTTATATAATAGCCTCAGATATGAGGTTTACATCTAATTGTTGTATAAGATTAATGAGTGAGTATGATACTGTTTGTATAATTGTGTAATATGATTTTGGACTGTTTAATGAAGAAAAATAGAATTCCCTTTTGATTTGAACTAAATCAATCAGAGGACCGCCCTTGAGCCCAGTTAGGGTCAGGGCTCCTGGGACAGCCCCTTTTCTGCCATTCCGAATAAAACCCAACTTTGAGAAATTATCAGCAGACTGAGCTTACCTCAATTACGAGATGGCTAAAGGTTGAAGACCGTGTTTTTCTCCATTAGGAGGACAAAGGTTGTAGACCATTGCTGAATCTTTTAACCATACCACGTGGTTAGACTATCGATACCGACAGAATAAGAACAAGTCTTTGATATTAATTACTAGTCTGCAGCTAGGAATTCGGTATCATTGAACGCGAAGAACGACAACCACCGAAACATCTATTCTATAATGAATGTCACTCTGAACAATCCCCTCTACCCACAACCGAGAGAAAGAGAGAGGGAGAGAGACGGACAATTCTACAAAATAAATAAACTTTTCACCAGCGATCAAGACGACACACTGAGCGTAAATATATATACTGATTGCAATTGTTCCAAAATGAGTGAGCGTTCATGTGCAAAGGATTAGCATTTCAATTGCTATAATTATCACTTTGTAGTGACTTTAGTCGACCCCCACTTCCCCTTTTGTCTAACAAGCCGCCATGCCGGTTCAGCCCACTAGGGCACAATCTCCTATCATTTCATGTAACCACATTTACCTTGTTTGTTTGTTTATGCGTTTCTGTGAATTACTTAGTTAGTAATAAATAAATGATTTAAGACAATTGATGTATGGATGACTCATAGTGAAGACTGGGTTAGTGCAGATAACCAACAATTTACAACGTTTGGAATGAGACTAACGTGAGGTAAAGTAAATTATTCATTAATTCGAAGACTAATTGATCAGATAAAATATCTGAAAAGTTATTTTAGGAAATGATAACTTTGTAATCGGAATATTTTTCCTTGGTGCTCCGACTTCCTAGTAATTACGGTTACATGATTAATCAGTCTAATCGCGTAATAACTAATTACAGAGAATCTTTGATAAAAACTATCAGTCTTCAGTTAATGATATTAAACTGTTGTGTCTTTACTAGGGGGGACTGATGGATTCTATTAAAATGTAACATGTTTCAAGTTAAAAATGTAGTTTGTATCCTGTTTAGTGAATGATTACTGTGAGTATTAATGGAGTTTAGGCCATGAAACTGTGTGCATGCTAATTTAGAAACCATGACCTAATCAGATAAGAGGATCAGAGAGCAGGGTCAGGCCCAGAACAGAAGATGGACAGGGTTGTGATTCTGATATCTGGTTTAACAAACAGAGGACCATTGACATTCCACAGGGGAGCCAGAGGGAAGCTCATTGGGGGTCATAAAATATATACAGTTGGGCAAAAAAGTATTTAGTCAGCCACCAATTGTGCAAGTTCTCCCACTTAAAAAGATGAGAGAGGCCTGTAATTTTCATCATAGGTACACTTCAACTATGACAGACAAAATGAGAAAAAAATAAAATCCAGAAAATCACATTGTAGGATTTTGAATGAATTTATTTGCAAATTATGGTGGAAAATAAGTATGGCACCTGTTGGCACCGTCCTGTTTGTTCATCCTGCTTGGCTGAGAAATCGACCGAAAAATACTTCAACTATAACGCCAAACTTTTTTCAAAATTTGCTCCATAATATCGACAGAAACACGGCAAACGTTGTTTAGGATCCATCCTCAAGGTGTTTTTAACATATGTATTCGATAATATATCCGTCGAGGCAGTTGGTTTCTCATAAGAAACGATTGGAAAAATGGCTACCTCAGTATTTTACGCAAGGTTTTCTCTGGGAGACACCATGCGACCACTCGCCCTATATGGTCCCTTACAGCCATTCTCCAATGGAAATGCCTAAAAAGACGTCACAATGCTGTAGACACCTTGGGGAAAACGTGGAAAAAGCTGACTCCTAGCTCCTTCACAGCCATATAAGGAGTCATTGGCATTAGGCGGTTTCAAAAAATGCGGCACTTCCTGATTGGATTTTTATCTGGGTTTCGCCTGTAACATCAGTTCTGTGGCACTCATAGACAATATCTTTGCCGTTTTGGAAACGTCAGAGTGTTTTCTTTCCAAAACTGTCAATTATATGCATAGTCGAGCATCTTTTCGTGACAAAATATCTTGTTTAAAACGTGAACGTTTTTCATCCAAAAATTAAAAGATATATCCAACTAGTTAACGGGATTGATATGACAACAGCCAGTGAAAGTGCAGAGCGCCAAATTCAAACTACAGAAATCTCATTATTAAAATTCCTCAAACATACATGTATCTTATACCATTTTAAAGGTAATCTTGTTGTTAATCCCACCAAAGTGTCCGATTTGAAATAGGCTTTACAGCGAAAGCACCACAAACGATTATGTTAGGTCACCGCCAAGTCACAGAAAAATTCAGCCATTTTTCCAGCCAAAGAGAGGAGTCACAAAAAGAGAAAATGAATCACTAATGTTTGATGATCTTCATCAGCTGACACTATTTCATTTGGGTTTAGTAAGTTTTCCTTTTGTCTTCATGCCAAGGTATCTTAAAGAGGCACACACACACACACACACACACACACAGACAGAAGTTTTTCTTTTTTGAGTTTTAATTGAACACGTGAATTATTTTGATAAGACATGTACTGGGAACTTACTGGAAATCTGGGATATTAAATGTTTGACGGTTTTCCATTTCATTAGTCTAATATTTGAAGAAACTTCTTTGAAGGGTTTGTATGATCTCTGTCCTGACTTTCCAATGTGGTTTGATCACCCTCACTGGAAAGACATTTGAAAAATGAATTTAAGGTCATTTGTAATACTGATTTGAAGGTAATTTGTAATATTGATGATTATGATGAAGCTTCTAGTTCTTAGCCCTATTTGTGATTTGGACCAATGGGAAGAAGGAGAGGGCGTTGCATTTGACTAAGGGTAGGCTGTTATAAGTCTATTTTACTATGACCGTATGCCTACAATTATTTTTCTTTATGGAGTTAAGGGTAGTGAATCTAATTCGATTTTGTTATTTGAAATTATTTATGTGTTTCGGTGTGTGCTACCTTACTGAAGAGACCTCTATCTACTTTATGAAATAACTCTTTACTTGTATTTTCTTACTTGAATGGAGCGTTTCTTATTGTCCAGGTACGCCCTTCCTGTCTCTGTCCATTTTCTTTGTTTGGGGCCTAATGAACACAACCCAGGTTGAGATACAGATTAATCTCTGTTAAAGATCACAAGGTCATCTTAAAAGAAGTGTTGCTATAGAGAAAGGTCAACAGAGCCCAAAAAAACTTCAGTCCACTTAATCCTCCAGGAATATCTTCAAATCAATATGGCTGCCTGTTCACCCAATTACAGGATATTCACTTGAATGGGATTGTCCATTCTAAATCATTCTATTATTATGGTCTCATCTGTAGAGGAGCTTTCTGCCGGCCTGTGAATCTCCTACTGTGGAAGTAATTAAACACATAATCTACTGGAGCCCTTTCCCTTCTCTCTCGTACTCCGCCATAGTGGAAATGAGGAAGTGTCTGTTGGAGGATGTGACACAGTTAAGGAGTGGAGGGATTTCATTCTGCCATTTACGAGCAAAGAGTTGATAAAGAGTCACTGCGGGTACTAAAGGTGAAACTAAAGACTGTTGAAGTGTCTTTTTCCCCCAGCTAATGCTATGGCGTAAAAAGTGTTATTATCATTAAGAATGTAGTGGAGTTAAAGTATAAATTGTCCAAAATATAAATAGTAGAGTACAGATGCCCCAAAACAACTTCTTAAGTAGTACTTTAAAGTATTATTTTTACTGAAGTATTTTACACCACTGGAGGTACTAAAGGTTAACTCTGCAGTATATAATCATAACCTTATGAGGTTGGTCTGCACCAGTTACGTGTTTGGGTGTGTGCCTTCAGCTCCTATACCTTACTGAAGAGACCTCTACCTTCTTTCTATCTACTTTATGCAATAACTCTTTACTTTCTTACTTGAGGTGACCTCTGCCCTGTTCAGAAACATATTAATAAATGTAGGGCATTTATGGGACTGACTGCTATTCAGTTTGCCTGTAATTCATTTTATTTAAGATAATCAGTTAATGAAGTTAGTCGTTGCTTAAACAGGCTGACAAATCAATTTTATATTGATTGTAAACATTGATTCATAAGTATTCCGGCACAACATAGGATTAAGTGGACTGATTGAAGCTATTTTGGCTCTGTATTCCTTTACTCCATGACATCACTTCTGTTAAGTTGGCCTTGTGGTCTTCAGAGAATAATCTGCTGACTGGGTTTTGTTAATCAGGTACCAAATTTAAAAAACACAATGTAACAGACAGGGATCTACCTGAACGCTTGTTTTCTTTTTCCGTTGCAAAAGGGTTTGAAGCAGTGTGCACTAATGAACATGACCCAGATGCTACTGTAGGTATGAAAATACTACTGGACTGAGTTTAAGTATTGTGTGGGAGACAGGGCTGCGTTTGCAACCAGTGCCTTGTTGTGAGGAGTGTTTTCCATCTGACTTCCT
Source organism: Oncorhynchus clarkii lewisi (assembly GCF_045791955.1). Lineage (NCBI taxonomy): Eukaryota > Metazoa > Chordata > Actinopteri > Salmoniformes > Salmonidae > Oncorhynchus > Oncorhynchus clarkii. The sequence goes on from NC_092153.1 coordinate 27,649,970, forward strand.
CTCCAAACAGACCCGATGACTGGCAGAGCTTCAACATGCCACGTCACCTGACCTCAGTTTAATGAAGCGAAGGCAGCCCAGGGAATAGTTGTACCTCTTCGAAAACAAGGGAGAATGAGCCATGTTTTGAAGTTACATAATAGCCTTTGCTAGAGCAGAGAGTGTGGAGAGGGTGAGGTAACAGAGAGGAGGGTGGCAGCCTCTTGCTCTGCACTCCAGCAGTCAAATATGCATCAGCTCCTCTCCTTCACTCCGCCCTTGATTGGCATTGAGTGCATTATCACACATTTACATCTGCACTATCACACATTCACATCTAAGGGCTGTCGATGTTGTGGGGGACGTGACCTCCAGATCTGACAGCCAGAGAGGGACCTAGATTGGCATCTTTAACCTATGGGGGAAGCGCAGTGTGGGGGAGTGCAGAGGTACCTTCTACAGCTCAACTGAAGGGCAGAGCAGGACAAAATGACCAAACCAATAAAGAGAACCTTACACAAGATGGGCTAGCATATAATCACTGGCAACCTGAGATGAACTACGGTTCACAGCATACCTCTACTTGCCTGCCCTCTCCTCACCCATCTGCGAGAAGGCCAAAGGATAGACGTAGGTGTTTTTGGGGGGGTGGGTGTGTGTGTGCTAATGACATGAGTTTACATAGACCATTGCTATTCAATAACTCCTTCTTTTTCCCTCTGTACTCTACCCATAATAGCTTTGTACCTGACAGGAATGATGAATTAAATCACCCAACAGTAGGGGTCTTCCCCAGCCCTCCCTGTCTTCTTGCACCGCCCCTCCGAGCTCCCAGGCTGCATCTAACTGGCACGCTATTCCCTACATAGGTCGACCGATTAAATCGGAATGGCTGATTAATTAGGGCCAATTTCAAGTTGTTTTCATAACAATTGGAAATCGGCCGATTTTGCTTATTTTTTTATTTATTTTTATTTACACCTTTATTTAATCCTTATTTAACTAGGCAAGTCAGTTAAGAACACATTCTTATTTTCAATGACGGCCTAGGAACGAGGCAGAATGACAGTTTTTTACCAAGTCAGCTCGGGGGGTCAAATCTTGCAACCTTACAGTTAACTAGTCCAACGCTCTAACCACCTGCCTCATGAGGAGCCTGCCTGTTACGCGAATGCAGTAAGCCAAGGTAAGTTGCTAGCTAGCATTAAAGTTATCTTATAAAAAACAAATCAATCAACGACTGTCATTGCTCCAATGTGTACTTAACCATAAACATCAATGCCTTTCTTAAAATCAATAAACAAGTATGTATTTTTAAACCTGTATATTTAGCTAAAAGAAATCCAGGTTAGCAGGCAATATTAACCAGGTGAAATTGTGTCACTTCTCTTGCGTTCATTGCACGCAGAGTCAGGGTATATGCAACAGTTTGGGCTGCCTGGCTTTTTGCGAACTAATTTGCCAGAATTTTACGTAATTATGACATAACATTGAAGGTTGTGCAATGTAACAGGAATATTTAGACTCATGGATGCCACCCGTTAGATAAAATACAGAACGGAATAAACGTTTTGTTTGAGGTGATAGTTTCCGGATTTGACCTAAGGCTCGTATTTCTGTGTGTTTATTATAGTTAAGTCTATGATTTGATATTTGATAGAGCAGTCTGACTGAGGGGTGGTAGGCAGCAGCAGGCTCGTAATAGTCAAAGGTATATGGTTTAGAGAGAAATAGTCGACGCGTTATAATTCCTGTAATAACTTGCGGCTGAACTTGAAAGGGGTTCCTTCGTTATTTTACCGTTCATGTCTTCCATAGAGAATGTCTTGATCTACTTCAAATAAGGTCTGTGATATTCGCTTATATTTAGCCAATATTGATCAGAGTTACCTTGTCCTATGGATATCTACACAGTTATAAAATTGGCAAGGTGGTGTAAGCCTACACAAAACACAGACCTTATTATAAGTGAATCTAAAAAAATATCCTATGGAATAAATGAATGAAGGAACCGCTTTTCAGAATTATGACTCGCACTTTGGTAGTCAATTCTTACCATGTCCATTATTAAAATAAAATAGGATTTACTGCACGTAGAAATTACAGTTTTTGTTTTCAACATTCATCACAGGTAACTTAAACTCTATTTTTATTCAAACAGTTGAGAGTATTTGTCTCCTAAGCAGACTCTTCAGTATCATTGTCACTTCAGAGCTGTGTGTGTGTGTTTTACAGATGGCAGAGAAAAGCAGAGCACCAGTGTGGGACTATTACATAGAATTGGCACTAGGGAAAGCAAGGTGTCTTATCTGTGATAAAGATGTAAGCATGGGGTCAGCAACGGCTAAATCAAACAATACCACCAACCTGTGGAATCACCTTAAAGAACACCCATCCAAAAGCCCATATGTATTAAGTTAAAATAAAAGTGTTCGGTCGACCTCTACTACATTCTGCTCTACTTTTGACAAGAGCCTGATCAAAAGTTATGCACTACATATGGAATAGGGTGCCAGTTGGGACGTAGACCTAGACCCCTTCACTCTCCGTATCCTTGCAGCTAATTGCTGGAACCAGCTGACCTTCCCAATATCCTAGTTCTCCACAGCGACTATTTGTTTAGGTCCGCCGAGACACCCGAGACATGGAGCCAATTTATTTATGTGCAGTTCACTACCCAGCAACCTCTATGGCGGGCTCCGTCGAGTGTCGTATAAACATGTACATTTCATGGTGAACACAGGTCCCCACAATGCAAAGGCAATGGTAAAGTACATGGGGGGGGGTAATAACAATGTAGTCATGATAACAATGTAGTCTGTAGCTTTGAATCTCATTTCTCTGATTTATGCTGATAGTGGGGTCTAGATTTGGACTCAAAATAAATCTCAACTCCTTTTTACTAATGTTAGAGCAACATAATGTGGCAAACTCAAAGATCGGTACATACTATAGAGTTTATTCCGTAGAGTACAACCTTTCTTCATATAGGAAGCGGCACAGGTCCTAATCCAGGCACTTGTCATCTCCCGTCTGGACTACTGCAACTCTCTGTTGGCTGGGCTCCCCGCTTGCGCCATCAAAACCCTGCAACTTATCCAGAACACTTGGTGTTCAACCTTCCCAAGTTCTCCCAGGTCACCTCACTCCTCTGCACATTCCACTGGCTTCCATTCGAAGCTTGAATCCACCACAACACCACGAGGGTTGCCTACGGAGCAGCAATGGGAACTGCCCCTCTCTACCTTCAGGCTATGCTCAAACCCCACACCGCAACGGGAGCGCTCCTTTCTGCCACGTCTGGTCTCTTGGCCATCCTAGCCTAATTAAAGGTCTTCTCTGTCCTGGCACCCCAAGGTGGAACAAGCTTCCCCCTGACACTAGGACAGCAGTCACTGCCCATCTTCTGAAAACTTCTGAAACCCTACCTATTCAACGAGTATCTTAAATAAGACAGCTCATTGTTACCCCCATAAAATGTTTGTTTTTTACTGCACTTGTCTTTTCGTAATAGCACTGACTTTGCTGATAACTCCTTCACTGAGAAAAAAAAGACTTACTACAACTGTGATTTGTGGTTGTCTCACCTAGCGATCTTAAGATGAATGCACTAACTACGTCGCGCTGGATAAGAGCGCCTGCTAAATGTAAATGTAAAATGTAAGGTTATGAAAGCATTCCGATATTGCATACATTTTACCTATTGACATTACAATTGTTGATCTCTATATTGTAGCCTTCAGGATACTTCAACTCAAATGCTCATTCAAATAGTATTCCCAATTCTAGCTTGTTGAACTACTTATCCCCACTACTGTGCAAAAACACCCTACTTCAGTGTTGTGTTCATGAGGGCAATCAACAGAACATGTAAATGAGCGTTTCTTACAGGTCCAGGTGGTCCCTGGCTGTCTGTCAGTTTCTCTGTCTAGTGCCTAATGAACCCCACCCTCACAGTAAAAAGGCACAACAGTCCAGTCTCATAGCAGTCAATGAGAACCACTACAGTAAACAAAAGCTGGTATAGGATCTCACAGCGATCATAGAGCAACCCATTACGGGGTCGCTGCCGAGTGACGCAGCGGTCTAAGGCACTGCATCTCAGTGCAAGAGGTGTCACTACAATCCCTGGTTTGAATCCAGGCTGTATCACATCCGGCCGTGATTGGAGTCCCATAGGGCGGAACACAATTGGCCCAAAATCGTCCGGGTCCATTCTAACATATCAACACGAAAGTATCAAGTCAAGTTCATAGTTTGCATTCAAAGTGTTTTTTGTGTTTCTGCATTTCACGTGCATAGCCCTGCATCTATAACTTTTCCCAGGCCAATTCTGCTGATTTATGACTTATTTTCCCATGGTGCACCTGACGCTTTCTTATCTAGTAGGCAGTGCACACCTGGGAGAGAGAGGGAAAGGGGGAAGTGGGGATGGATAGGGGGGGATGGAGGTTGACCACAGGGCTAGAGTCAGCACAGCTCACCTGGATTGCACTTTTCTCATGGGAGTGGGATTTGCCTAAATGGCACATTCACAAACAGTATGAATCTTCCCACACCATCTTCTCAATCATGCGCAGGCCCATATAGAGAACCCTGGAGGCCGAGTATAGGGGCCCCTGCAGCATCCGAGTTCTCCCTGTATCTACCAGGAGGCCTGGGTCATGTTCACAAGAGCATACAGTAGCAAAATGTTTCAGAATATGAAAACAAGCACTTCTTATTTGACAATTAGAGATACCTCTCAATTTCACAGTTTTTACTGTTTGGTGCCAACTTAACACAACCCTGTTTTCAAAGTATCCACCTCCGATTTCCAATTTGAAATACATGGACTGTTTTGAACAGATTCGCACTTCGGGAGTTGGGATACGCAGCTAATATCCTATTTCTTTGAACAGTGTGCTTACCTACAGCAAAACAAGGGCATGCAGTAATCTACAATAGGTATTCTCAAACCGGGGTACGTGTCCCCCAGGGGACACACTGCCGTCCAACGGCGCTATACATTTGTGTGAGGTTTTATTCTTGCCTGAGTAGCCTTGTTTCACTGCCAAAAATAAAATGTAACCATCTAGTGGTCAGCGAAATAACAACACGTCAAATACAGGTAGCCTAATCAAATAAATAATCCAATCACATTAACCGTTACTCTCTCGCGGGAATTCCACTAACGGTCCGTATGTAGCCAAATGTAGCTGCTGCTCATTCTTTTTGCTCAAAAATAGATAAAATGGTAAAAAAAAAGAAGAAGTAATGCCCGCATCCATAGAGACACATACCAGCTCTACTGGTAGTACTGCTTCTACCTGCAGTTCTACACCTGCACGTGTCGACGAAACAAGCACATCCAATGCAAGCATTAGTAATTCCACATGTGGGGTTCACTTATATTGGGAGTAGTGCCTTTCCTCAGCCACAGTGTGTTATATGTGCAAAAGTACTCTCACAACTCGATGAAACCTTCACTCGTGAAGAAATTTAGAAAAAAAACATGCCAATTTGAAAAATAAGCCACAGATGCTTTTTGAGCGAGAATTAAGACAACTTTCGAGTAGCAAGACATGTATAAAAGCAACAGATACCATTAATAAGAAGGGGCTAGAAGCGTTAGATGGTGAGCCCCCGAGTGGCTAGGACAGGCAAGACCCATACTATTGTTTTCTGTATCACTGCGACCTTACCATCTACCCTGTGAGTTCCCCCAATTGTTTGTTACCGTTGTGTACATTCAAACGAAAGCTAATATAAAAATGCATCAGAGATTATTTATAATCAGTCACATAAACTGGAATCCATCTCCCCCGACTCTCAAAAATGTATTTTAGGGGATTTTAACAACTGTACCTTGCACAAAGTCCTGCGCACATACCACCAGTATGTGAAATGTCACACTAGCAAAAATAGGACTCTTGATTTGTGCTATGGGACAATACCAAATGCGTTCTCTGCCACCACCAGACCTCCCCTGGGGACATCAGGCCAATCTACTGTCGGCTCCTGGAGAGGGAGAAACCCACAGTTAAAACTGTCCAGATCTGGAATGACAACAGTATCACTTGTCTCCAGGGGTGTTTTGACTGTACAATGTGGGAGGTATTTGAGCACAGCAGCTCTGATCTTGATGAACTCACAGATGTTATTTCAGACTATGTAAACTTGTGTTGAGTCAGTTGTGTCTACTAAAACCTGTAAAGTCTTCCCTAACAATAACCTTTGGGTATCAAAATATCTCAAATCACTACTTGCTAGGAAGAAGGCAGTTTATGCTGTGGGTGATAGACAGGCTTTAAGAGATATACAATATGAGATCAAAAGACAGATACTGGTGGACAAGGAGGCATACAAGCAAAGGGTGGAGAGGACCCTCTCCTCAGGAAACGCAAGGGTGGCCTGGCAAGGGATTAAATCCATGGCTAGTACCCCCCCACATAGGCAGGGGGAAAAACCAGTGCTGACCTTGGGGGATATGAGGGCCATAACATGGCTAATGAACTGAATGTTTTCTTCTCAAGATTTGAATCAGACAACTTTGTGTCGGAGGTAAAAAAAAACAACAAATGGAAGCATCATTACAAATGTTTGAGAGAGTTGTTGTTAAACAGTCTGATGTTTTAATGTTGTTCAGGGGATTTAACGTATACAAAAACCCAGGCCCAGACAAAAGTGTGGTAAAGCACTGTGCTGAACAAGTGGCTGGTGTTTAACAGACATTTTCCAATCCTCACTCGACCAGCAACACGTGCCAGTATTGTGGAAAAACTCAATAATTATTCAATTTCCTAAAGCATCTAATCCCTCTGTACTACCGCCCTGTCGCCTTGACATCCTTAGTAATGAAATGCCTTGAGAAAATTGTGAAAAGTCATAGTCAGTGTCACCCAGAAGCTTCTCGACCCATTTCAGTTTGCCTATCAGCCTAGCAGAGTCGATGATGCCATTCTTACCCTCCTTAACATGGTCTATAGACATCTAGAGGGTGCCAAATCCCATGTCAGGGTTCTGTTTGTTGACTTTTCTTCTGCCTTCAACACAATCCAGCCTTAGTCTCTGTGCCAGAATGTCATTCGGGACGTCTCCTTAGATGGGGGGCTGGTTTTGTGGCTGTTGGAGTTCCTGAGCCAACGCTCAAAATAGGTCCCCGCGTGTCGGATATACGCAATACAAACACAGGCTCTCCTCAGGGATATGTTTTGTCCCCACTCCTGTACAGTAACAGTTGTACTAGTTCCCATACGGACAGACTCCTCGTTAAGTTCGCTGATGGCACTGCCTTGCATGATGACGAAGAACATCATGGCCCGGTCCTAGATGACTTTGTAGAGTGGTGTTAGGAATCACACTTGGTCTTCAATACCAACAAGACCAAATAGATGTGCAGAGACTTCAGGAAGCGTACAACACCTACCTCTACAACATCTGTCAGAGGTCAGAATATAGAAATTGTAGAGGAATACAAATATCTGGGTGTCCTTTTGGACAATAAGCTTCAGTGGAGTAAATGTACAGACCTGATCTACAAAAAGAGCCAACAGAGACTGTACTTTCTCAAAAAACTGTGATCTTTTAATGTAGACTGTACTATATTGACTCTGTTTTACAAATATTTTAAATGAGAGTATTTTAACTTTTTGAATTGTTTGTTGGTTTGGCAATGCCACTGTTAGCCAGAGAAATATGTTGAGAAGGATTATTACCACAACAAGCAAGGTACTTGGAGTCAAACAGTCAGGCCTGGATGAGATCTTTAAGGTCAGGGCCCTCCGTAAGGCTCACAAAATAATTTTAGACCCAAGCCACCTGGACTTTGAACTACTCCCCTCTGGGCACAGGTATAGGGCACCCCTCAGCAGGAAAAACAGAACTAGACAATCATTTGTGCCAGGCGTGATATCTATCCTAAATAGCTTGGGCTAATGTTCCTATCGACTCCGTAAGGCCAGCAGGCCAGTCTTTTTTTTATGTTTAATTTCTTTATTCCTAATTTTTTTAATTTATTGGTATGTAACTTATGAAAGTTGTATTGTCAATTTTGTTTTGTATTTACATGCCACTTTAAAATGTGTACATGACATTGCGACCACATTTCCCCATGGGGACAATAAAGTCAGTAAGTAAGTATTGTGGAGGACTTAATTCTTCCTACTGCCACAGACATGGCTGGCACAATGGGGGGGGGGGGAACTATGCAGACAATTCCTTCATCAAACAACACTGTTTCACGACGCATCAGAGACATGGCAGGAGATGTTTTGAAACAATTACTGCTTCACATACAAGCCAGTGAATTATATGCGTTACAGCTGGATGAGTCAGACGTGGCAGGCTTGGCACAGCTCCTGGTATTTGTCCGTTACACTTATAAATTAAGGAAGACATCCTATTCTGCAAACCAGGACAACAGGATATGTTATTTTTTAAGTACTGGACAGCTTTGTGACATCAAATGGAGTTTGGTGGTCAAGATGTGTTGGTGTCTGTACTGATGGCGCAAAAGCCATGACAGGGAGACATAGTGGAGTGGTAACGCACATGCAAGCAGTTGCTCCTGACGCTACTTGGGTACACTGCAGCATCCACCGAAAGGCTCTTGCTGCCAAGGGAATGCCTGACACCTTGAACGACGTTTTGGACACTACAGTGAAAATGGTTAACTTTGTTTAAAGCAAAGCCCCTGAACTCTCAAGTAATTTCTGCACAATGCAATGATATGGGCAGCAACCATGTAACGATGGTTATCAAGGGGTAAAGTATTAACACGTTTTTTTTTTATTGAGAGACGAGATTAAAGTTATTTACTGACCATAATTTTCCCTTTTCTGACCGCTTGCGTAATAACGAGTTTCTCACACGACTGGCCTATCTGGGTGATCTTTTTTTTCACCTGAATGATCTGAATCTAGGATTAGTGGGACTATATTGAATGTGCGGGACAACATTGAGGCTATGATTAAGAAGTTGGAGCTCTTCTCTGTCTAAGATTAGTTATCCCTTTCATGCCCTGCCTCCAGTCCACTTATATCTGAACAAGAGAGCCTCATCGAAATTGCAACAAGCGGTTCTGTGAAATTTTTATTTCAAATCAGAAGCCACTGCCTGATTTCTGGATTGGGCTGCGCTCAGAGTATCCTGCCTTGGCAAATCGCACTGTTAACCTGTCTAGGACTGGGGTTCCGCTCTCCAACAGCCAATGAGATTGCAGGGCGCCAAATACAAATCAACAGAAATCTCATAAATCAAATTTCTCAAACGATTATGTTAGGTCACCACCAACTCACAGAAAAACCCAGCCATTTTTCCAGCCAAAGAGAGGAGTCACAAAAAGCACAAAGAGATAAAATGAAATCACTAACCTTTGATGATCTTCATCAGATGACACTCATAGGACATCATGTTACACAATACATGTATGTTTTGTTCGGTAAAGTTCATGTTTACATTGGCGTGTTATGTTCAGTAGTTCCAAAACATGCAGTGATATTGCAGAGAGCCACATGAATTCACAGAAATACTCATTATAAATGTTGATGAAAATTCAAGTGTTATGCATGGAACTTTAAATACAGCAGTTGCTTTAAGGAGAAGTGTGTCAGATTTCAAAAAGACTTTACGGAAAAAGCATAATCTGAGAACGGCGCTCAGACCCGAAACCAGCAAAAATAAATATCCGTCATGTTGCGCAGTCAACATTAGTCAAAAATAGCTTTATAAATATTCACTTACCTTTGATGATCTTCATCAGAATGCACTCCCAGGAATCGCAGTTCCACAATAAATGTTTGTTTTGTTCGATAACGTTCATCATTTATGTTCAAATAGCCTCTTTTGTTAGGGAATTTGGTAAACAATACCAAAAGTGCGTTCAGATCCAGTCGGACGAAAAGTTCAAAAAGTTATATTACAGGTCGAAGAAACTTGTCAAACTAAGTATAGAATCAATCTTTAGGATGTATTTATCATAAATGTTCAATAATTTTCCAACCGGAGAATTTTATTGTCTGTAGAAAAGCAATGGAACGAGAGATACCTCATGTGAAATGCGCGTGACTGAGAACGAGGCTGCTGGCAGACCCCTTAGTCAAACAGCTCCCATCCGGCCCCCCTTCACATGAGAAACCTGAAACAAAGTTCTAAAGACGGTTGACATCTGGTGGAAACCTTAGGAAGTGCAGCATAACCCATATCCCACTGTGAATTCAATAGGGGCTGAGTTCAAAAACTACAAACCTCAGATTTCCCACTTCCTGTTTGGATTTCTTCTCAGGTTTTTGCCTGCCATATATGTTCTGTTAAACTCACAGACATCATTCAAACAGTTTTAGAAACGTCAGTGTTTTCTATCCAATGATAATATGCATATATTAGCATCCAGGACTGAGTAGGAGGCAGTTCACTCTGGGCACGCTATTCATCCAAAAGTGAAAATGCTGACCCCTATCCCAAAGAAGTTAATGACATATGCTTTTTGCAACCACATGCCTAAACTCAGCAAAAACAGAAAAGTCCTCTCACTGTCAACTGCGTTTATTTTTTTACCGATCCTGTGCAGTTGTTGTAAAACGTGGTTTGCCACTGCGAGGACAATCAGCTGTCCGTCCTGTCTCCCTGTTGCGCTGTCTTAGGTGTCTCACAGTACGAACATTTCAATTTATTTCCCTGGCCACATCTGCAGTCCTCCTTGCAGCATGCCTAAGGCATGTTCACGCAGATGAGCAGGGACCCTGGGCATCTTTCTTTTGGTGTTTTTCAGTGTCAGTAGAAAGGCCTCCTTGGTGTCCTAAGTTTCCTAACTGTGACCTTAATTGCCTAAGCTGTTATTGTCTTAATGAGACAGGTGCATGTTCATTAATTGTTTATGGTTCATTGAACAAGCATGGGAAACATTGTTAAAACCCTTTACAATGAAGATCTGTGAAGTTATTTGAATTTTTACTAATTATCTTTGAAAGACAGGGTCCTGAAAAAGGGCCGTTTCGTTTTTTTTGCTGAGTTTGTGAGTGTGGATTCTCGACCCACACTAGCATGAAAACTAAATACAGGCATAGACTGTGTGTGGAAAATGATTTAAGACAGACTCTCTCCAATACAACATTGCAGAGTTCTGTGCATCCTTTCAAGCACATCCTTCTCATTAACCTGTGGTGAGTTATTCACAATTTTTGATGAACAAGTAAGGTTTTATAGGAAACATTGCTAAATAAGAAAGCAAAATTATTGATAATATTTATATTCTTATTTGTGCCCTGGTCTTATAAGAGCTCTTTGTCACAATCCGGGGCGTGGGAAGTGAGAATCTCACACTCATCCTTATGTTAAATGCATTTATTGTATAGTGTGTTTGTGGCAGGCTTATGATGGAAAAATATATATTTGAAAGTATGCTGACCCTGGTGCTAGGGGGGATATGCAGCTGGAGGTTGAATGTTTTAAGGTGTACCGGACTATAAAAAGGTTTGGGAAACACTGATCTACAACATCCGAACCAATTGCATTTATGGATTGTGTGCCCACATAAATCACCACATAACAAACTGTCTTCACTTTTAACGACAGTTGAAGTCGGAAGTTTACATACACTTAGGTTGGAGTCATAACTCCACAAACGTCTTGTTAACAAACTATAGTTTTGGCAAGTCGGTTAGGACATCTAATTTATGCATGACAAGTAACTTTTCCAACAATTGTTTACAGACACATTATTTCACTTAGAATTCAGTGTATCACAATTCCAGTGGGTTAGAAGTTTACATACACTAAGTTGACTGTGTCTTTAAACAGCTTGGAAAATACCAGAAAATTATGTAATGGCTTTAGAAGCTTCTGATAGTCTAATTGACATCATTTGAGTCAATTGGAGGTGTACCTGTAGATGTATTTCAAGGCTTACCTTCAAACTCGGTGCCTCTTTGCTTGACATCATGGGAAAATCAAAAGAAATCAGCCAAGACCTCAGAAAGAAATTGTAGCCCTCCACAAGTCTGGTTCATCCTTGGGAGCAATTTCCAAATGCTTGAAGGTACCACAATCATCTGTAAAAACAATAGTACGCAAGTATAAACACCATGGGACCACGCAGTCCTATATCGACATAACCTAAAAGGCCGCTCAGCATAGAAGAAGTCAATGCTCAAAAACCGCAATAAAAAAGCCAGACTACAGTTTGCAGCTGCACATGGGGACAAAGATCGTACATTGGAGAAATGTCCTCTGGTCTGATGAAACAAAAATACAACTGTTTGGCAATAATGACAATCGTTATGTTTGGAGGAAAAAGAGGAAGGCTTGCAAGCCGAAGGACATCATCCCAACCATGAAGCACGGGGGTGGCGGCATCATGTTGTGAGGGTGCTTTGCTGCAGGATGGTCTGGTGCACTTCACAAAATAGATGGCATCATGAGGCAGGAAAATTATGTGGATATGTTGAAGAAACATCTCAAGACATCAGTCAGGAGGTTAAAGCTTGGTCACAAATGGGTCTTCCAAATGGACAATGACCCCAAGCATACTTCCAAAGTTGTGGCAAAATGGTTTAAAGACAACAAAGTCAAGGTATTGGAGTGGCCATCACAAAGTCCTGACCTAAATCCCATAGAAAATTTGCGGGCAGAACAGAAAAAGCGTGTGCGAGCAAGGAGGCCTACAAACCTGACTCAGTTACACCAGCTCTGTCAGGAGGAATGGGCCAAAATTCACCCAACTTATCGTGGGAAGCTTGTGGAAGGCTACCCAAAACGTTTAACCCAAGTTAAACAATTTAAAGGCAATGCTACCAAATACGAATTGAGTGTATGTAAACTTCTGACCCAATGGGAATGTGATGAAAGAAATAAAAGCTGAAATAAATGACTCTATTATTCTGACATTTCATATTCTTAAAATAAAGTGGTGATCCTAAAACAGGGAATTTTTACTAGGATTAAAATGTCAGGAATTGTGAAAACTGAGTTTAAATGTATTTGGTTAAGGTATATGTAAACTTCTGACTTCAACGGTAAATCCACTAGCGTTCTGTAATTACACTATTAGTTTGTGACTTCTTACATCTGGAAACAGCTAGATTGATGCCTAACTTGCTGAATACAATCTTGTTTGCCGCTAATAGTCCATTCTAATCGCTAATGCTAATTTCTAGCTAGCTAATACTTGTACTGAGTCAGAGCGAACCCAGTTTGCTATACAGCCTGATAATACCAGTGATGGTGTAGACCTAAATCAGCATGTTTTTGCAACAGCGTCTTCTAAATCAAAGAGAAATATGCGAAGCAAGAATATGTCAGCTACATCTTGTAGCTAAGAGAAAACATGAAATGTATCCAAAGATTATAGAGTCCACAAGGAAACACTTATCAACACTTTGGTTCCTACTCTGCATTTTAATTTGTTGTCATGTCAACCAACACTGTATTGAAAATGCCCACTATTATATTCTAACTATAGAATTTGAATTATCATTCTATTTCTGTTATTTCAACAGTTTACCCAAGTGTGTTGCTCAAAATCGCAATTGCAACATTTGGTTAGAAATACGGCTTAGATTGTTTGGCCATATTGTGCAGCCCTACGTGGCAGTGTGAAAATGATCTAAAATGAGTGCTGGGAATGCAGAAGTTGATGAAAATGCTAAAAATGATTTTCGGTTGAAGTTGAACTGAACAGTATAAAACAATCAGAATGGATTAAGACACATTGAAATCACTTAGAATGTATGTGTTGCCACCCTAGGGTCACCCACTATTCATAAACTAAATTTAGAACTTTTATTATTCAAAAACATAAAATACAGAGACGTGATATTTTGGCCATATCACCCAGCCCTAGTTCACACACACCAACACAGTCCTGAAGAGGGCATGACAACACCTCTTCCCCATCAGGATGCTGAAAATATTTTGCATTGGCCCTCAGATCCTCAAAACATTCTACAGCTGCACCATTGAGATCATCTTGACGTGCTGCATCACCACTTGGAATGGAAACTGCTAAATAGTTAACTATCTGCATTTACCCTTTTTGCACTAACTATTTTGACTCATCGCCTATGCTGCTGTTACTGTTTAAAGGACCCCTTTAGGATTGCTTCAGGACCTGAAGATAATACAAAGACAAAAACATACATCATTTTTTGTTCCGTCATCTTTGAAATGCATGAGAAAGGCCAATATGACTTAGGAAACTAGGTGCAATTTAGAGTTGCGCGTTAGGGGGCAATGATCCTTTAGAGGTTAATAAATCCTCTTAATGATCTCTACAGATTGGTGTTCCACCCTCGGGACTGATGAGCTAATGTGACTAGCATGAGCATAAGTAACAAGAACATTTCCCACCTATCAAATCAATTGGCCAAGTAGTAAACATAAATCTTTACGACATAGAATTGCAGGAAAATCATTTTAAAACACCCATAAAAATCAAGCTTTTGGTGTGGTGTATTCATGCATTTCCCATATGGTCTAGCGGTTAGGAATCGTGGTTTTTACCCTGGCGGCCCAGATTCGACTCCTGGTATGGGGATGAATCTTGGAGCAGCTGGTAGCCTAATGGTTAGAGCGTTTGGCTAGGAGCCGAAAGGTTGCTGGATCGAATCCCCGAGCTGACGAGGTAAAAACCTGTTGTTCTATAACCTAAATGCATTCACATTTTCAATTGCCCACCCTAACATAACAAGCTAGAACAGGGCCTGCATCTCAACCAATAGCGAATATAGGCAAAATATCCCAAGCAACATCCAGAGATGTTCAGGCTCCTTGGGCTTTGATGTGATCACTTTGGTTTGGGTGTCCTCAGCAGAATGGTGTGGAAATAAAAGTATTATCTGAGTTTTTCGCCCCTGCCTACCGGAGTCCTCCTTGCTAGCTAGCAGGAGCAACACCAGTAGACAGTGTCCTGCCCTCAGTCATTAACAGAACTGTGGAATTACAGTGCCCGATAGGCGGAGACGAAGGACGTCCCTGCCTCCCACTAAGCACAGGAGTGCTTAGTGGGAGGCAGGGACGTCCTTCGTCTCCGCCTATCGGGCACTGTAATTCCACAGTAGGGTGACACCGTATAGGTGTGACACAGTAGGGTGACACCGTATGCTAGTTTACTAGCTAGCTTGCTAGTTAGCGACACAGTGTGCTCGCTTTCTAGTTAGCTAGCTAGCACACTGTGTCGCTCCCGCCTGCTGTGTACCAGAGAAAACCGTCTGCGACAGGCGGGCGTGAAGTACACTGTCTACAGGTCATCCATCGCCTTCTCCCTCTAGCACACAAGGCTTGGGCAACACCGTATACTAGCTAGCTTGATAGTTAGTGACACAGTATGCTTGTTAGCTTGCTCAGCTCCCAGCTGCTGTGTACTAGAGTCCTCCTTAGGACTAGCTGGCTAAGCTAGCACACTTAAAATATTATTATTTTTTACCCCGTTTTCTCCCCAATTTCATGGTATCCAATTGTTTTCGTAGCTACTATCTTGTCTCGTCGCTACAACTCCCGTACGGGCTTGGGAGTGACGAAGGTTGAAAGTCATGCGTCCTCCGATACACCACCCAACCAAGCCGCACTGCTTCTTAACACAGCGCGCATCCAACCCGGAAGCCAGCCGCACCAGTGTGTCGGAGGAAACACCGTGCACCTGGCAACCTTGGTTAGCGCGCACTGCGCCCGGCCCGCCACAGGAGTTGCTTATGCGTGATGAGACAAGGATATCTCTACCGGCCAACCCCTCCCTAACCTGGACGACGCTAGGCCAATTGTGCGTCGCCCCACAGACCTCCCGGTCGCGGCCGGTTACGACAGAGCCTGGGGTTTATCGGTGGCTGGCATCCAACATTATTGTGCATTAACATCACTTACTGTACTGGAACACCCTCTCCTCCCATCTGTCCTAAATTAAAAATTAACCAGTTGAAGTATAAAAAGGGGTTACTGCAAATGCAGAAATGTCCACATGTCGGAATGCACCGAAAACAGCAGCTTTTTATCAACGTTCTGATTGGCCAAAGTGGTCAAGCATGTGACGGGCCTCCGCAATTCACACAAATAGCCTATAGTTCTTCATCATTCCCTCAACCACCATAGAGAAGACAAGGAAGAAACCACCTTGTAGCTAGGCCTACCTCTAGGCTGCTATACATATTTATTTAGTTTGTCATTCTATCATTTTTAAGTAAATAGTTTTACCAGCTTCATGTATTCTCAAATTTAAAAAAGTAAGGGAGATCCGCTGCCCTGCGCTCTGGTAGCATTACAAACCTACTAATGATCTACATAACATATATACAAAACAGATCCTTACCTGGTAATACAAATATGAATCTTGCTCCATATTCACACATTTGCAAACACCTCTTGGGAGGTCATAAAGTGCCCTCTATACCAAACAGCATGAGCTGCATTACATTAGTATTCTTCAATGATCTGAATGCTTCTAACACAGTGCTTGAGATATGTTAAATTAGTCATTTTTCCATGTGTGACTTGTTTGATACCCAGAAATAGCAACACATAACCAGCTAACAGTGGAATTATGTGAACTTGGCACATTCACCAAAGTAGAATATTTTCTTTCTTTCTTTTGTGAGGACAACTGTAATCTGTTTAAAAAGGTGTTACGTTTTACACACTCTCTCTCTCTCTCAATGGACTGGTGAGTGCTAAATTTGACACACACTTGTTGTCAATTACAAAATACAAAGAGAACAGCACTCCTGATAACGTAGGTTGGTCCAAGTGCCCAAGCTCAGCAGGAAAGCTTTTAATGAAAGGTATGTATCTGGATACATATTTATACTATATAGATAGACCAGACTGAGATGGACCAGAGAGGATTCAAATCAAAACGTGGCTCAAATCTACAGTATCTGAATCCCCCATTGAGAGAAAAGTTTGAGTGTCGCAAAACACCTTTTTTCATAATTGAGCTCTTACACAAAACAAACGGATAGCTTTTGGATTTTATGACACCAAAGGTTCACAAAGCCAGAAATACCAGAACATATCTCATCATGCGGGCAACTATAACCAAGATCCCAATTCTTGGGTGGAACGAAATGCACTACTGTAGACTGTCATAATGTATTACCAGGTAGGATATGTCCTGAAATAGACCGGATAAATTTGAACAGTGTATCAGGTCAGGCACATTATCATATGATATTTTTTTGTGCACTGACAGATTATTCGCTCGTGAACAAAACAGCCATAACATACATTAAAAACGCTGCTTGACATTTCTCTTTGACATTAAAGTTACTCTTTCCGATCAACAGCCAGGGTAGAAGTAAGAACAAAACTTGCGCACTGTATTTGTCAAGCTATTTAAATAAACGTTATATATCCTTACCTGTGGACAAGTGATAGGCAAATTTTCCAACAGATGCCAGTGGAATGCCGAGTCAAAAACTGATGATAACGTTGCGTTGTTGTTCGCTCCAAATGTTGGACGGCGATGTGATTCATGTTGGGTTGCAATCTTTCTACGCATGCTCACCCGCAGCATTCAGGGGGCTACTGTACTACCTTACCAGACGGTTGTCCTACTTTTTCTCCTTGACTGCGCCGTGCCCTTATGTGTGCGGTTTAATGACAAAATAAGTGATCTTGATGTGATAACGAGTTAGAGATTATGCATCTGATGGTCAGATAGTTGGGACGCTAACAAGGTATCCCAGCCTCATCCAAACCCGCATGTGAGATATCGCCTATATGATAAGATATGAATTATGATGGCTAAATAAAATAAATAATACATAAATCAACAATAGGCTACAAACTGATACATGTGACATGTCCTTTGTCTTATTCAAAAACATTTTACACCATTCAAAATTATTGAATAGAATATGTCCTGTGAAAGTGGAGAAATCAGAGCATTAAAAACTTCCTCAGGCTAGGGTCTATTTTTCTAAATTTCTGCCTGACTGACGTGCCCAAAGTAAACTGCCTGTTGCTCAGGCCCTGAAGCCAGGATATGCATATAATTGGTACCATTGTAAAGAAAACACTCTGAAGTTTGTAGATTTTTAAAAAAATTATGTAGGAAACAATAACACAGTAGATATGGGAGGAGAAAACCCATCAGAATTATTTTTTTTGAGAGCCCATGCTCTTCCATTAGAACGTATAGGGAAAAATGTTTATCTGGCTCCTAGTATGCAATTCCTATGGGTTCCACTGGATGTCAGTAGTCTTTGTTCAATGTTTCAGGCTGGTTTCTTCCCAAAGAAGAATTATGAGTTTTAGTACTGGGATACAGCTTTGGAAATCAGTCTATCCACGCGCGACGAAGATGATGCGCAGCTGCTAATATCGTTTTTCTATTGAACATACTTATTTCCATATGAAATAGTATAATTTAATTACATTTTAGGATACCTGAGGATTACATAGACATTTATTTTGACTTGTTTTAACAAAGTTTAGCAGTAGCTTTTTGGATTCCTTTCTTTGCATGTTGAACAAGTGGATTACTCAAATAGATGGCACAAACTAAACAGACTTTTTGGGATATAAAGAAGGATTTTATTTAACAAAACGACACAACATGTTGTAGCTGGGCCCCTTTGGATGACATACCAGAGGAAGATTTTTAAAAAGTAAGTGAATATTTAACCACTATTTGGGAATTTATGAAACCTGTGCTGATGGAAAAATATTTTGATGTGGGGCGCCGTCCTCAAACAATCACAGGGCATTAAAATGCTTTACATGCTTTCGCTGTAAAGCGTATTGTAAATGTATGTTCCTAAATGTTTAATATCCATAATGTTTATGATTATTTATTTGAATTGCGGGCCCTCCATTTTAACCGGAAGTTGTCTCTTTAGCGGGACGCCTAGCCTTAAAGGTCTGGACTGAAAGATGAAACAAATTAAATTGGATTTTGTGTGTTTTCCTTTAGAATTGTTGTGTGCCAAGTGGAGTAGTGTCAATTTTAGGTTGTGAATGTATCCATGAGATGCCTTCACTGATTATGAATATGATGTTTTAGCCCATGTTTTGGTCATTTTTGCATTTAAGCATAAATGTCACATCAGACCACACCCACACAGACCCAAGCAAATTTGCTTTCCATGTATGTCTGCAGATACACTATATAGTTGAAGTCGGAAGTTTAGGTTAAAGTCATTAAAGCTAGATTTTCAAATACTCCCCAAATTACTTGTTAACAAAATATAGTTTTGGCAAGTCAGTTAGGACATCTACTTTGTGCATGACACAAGTCATTTTTCCAACAATTGTTTACAGACAAATCATTTCACTTATAATTCACTGTATCACAATTCCAGTGGGTCAGAAGTTTACATACACTAAGTTGACTGTGCCTTTAAACAGCTAGGAAAATCCAGAAAATTATGTCATGGCTTTAGAAGCTTCTGATAGGCTAATTGACATCATTTGAGTCAATTGGAGGTACCTGTGGATGTATTTCAAGGCCTGCCTTCAAACTCAGTGCCTCTGCTTGACATGATGGAAAAATCAAAAGAAATCAGCCAAGACTTAAAAAAAAAGTCTGGTTCATCGCCTGAAGCTACCACAATCATCTGTGCAAACAATAGTACGCAAGTATAAACACCATGAGACCACGCAGCCGTCATACTGCTCAGCAAGGAGACATGTTCTGTCTCCTAGAGATGAACGTACTTTGGTGCGAAAAGTGCTAATCAATCCCAGAACAACTGCAAAGGACCTTGTGAAGTGCTGGAGGAAACAGGTACAAAAGTATCTATATCCACACTAAAACGAGTCCTATATCGACATAACTTGAAAGGTCGCTCAGCAAGGAAGAAGCCACTGCTCAAAAACCGCAATAAAATGCCAGACTACAGCTTGCAACTGCACATGGGGACAAAGGTCGTACTTTTGGAGAAATGTCCTCTGGTCTGATGAAACAAAATAGAACTCTTTGGCCATAATGACCATCGTTATGATTGGAGGAAAAGGGGGAGCCGAAAAACACCACCCCAACTGTGAAGCACGGGGGTGGCAGCATCATGTTGTGGGGGGGCTTTTCTGTAGGAGGGACTAGTGCACTTCACAAAATAGATGGCATCATAAGGATGGAAAAATATGTGGATATATTGAAGCAACATCTCAAGACATCAGTCAGGAAGTTAAAGCTTGGTCACAAATGGGTCTTCCAAATGGACAATGACCCCAAGCATACGTCCAAAATTGTGGCACAATGGCTTAAGGACCACAAAGTCAAGGTATTGGAGTGGCCATCACAAAGCCCTGACATCAATCCCACAGAAAATTTGTAGGCAGAACTGAAAAAGCATGTGAGAGCAAGGAGGCCTACAAACCTGACTCAGTTACACTAGCTCTGTCAGGAAGAATGTGCCAAAAAGGTGGTGGAAGGCTACCTGAAACCTTTGACCCAAGTTAAACCATTTAAAGGCAATGCTACCAAATACTACTTCTGACCCACTGGGAATGTGATGAACAAAATAGCTGAAATTAACAGCATTCTGAAAAGCTGAAATAAATAATTCTATCAACTATTATTCTGAAATTTCACATTCTTAAAATAAAGTGGTGATCCTAACTGATCTAAGACAGGCAATTTTTACTAAGATTAAATGTCAGGAATTGTTAAAAACTGAGTTTAAATGTATTTGGCTATGGTATATGTAAACTTACAATTTCAACTGAATATATAAAAGTATGTGGACACCACTTCAAATTGGTGTATTCGGCTGTTTCAATACTTTGCAGTATTTTTGTTTATGTGTTACTTCTTACATTACTATCTCAGAATTTTTTGTGTTATTGCATTCAGCTGAGAATAAATGTTGGATATCAGAGTGGCGGTAACTCACAAGCATTCCTAGCAATATGTCCACGATTACGACTTTCCCGAATCGGATCCTTTGTTCGTACCCCCCAGGGAAATTTAAATGATTCCAGAAGCAGATCCCAAAGAACACCGGCGGAGAGGAGGTATTCGGACTGGACTTCCTGGAGTGCGCCGGAGTTCGACTCAGGAGGCGCACACACCAGCGATACTACCATACCCGCTTCCGAGTATATTACCCGCTAATGTTCAGTCTCTGGATAGTAATGTTGACGAGCTCAGGCTGAGGATTTCCTTCCAGAGAGACATCAGGGATTGTAACTTACTCTGTTTTTTCGGAAACATGGCTCTCTCGGGATATACAGTACTGTCTGAGTCCATACAGCCAGGTGGCTTCTCAGTCCATCGCTTAGACAGGAATAAATATCTCTCTGGGAAGAAGAAGGGCGCGGGTGTATGTTTCATGATTAACTACTCATGGTGTGATTTTGTTCACGTGACCTAGAATACCTCACAATTAAACGCTGACTGTATTACCTCCCAAGAGAATTCTCTTCGGTTATAGTCACAGCCGTGTATATTCCCCCTCAAGCCAGTACCACGACGGCCCTAAAAATAGCTTCACTGGACTATGCAAACTGGAGACCACATATCCTGAGATAGCTTTTATTGTAGCTGGAGATTTTAACAAAGCAAATTTGAGGAACATTTGACAAAAAATCTATCAACATATTGACTGTAGTACTCGCGCTGCTAAAACACTCGACCACTGCTACTCCAACTTCCGGAATGGCTAAAAGGCCCCCTCCCCCACCCTCCCTTTGGCAAATCTCAACACGACTCCATTTTGCTCTTCCCTTCCTGTAGGCAGAAACTCAAACAGGAAGTACCCATGCTAAGGACTATTGCTGATCTGACCAATTGGAATCCATGCTTCAAGACTGTTTTGATCATGCAAACTGGGATATGTTCTGGGTAGCTTCCGAGCATTACATATAAACTCAGTCACCATGTCGGTGTATTTGTCTATCAGGAAGTGTATAGGAAATGTTGTACCAACTGTGACTATTAAAACCTACACTAACCAGAAACCATGGATAGATGGCAGCATTTGCGCAAAACTGAAAGTGAAAACCACTGCATTTAAACATGGCAAGGTGACTGGAAATGTGGCCGAATACAAACAGTGCAGTTATTCCCTCTGTAAGACAATCAAACGGGCAAAACGTTAGTATAGAGAGCAAGTGGAGTCGCAATTCAATGGCTCAGACACGAGACATATCTGGCAGGGTCTACAGACAATCAAGGAGTACAAAGGGAAAACCAGCCACATCAGACACTGACGTCTTGCTTCCAGACAAGCTAAACACCTTCTTCGTCCACTTGGAAGATAACACAGTGCCCCCGACGTGGCCCGCTACCAAGGACTGTGACCTCTCCTTCTCTGTGGCCGACGTGAGTAAGACATTTAAGAGTGCTAATCCTCGCAAGGCTGCCGGCCCAGACGGCATCCCTTGCCGCATCTTCAGAGAATGCGTAGACCAGCTGGCTGGAGTGTTTACGGACATATTCAATCTCTCCCTATCCCAGTCTGCTTTCCCCACATGCTTCGAGAAGGCCACCATTGCTCCTGTACCCAAGAAAGCAAAGGTAACTGAGCTAAATAACTTTCGCCCTGTAGCACTCCCTTCGGTCATCATGAAGTGCTTTGAGAGGCTTGTCAAGGATCATATCACCTCTACCTTACCTGACACCCTAGACCCACTTCAATTTGCTTACCACCCCAATAGATCGACAAACGATGCAATCGTGATTGCAATGCACGCTGCTCTATCTCATCTGAAGAAGAGGAATACCTATGTAAGAATGCTGTTCATTGACTGTTGCTCAGCATTCAACATCCTAGTACCCTCCAAGCGCATCATTATACTCAAGGCCCTGGGTCTGAACCCCGCCCTGTGCAACTTTGTCCTGGACTTCCTGACGGGCCGCTCCTAGGTGATGAGAGTAGGAAACAACACCTCCACTTTGCTGATCCTCAACACTGGGGCCTCACAAGGGTGCATACTCAAGCCCCCTCCTGTACTCCCTGTTCCCCCATGACTGCGTGGCCATGCACGCCTCCAACTCAATCATCAAGTTTTCAGATGACACAACAGTAGTAGGCCTGATTACCAACAATGACGAGACAGCCTACAGGGAGGAGGTGAGGGCCTAGGGTGTGTGGTGCCAGGAAAATAACCTCTCACTCAATGTCAACAAAACAAAGGAGCTGATTGTGGACTTCAGGAAACAGCAGAGGGAGAAGGAGGAAAGTTTCAAGTCAGTCAGTGTACAAACTGAAATAGTCCACCCACACAGACAGCGTGGTGAAGAAGGCACAACACGCCTCTTCACCCTCAGCAGGCTGATGAAATTTGTCTTGCGCCTAAAACCTTCAAACTTTTACAGATGCACAGTCGAGAGCATCCTGCCGGGCTTTATCACCTGGTACTGCAACTGCACCGCAACCGCAGGGCTTTCCGCAGGGTTGCCTCGACATCTACTGCACCCGATGTCACAGGAAGGCCAAAAAGCTCATCAAGGACAACAACCACCTGAGAAACTGCCTGTTCACCCCGCTATCATCCAGAAGGCGAGGTCAGTACAGGTGCGTCAAAGCTGGGACCGAAAGACTGAAAAACAGCTTCTATCTCAAGGCTATCAGACTGTTAAATTGCAATCACTAGCACATTGGAGGCTGCTGCCCTGTATACATAAACTTGAAATCACTGGCCACTTTAATAATGGAACATTAGACACTTTGGTAATGCAAAATATTTCAACATTATTAATCTTATATGTATGTACTGTATTCTATTCTATCTTAGTCTATGCCGTGCTGACATTGCTCCTCTAAATATTTTATTCTTATTCTTAATTCCATTCCTTTACTTAGATTTGTGTGTATTGACTATATTGTTGGGAAATTGTTAGATATTACTTGTTAGATATTACAGCACTGTTGGAGCTAGAAACACAATCAATACAATTTGATATGATTTGATTTGGCTAGAGCTGCCCCGGTCAAATGTAAGTGCTGCTATTGTGAAGTGGAAACGTCTAGGACTAACAACGGCTCAAAGCAAGGTGGTAGGCCACACAAGCTCACAGAATGGGACCGCCGAGTGCTAAAAGCATGTTGCCGAGTGCTGAAAGCGTGTCGCGCGTAAAAATATTATGTTCTCGGTTGCAATGCTCAGCACAAGAACTGTTCATCAGGAAATTCATGAAATGGGTTTCCATGGCTGAGCAACCGCACACAAGCCAAAGACGACTATGCGCAATGCCAAGCTTAGGCTGAAGTGGGGTAAAGCTCGTCACCATTCTACTCTGGAGCAGTGGAAATGCATTCTCTGGAGTGATGAATCACGCATCACCATCTGGCAGTCCGACGGATGAATCTGGGTTTGGAGGATTCCAGGAGAACGCTACCTGCCCAAATGCAAAGTGCCAACTGTAAAGTTTGGTGGAGGAAGAATAATGGTCTGGGGCTGTTTTTCATTGTTTTGGCTAGGCCTCTTAGTTCCTGTGTAGGGATATCTTAAAGCTACAGCATACAATGACATTGTAGACAATTCTGTGCTTCCAACTTTGTGGCGACAGTTTGGGGAAGTCCCTTTCTTGTTTTAGCATGACAGTGCGTCTGTGCACAAAGCAAGGTCCAAACAGAAATGTACGACTGCAAGCCAGGCCTAATTACCCAACATCATTGACCAACCTCACTGTGGCTGAATGGAAGCAAGTCCCCGCAGCAATGTTCCAACATCTAGTGGAAAACCCCAGAAGAGTGGAGGCTGTTATAGCAGCAAAAGGTGAGTACCTACCACATATTATTGTCCATGATTTTGAAATGAGATATTTGACGAGCAGGTTTTCACATACTTTTGGTCATGTAGTTTACAGTAGTTATTTTGAACAAGATGGCTACTTATCTTGAAGGCCATGAAGAAAAGGCTGCTAAGCACAGAGGTTATTAGGAGTATTCCTGATGGTGCCTTTAGAAACAGGACAAGGTGTTGTTATCCAATTCATATTATTGCTAAGAGCAAGAGTTGCAACCGTGAGAGGGGGTTAGAGAACATAGGGAGGTAGGCCTGTGTGTGTGTGTCTGAGATACTTTTCTCTGGTACGAGCTAGTCCAGCACCATACTCACCCCTGCTACAGACCCTCTCTCTCTCTCTCTCTCTCTCTCTCTGTCTTTCTCTCTCTCTCTCTCTCGCTCTGTCTTGTGCCAAGCCTGCCTCACCTCTCTGTCAAGGATTCTCTCTGTATGTGAAAGCAGCCACACCAGCCTTACAGTACAGTTGATCATCAAGTGCTTCTGACGCGCTTATAAGACGTTGTTCAGAGGAAGCCATTTTAGAGAAATAAGACATTGATACTGTATATACTGTATATATATATTAGTATCCCCTCGGTGATGAGTCTTTAATAGAGATGAACGTTGTGATTAAACGCAGCACATCTTCGCTGACGAGAGATAGTGATAATAACACATGAGCCATCGCTGACAATTGCTCAGTCAGACTCGACAATTACACACAGAGTGTGACTGAATGACACAGGCTCCTGAAATTAGTCTCGGAGGGTGAGGTGCAACATTCCCTCAAAGTTCTGTGGAGGGACTGTGAAAGGTGTGTGTGTGCTTGGCCGATTACCAAGAGTTCCCATTCCCCTCTTCCCCCTGACCAATATCATTGCTCCAAACTTAACTTTCTCCACTAGATGAGCTATAACACATTCAAATATCCTGTCGCAACCTTGAAGGAACAGCCCAAGGTTGGAGGAGAAACTCTTGGTTAGTCTTTTTCTACTGTCAGAGGGATTAGTGGATAGGTTGTGAAAGTACTGCTTTTTGGATA
Source organism: Oncorhynchus clarkii lewisi (assembly GCF_045791955.1). Lineage (NCBI taxonomy): Eukaryota > Metazoa > Chordata > Actinopteri > Salmoniformes > Salmonidae > Oncorhynchus > Oncorhynchus clarkii. Next base: position 27,675,630 of record NC_092153.1, read on the forward strand.
TTTTTTTTATGGGTTGGGAGGGCATTTTTTGTTAAATTTATGAAGTGCGGCTATACAATGCTTAAAAGTGAACCAATGCTTTGTTTGGTAATATAGCTGTATTTGACCATCTCAGATGATGCAGAGGGACTGTATAGAAATGTGAGTGCTCAGCTGCTTACAAATGTTACTCCTCCCGCTGATTTTAGCTCTCACTGGTAAGCGCTGATATTTTATTGTAGCATAAAATAAATTAATAGCTCCTTCGTAATTGGGTATTTAAAACACTTGTTTTATCCGACGGTAAATCATAATAGTTATTTGGACATTCGATTTTGTAAGAAGACTTGAATGGATTCGAGTTTGATGATGCCAATCGAAGGTCATGTTAATATAGACATAATATGATAATATTACAGCAACTGTAAGATCTGTGTGTGGTGATAACCAGTTACTTTTATTATTTCTATAATATATGCCATTTAGCAGATGCTTTATCCAAAGTGACTTACTAAAGTGCATGCAAAGATTTTTTCATATGGGTGGCCACAGGGGGGGAATGAAACCCACGACTCTATCACTGCAAGTGCCATGCTCTACCAACTGAACCACACAGGACCATACATAATCATTTATATAATTTATATAAACAGTATCGGCAGCTTTCTCTGTGCTCTGCCCTGCCATAATGCTCTACCACCCTCAGCACTGACCACTATGTGCATCAGCCCTAAATCACAAATATCCACATTGTCTTCCTGAAACTTATTTGCGTCTACATAAATGTTGATGTGATTGTTTTTTGATTGACAACTTTATATTCCCAGCAATCATTTTAAAAACCATCTGAGACCCATTTCAATTTCAGCATAACTATAAAACGTAATGTAATGTAAATATTGCAAGTACACAAACAACTGAGATGGATGTCCGTGTCAATGTTGATCATTGCTATAATTATAGTACTGTTTGACACAGACTGTAACGTTGTGCACTGAGTCGGGAAGCAAGTTCGGGGAGTGAGTGTTTTGATGAAAAAACGCAACATAACTCAAAACAAGAAATACGAACAACGCACAGACATGAAACAGAAACAATGACGCCTGGGGAATGAACCAAGGGGAGTGACATATATATATATATAGGGCAGGTAATCACGGAGTGTAATATTGCACTAATGCGTGTAACGATGGTGACAGGTGTGCGCTTTAACGAGCAGCCTGGTGACCTAGAGGCTTGAGGGGGAGCACACGTGACACAGACAGGTATATGCTGGAAGAGAACTGTAAGTAAAGGCAATCATGAGATGCAAAAGTAAACTGACATTCTATCGTCTGTAAACTTCAATCAAAGCGACCAAGGTGAGTCATAATTACAGATGACACACGATAGAATATCAGTTGACTTCTGCATCTCATGAATGCCTTTACCTACTGTTATATTCCAGCATATGCCTGACCTCTCTTTCTATCTCTCTCTCTCTCTTTCCACAGAGTCCTCTGTCATTTATAGGAGAACAGAGGTTCCTCAAAAGAGCATTTCCTTAGTGCTTAGATAAAAGTGAACCTACTGAACAGTCCCAGAAATCGATGATCTACCTTCAATCAAAGCGACCATGGTGAGTCATAATTGCAGACAGATCATTGATTTCTGGGACACTGTTCAGTAGGTTCACTTTTATCTAAGCACAAGGAAAAGCTATTTTGAGGAACCTCTGATGTTCTCTTGTAAATGACAGAGGACTCTGTGGAAAGAAAGAGGGAGAGAGAAAGGAAGGTGGAGAACAAAGCAGAAGAAGTCAATGGCAAGGGCAGAGATCGTAAACATTCTACAAAGCACTGTGTCCCTGTCTTGTACAGTATTTGGACTAAATGGGGCCTATTCAGGCAAGCCCTGGTGTTCTGACCCGGTAAGGTCATGTGGCATTTTTATAACCATGCTGCCAAGTCAACTGTGAAAAGGCCGCTGTATTGCTGCAACCTCTGGGCTGGGGCCTGATCAATCCAGTCCTATGCTAAATGCCTGACAAACCCTCTTACTTCACTCAGAGAGTTAAGTGAGGGCCATTATGGACTGGGGGGTGAGCTCAGAGAACCATAGGAGGACATTTCTAATCACTGCGATTCCATCACCAGGCGAGGAGGGGTGTATGACAGGCTGTGGTTTGGGCCTGGGCAGGGGGCTTGAAGGGGGAGAGGTGTGTTAGGGAGGGTATGATGGGTCATTGCTCGGGCTGCCGTCTAGGAGGAAGGGAATAGTGGCCCCTCCAAGTGAACAGTCCCATGCTATTGTGCTCACTATGCAGTGCTGTCGATCCCAATAACCCCTGTCTTCACACTGACAATGATAGGAATTTAGCTCCTGTAGCGACCGATGCTGGAGTCGAGAAGCAGGTATGTGGAGTTGACATTTAATTAGGAATAGACAGAGAACAAGACAGGAGCAGAGTCAGCACATTGGTATACAAGGATTACAATTAATGCAGCAGCGAGGAACAGGGATGGGGAACTGACAGATATAGGGGAAGTAATAAACAGGTGATTGAGTCAAATAATATGCTGATGTGCGTGACGGGGAAAGGCAGGTGGCAGGAGTGCATAATTCTGCGGAGCCTTGCCGCGCACCAGGGAGGGAGAGTGGGAGCAGGCATGACAGCTGCAGTGTTAAGTGGAGACCTATGGATCAAAGAGTCTTTCAAAGAATGACTAAGGTAATTACCCCATACGCTTGATGATAGCTCAATCGGGCAGACATATTTAATTAAACTGATCTCAACACATAAGCAGTGTCCTTACCAAAATTGCTGAAAATTTACCACATGTTTGTGGAAAATTTGATACAAACTAAATAGTGTGCCACAAAATGTTGCCAGAAAAACTTTGCCTCTATTGGCAATAAATATTATTGGTGCCAAACAATTTTTGCAAACGATTCTCTCAAGATTATATTTTAATCTGTGGCATACCTTTGGCAACAATATTTATTGCCACTAGTAGCAAACAGTTTACCAGAAGACGTCTCTGGTGAAAACACGTGTTCCAAAACAGTAACCATTGACGATGAGTCAGAGGGAGAAGAAAAATATGTTGCTAATGGAGACCAAGGATATAGCTACCTTGCAATGTTGTCCGGTGAGTGCCTAAACTTATTAATTAAACTTCCTAATACATTTTTAATGTGTTAGCTAATTAATGCCTGGTTAGCAATGTCATGTTTCATGGGATAGAATGAAACACATATTTTTATATCAGTTTCAACCTGTCTGTAACGGCATTCTTCCTCCTCTTCTGAGGAGGAGTAGCGAGAATGATCGGATCAATGCGCAGCGTGGTAAGTGTCCATAACGTTTATTTTAAGATATAAACTGAACGCTATGAAATATAAAACAATAAATGTGAACATGAACAAAAACCGAAACAGTACCGTGTGGCAACAAACACTCACACGGAAACAAACACCCACAACTCAAAAGTGAAACCCAGGCTACCTAAGTATGATTCTCAATCCGAGACAACTAACGACACCTGCCTCTGATTGAGAACCATACTAGGCCAAAACAGAAACCAAACATAGAAAAACAAACAGACTACCCACCCCAACTCAGGCCCTGACCATACTAAATAAAGACAAAACAAAGGAAATAAAGGTCAGAACATGACACTGTCAATGCCACTGACTGGCTAGCTAGCTAGTATCTAGCGCTTAACTAGCTAAAGTTAACTATCATATTTTTTTTGCATGTGATAGCTAGCTTTGCGAATTCATGATTTGCTGGATATTTTCAACACATATTTTTTGGTGAAGACATTGCTGTCTTTTAAAACCTACAGTACCTTCAGAAAGTATTCATAGCACTTGATAATTTTGTTGTGTTACAGCCTGAATTCAAAATGGATAAAAAAATATAAAAAACATGCATCTGCACTCAATGCCCATTAATGACAAAGTGAAAACATGTTTTAAGAAATGTCTTTACATTTATAGAAAATTAAATACACAAATATCTAATTTACATAAGTTTTCACACCCCTGAGTCAACACTTTGTAAAAGGCCCTTTGGAAGCAATTACAGCTTTGAGACTTGCTTGTAAGTCTTTCTGGGTTAGAGCTTTCCACACCTTTATTGTGCAACATTTGCCCATTACTCCTGTCAAAATTCTTCAAGCTCTGTCAAATTGGTTGTTGATCATTGCTAGATAACCGTTTTCAGGCCTTGCCATAGATTTTCAAGTAGATTTAAGACGAAACTGTAACTTGGCCATGCAGGAATATTCACCGTCTTCTTGGTAAGCAACTCCCGTGTAGATTTGGCCTTGTGTTTTAGGTTACTGTCCTACTGAAAGGTGAAATAATCTCCCAGGGTCTGGTGGAAAGCAGACTGAACCAGGTTTTCCTCTAGGATTTTTCCATTCTGTTTATTTTTTTATTCTGAAAAACTCACCAGTCCTTGACAATTAGAAGCATACCCATAAAAAGGATGCAGCCACCACCAAGTTGGAAAATGTGGAGAGTAGTACTCTGTAAAGTATTGTATTGTATTTGCCCCAAACTTAACACTTTATATTTAGAACAAAAAGTGAATTCCATAAACATAACATTTTATTTTGCTTTTCTTCCACCCAAGCCTTATACACTGAAGTCAGGAAGAATAGACAATTAGTAGACAACTGGCTCTTGATTATGACGTCCCCAGTCTAGACGGAAGATTATAATTAGTTGATCCGTTTGAATCAATTGTGTTGAGGCTCGGCTGGAGAAAAATTGTGTATACTGTGGCTCTCTAGGTACACATTTAAATGTAGAATTAGTAGGCCTAAATCCCAGTTTCTGCTAGCTAAATTGTTTGTTTATATAGCATTGACACAATTGTTTCCATGCTGAAAAATATATAGAATGACAGTTTATTAAGTGAGAAGCATAGCAACATCAGCACAATTTTTTAACAGCTGACCCTGCTTTTCCAAAGCCAAACCTGCCCATTAGCTTCCCAGTCCACATTTCAAGATGCCAAAATAGAACATGTTTTGAGTAATTGTTTTCTCTATCTTAATGTTGTTTTTGTTTTGTGTTTTCTGATTGTTCCAGTGCCCTGCATTCAACAAGCTTTAGACAAAGTACTTCCACAGGTCTGCCATCTCCAATGTTTACTCAGAACAGGGCAGCACGGCTGACCCTTAAATGTACATGGAGAGCTGACATTAACAATATGCATTTACTGTGAATCTCTCATGACTCAAAGTGTAGGAGAGATTGACTTCATCACTACTTGTTTTTATAAGAAGTATTGACATATCAAATGTAAAAAGGTGTCTGTTTAAACTACTAGCTGCTTGGAAACCCATATATATCCCACAAGACATGCCACCAAAAGGTCTCTTCACAGTCCAAGTCAAGAACAGATCATGGGAGGCGCACAGTACTGCATAGAGCCATGGCTACATGGAACTCCATTCCACATCAGGTAACTGATGAAAGCACTAGAATCAGTTAAAAATACACCTTATGGAACAGTGGGGACTGTGAAGAGACACACACACACACACACACACACACACACACACACACACACACACACACACACACAGGCACAGAAACACATACACATGCATGATAAGACTATCTACAGTGCCTTGCGAAAGTATTCGGCCCCCTTGAACTTTGCGACCTTTTGCCACATTTCAGGCTTCAAACATAAAGATATAAAACTGTATTTTTTTGTGAAGAATCAACAACAAGTGGGACACAATCATGAAGTAGAACGACATTTATTGGATATTTCAAACTTTTTTAACAAACAGCATTCAGGGATCGAATCACCCAGTTTCTAAATTATATTCCATTACTTTAAAACATTTCTAGGATGGCCCTCTTGGATGCATAGCCAATATTGGACCTGACCTAAACTTTCCCCAAAATGCTGTGCTGCAGGATGACACACTAAAGTGCAGTCATGCGCAGTCCCTTTTTCAGGACCCTGTTTTTCAATGATAAAAATCCAAATAACTTCACAGATCTTCATTGTAAAGGGTTTAGACACTGTTTCCCATGTTTGTTCAATGAACCATGAACAATTAATAAACATGCACCTGTGGAACGGTCGTTAAGACACTAACAGTTTACAAACGGTAGGCAATTACGGTCACAGTTATGAAAACTAAAGAGGCCGTTCTACTGACTCTGAAAAACACAAAAAGAAAGATGCCCGGGGTCCCTGCTCATCTGTGTGAACGTGCCTTAAGCATGCTGCAAGGAGGCATGAGGACTGCAGATGTGGCCAGGGCAATAAATTGCAATGTCCGTATTGTGAGACGCCTAAGACAGCGCAACAGGGAGACAGGACGGACAGCTGATCGTCCTCACAGTGGCAGACCACGTGTAACAACACCTGCACAGAATCGGTACAGTCGAACATCACATCTGCGGGACAGGTACAGGATGGCAACAACAACTGCTCGAGTTACACCAGGAAAGCACAGAGGCTGAGAGAAGCTGGACTGAGAGCTTGTAGGCCTGTTGTAAGGCAGGTCCTCACCAGACATCACTGGCAACAATGGGCACAAACCCACCGTCACTGGACCAGACAGGACTAGCAAAAAAGTGCTCTTTACTGAAGAGTCGCAGTTTCTTCTCACTAGGGGTGATGGTCGGATTCGCTTTTATCGTCAAAGGAATTAGCGATACAACAAGGCCTGTACTCTGGAGCGGGATCGATTTGGAGGTGGAGGGTCCGTCATGGTCTGGGGCGGTGTTTCACAGCATCATCGGACTGAGCTTGTCATTGCAGGCAATCTCAACGCTGTGCGTTACAGGGAAGACATTCTCCTCTCTCACAATCTCCTCTCTCTTCCTGCAGGCTCATCCTGACATGACCCTCCAGCATGACAATGCCACCAGCCATACTGCTAGTGCTGTGCGTGATTTCTTGCATGTTCTGCCATGGCCAGCGAAGAGCCCGGATCTCAATCCCATTGAACACTTCTGGGACCTGTTGGATCGGAGGGTGAGGGATAGGGCCATTCCACCAAAGAAATGTCTGAGAATTTGTGAGTGCCTTGGTGGAAGAGTGGGGTAACATCTCACAGCAAGAACTGGCAAATCTGGTGCAGTCCATGAGGAGGAGATGCACTGCAGTACTTAATGCAGCTGGTGGCCACACCAGATACTGATTGTTCCTTTGATTTTGACCCCCTCTTTGTTCAGGGACACATTATTCAATTTCTGTTAGTCACATGTCTGTGGAACTTGCTCAGTTTATGTCTCAGTTCCTGAATCTTCTTATGTTCATACACATATTTACACCTGTTAAGTTTGCTGAAAATAAACACAGTTGACAGTGAGAGGACGTTTATTATTTGGCTGAGTTTACTTTACTCGGTTTTGTTATTCCAGGTTTCAGATTTCACCAATTTTTTTCTGGTTTTCCCACACTTTTTTATTTAACACTCTTTTGAATAGAAAAAAATGAGATGTTCTGTGTTTACAGCAATGCTTAAACCACACCAGGAGATGACTTTTGAGGTATGGGAAAAATCAATGAAACTTGCTCTGTTGTTTGGTTAGCAGTGTTTCTGAAGTGCAGTAAACACACGTGATGTGTTCGCGAATCAAGTACCCACTTGTGGTGCCACTGGACAGCAAAAAACAAATATGTTAATCTTTATTTATACTAATTGATAAAACTATATTTTTGAGATTTAAAAAAAAGGTATAATCTGTGTAAATGATATCATAAATAGGACTGGTGGAGTTATGCCACACATGCAGCTACCACAGACATATGGAAATGTCTGCTCTACCCAAATTACAACCAACTAATTGCAGCACCACTGTAAAAATGGAAGAGGCAAGTGGAAGGGGGAAAAGGGAAGGAGCTTGTCTGTCAGCCCTGCATTAAAGACCAACATTGGAAGAGGCAAATGGAAGGGGGCAAAGGGAAGGAAGAAAATTGTGATAATTGTGATAAATTGTGATAAATAAAAGTATAATAAAGTATAAGTATAATAAAAGTATATACCAGTTTCATTTAAGGACCTTAAAATTGACATATCGATATTGATATGCTGAAGTAGAAGGCTAAGTGCTATTGTTTATTAGTTTAATCCAATTGGGAGAGGGGTGTTACGGTTTGCGGGGAATAATGAAGGAAAATATATTCTAAAAAGAGACAGAGTTGAAGTCGGAAGTTTACATACACTTATGTTGGAGTCATTTAAACTCGTTTTTCAACCAGTCCACAAATTTCTTGTTAACAAACTACAGTTTTGACAAGTCAGTTAGGACATATACTTTGTGCATGACACAAGTTATTTTTTCAACAATTGTTTACAGGACAGATTATTTCACTTATAATTCACTGTATCACAATTCCAGTGGGTCAGAAGTTTACATACACTAAGTTGACTGTGCATTTAAACAGCTTGGAAAATTCCATAAAATTATGTCATGGCTTTAGAAGCTTCTGATAGTGTCACGTCCTGACCTTAGTTCCTTTTTATGTCTCTGTTTTAGGTTGGTCAGGGCGTGAGTTTGGGTGGGCATTCTATGTTTTGTAGTTCTATGTGTTTGGCCTGGTATGGTTCCCAATCAGAGGCAGCTGTCAATCGTTGTCTCTGATTGAGAACCATACTTAGGTAGCCTATTTTCCCACTTTTGGTTGTGGGTGGTTATTTTCTGTTTAGTGTTTTTGTTGCACCTTACAGGACTGTTTTGTTTTTGTCGTGTTTTCTCCTTTGTTATTTTTGTGTTCAGTTTAAATAAAATAACATGAACACTTACTACGCTGCGCATTGGTCCGATCTATTATATTCCTCATCAGAAGAGGAAAACAATCGTTACAGATAGGCTAATTGACATCATTTGAGTCAATTGGAGGTGTACCTGTGGAGGTATTTCAAGGCCTACCTTCAAACTCAGTCCCTTTTTGCTTGACCTCAAAGGAAAAAATTGTAGACCTCCACAAGTCTGGTTCATCATTGGGAGCAATTTCAAACGCCTGAAGGTACCACGTTCATCTGTACAAACAATAGTACGCAAGTATAAACACCATGGGACCACGCAGTAGTCATACCTATCAGGAAGGAGACGCGTTCTGTCTCCTAGATTGGAACGTACTTTGGTGAGAAAAGTACATATCAATCCCAGAACAACAGCAAAGGACCTTTTGAAGATGCTGGAGGAAGGTACAAAGGATCTATATCCACAGTAAAATGAGTCTATATCAAAATAACCTGAAAGGCAAGGAAGAAGCCACTGCTCCAAACCCGCCATAAAATAGCCAGACTACGGTTTGCAACTGCACATGGGGACAAAGATCGTACATTAGAGAAATGTCCTCTGGTTTGATGTAACAAAAATACAACTCTTTGGCCATAATGACCCTCATTATGTTTGGAGGAGAAAGGGGGAGGATTGCAAGCCGAAGAACACCATCCCAACCGTGAAGCACGATGCTGGCAGCATCAGGTTGTGGGGTTGCTTTGCTGCAGGAGGGACTGGTGCGCTTCACAAAATAGATGGCATCATGAGGAAGCAAAATGATGTGGATATATTGAAGAAACATCTCAAGACATCAGTCAGGAAGTTAAAGCTTGGTCACAAATGGGTATTCCAAATGGACAATGACCCCAAGCAAACTCCCAAAGTTTTGGCAAAATGGCTTAAAAACAACAAAGTCAAGGTATTGGAGTGGCCATCACAAAGCCCTGACCTAAATCCCATAGAACATTTGTATGCAGAACTGAAAAAGCGTGTGCGAGCAAGGAGACCTTATACAAACCTGACTCAGTTACACCAGCTCTGTCAGGAGGAATGGGCCAAAATTCACCCAACTCATTGTGCATTCCTGGTCTGATGTTCCAGCTCTGTGATTTACTCATCGAACACTGCGGTTATGTTCTCGTGAATAAATGATTCTCTAAGCTTGTGGAAGGCTACCCAAAACGTTTGACCCAAGTTAAACAATTTAAAGGCAATGCTACCAAATACTAATTGAGTGTATGTCAACTTATGACCCACTGGGAATGTGATGAAATAAATAAAAGCTGAAATAAATCACTCTCTACTATTATTCTGACACTTCACATTCTTAAAATGAAGTGGTGATCCTAACTGACATAAGACAGGGAAATTTTACATGGATTCACCGGACGTGCTACCTGTCCCAGACCTGCTGTTTTCAACTCTCGAGAGACAGCAGGAACGGTAGAGATACTCTCAATGATCTGCTATGAAAAGCCAACTGACATTTACTCCTGAGGTGCTGACCTGTTGCACTGTGATTATTATTATTTTACCATGTTGGTCATTTATGAACATTTGAACATCTTGGCCATGTTCTGTTATAATTACCACCTGGCACAGCCAGAAGAGGACTGGTCACCCCTCATAGCCTGGTTCCTCTCTGGGTTTTGGCCTTTGTAGGGAGTTTTTCCTAGCCACCGTACTTCTACACCTGCATTGCTTGCTGTTTGGGGTTTTAGGCTGGGTTTCTGTACAGCACTTTGTGGCATCAGCTGATGTAAGTAGGGCTATATAAATACATTTGATTTGATTAAATGTCTGGAGTTGTGAAAAAGTCAGTATAAATGTATTTGGCTAAGGTGTATGTAAATTTCCGACTTCAACTGTATGCGTTATGAATAACCAAAGGTTTCCGACTTTATAGTAAGTACAGCGTCATATGATACAAGGCATTTAAGTAAATTTAGCTTACCAGTGAACCTCAGAGTGTTCATCATCTGCAATGTGTCTCAGAGGTTTCTGTCCATTAGTGATGCAACCTGAAAAAAAGCATGAAAGACAGAGTTAATGAAGACTTGAGGTGTGGACATGGTCTGCTCTCCCATATCTCGAGAATTAAGCATTCAGTTGGCTCCAGTAAAAATATAATTATCTTGTGTTTTGTCTAATAAGCATGTGCATTTTGAAACAGTTTTTTAAAATCAAATTAAATATATTTCTGATGCTGTGTTTTTATTGTTAGAATAAGAGTTATTGACAGTAGTGATGGACATCGGTCACAGTCCATACATAGATGAGCCATTAAATTGGACACTAGCAGTCATAATAGCTAATTGGTGATTGAAACTAATTTGTATCTGGCCATCCAGAAACATTGACAAATGCATAAACCCCCAAAAATATGTATATGTATTATAATCCACATATTTTTTTATTTTATTTCACTAGGCAATTAAGTTAACTTATTTACATTGACCGCCTACCCCAGCCAAACCCTAACTTGGACGATGCTTGACCAATTGTTGTGATACAGCCTGGAAACTAAACAGTGTCTGTAGTGATGCTTCTAGCACTGAGATGCAGTGCCTTAGACTGCTGCGCCACTTGGGAGCCTGGGTCACAAGCAAAGCAACCCCCCACACCATCACACCTCCTCCTCCATGTTTCATGCTTCACCGTGGGAACCATACATGCGGAGATCATCCGTTCACCTACTCTGCGTCTCACAAAGACACAGCGATTGGAACCAAAAATCTAATTTGGACTCATCAGTCTAATGTCAAAACCTTGTGTTTCTTGGCTCAAGCAAGTCTCTTCTTCTTATTGGTGTCCTTTAGTAGTGGTTTCTTTGCAGCAATTTGACCATAAAGGCCTGATTCACGCAGTCTCCTCAAAACAGCTGATGTTGAGATTTGTTGGTTACTTGAACTCTGTGAAGAATTTATTTGGGCTGCAATTTCTGTGGCTGGTAACTCTAATGAACTTATCCTCTGTAATGAGGAATGAGATGAATGAGATGTTCAACAAGCAGCTGTCCACATACCTTTTATCATGTTGCATATATTGAAGTAGGCCTTTAGGCCAATAAGTAAGTTACGTTAAGACAGATACTGTAGACATGACTCTTAGGCCTACAGCTCCATGTCATTTCAATAATTTAATTTCAATAAAATCCTTGAACCCATTTGTCCCTGAATTTTCTTAAAAATGTATATTTTACACTCTAGCAGTAGTCCTACATTGAGATAAATATCAAAAACTTTCTGAGAATTTAATCTTCAAAGCGCCATTGTGGTCTGATGCACCACAAGCAATATTAACAGTAGAATAGCCGAGACTCAACGAGTAGCGTACCAATAAATGTAATATACACAATCACAAAGAAATGTATTAGTATTTTGTATAGGAATGTCATAAAAACATTCTAAGACTATTTATTTCAAATTAACAGAATAGCATGTTTTAATATTTATTCATCTAAGCTATAGTAGCTGAGGCTATGGCTACACCATGTCAATGACATTAACTTGTTAATTACACACTTATATTCCCCAGCCCTGCCACAGTCACACATACAGTGCCTTCAGAAAGTATTCACACCCCTTCGGAACGTATTCAGGCCTTTTTCTAAAATGTATTAAATAAAAAAAATATCATCAGCAATCTACACACAATACCCCCGTAATGGCAAGTGTAAGCAGTTTTTTGTTGTTTTTGTGCTAACTTATTAATAAAAAACTGATATCTTATTTAGAGTACATAAGAGTACATAAGTATTCAGACCCTTCGCTATCAGACTCAAAATTGAGCTCAGGTACATCCTGTTTCCAATGATCATCCTTGATGTTTCTACAACTTTACTGGGTGACTTTCACTTTAACTTGAGTCATTTTCTATGAAGGTATCTTTACTTTTACTCAAGTATGACAATTGGGTACTTTTTCCACCACTGCACAGTTGACTGTGCATGTCAGGAAAAAACAAGCCATTAGGTCGAAGGAATTGTCCGTAGAGGTCCGAGACAGGATTTTGTCGAGGCACAGATCTGGGGAAGGGTACCAAAACATTTCTGCAGCATTGAAGGTCCCCAAGAACACAGTGGCCTCCACCATTCTTAAATGGAGAAAGTTTGGAACCACCAAGACTCTTCCTAGGGCTGGCCACCCGGCCAAACTGAGCAATCGGGTAGGAAGGCCTTGGCCATGGAGGTGACCAAAAACCCAATGGTCACTCTGACAGAGCTCTGGAGTTCCTCTGTGAAGATTGAAGATCGTTCCAGAAGGACAACAATCTCTGCAGCACTCCACCAATCAGGCGTTTATTCTAAAGTAAACAGATGGAAGCCACTCCTCAGTAGAAGGCATATGACAGCCCACTTGGAGTTTGCCAAAAGGCACCTAAAGACCATGACCAAACAAGATTCTCTGGTCAGATGAAATGATCATTGAACTCTTTGGCCTGAATGCCAAGCGTCACGTGGCACCTGCCACCATCCCTACAGTGAAGCATGGTGGTGGCAGTATCATGCTGTGGGGATGTTTTTCAGTGGCAGGGACTGGGAGAATAGTCAGGATCGAGGCAAAGATGAATGGAGCAAAGTATAGAGAGATCCTTGATGAAAAACTGCCCCAGAGCTCTCAGGACCTCAGACTGGGTCAAAGGTTCCCCTTCCAACAGGACAACGCACACAGCCAAGACAACGCATGAGTGGCTTCGGGATAAATCAAAAACAAAAAACAAATTCAAGGTTTATTTGTCACGTGCGCCAAATACAACAGGTAAAGAAAGATACCTTAATAGAAAATGTATTTTTTGCTCTAACCAATAGCGCAAAAAAAGTATTAGGTGAGCAATAGGTAAGTAAAGAAATAAAAACAACAGTAAAAAGACAGTGAAAAACAGTAACGAGGCTATATACAGTAGCAAGGCTATAAAAGTAGCGAGGCTACAAAGACACCGGTTATTCAGGCTGATTGAGGTAATATGTACATGTAGATATGGTTAAAGTGACTATGCATATATGATGAAGTCTCTGAATGTCTTTGAATAAGTCTGTGAATGTCCTTGAGTGGCCCAGCCAGAGCCCGTACTTGAACCCGATCGATCGAACATCTCTAGAGACCTGAAAACAGCTGTGCAGCAATGCTCCCCATCCAACCTGACCGAGCATGAGAGGATCTGCAGAGAAGAATGGAAGAAACTCCCCAAATACAGGTGTGCCAAGCTTGTAGCATCATACCCAAGATCGCTACCAACTTCAACAAAGTACTGAGTAAAGGGTCTGAACACTTATGTAAATGTAATATTTTAGTTCTATTAGGTTTTATAAATGAGCAAAAATGTCTAAAAACCTGTTTTTGCTTTGTCATTATGGAGTATTTTGTGTAGATTTATATAAAATAAAATATAGCTTTATTACAAAATTGATTAAATTGTAACATAACAAAATGTGAAAAAAAAGTCAAGGGGTCTGAATACTTTCCGAAGGGACAGTATATTTTACAGTAAGAATATGATGGAATATAACAGAATTAAATATAAATTATTTTTCCCACAAATGGGTATTTGCTGATTGTTATCAGTAGGCATGGAGCTTCGGTTATTATAGGAAAATTACATTTTTTTGTAACATATACCATCTGCGCAATTTTTTGTTTTGTTTAGCAAAACTAGGTTAAAACTATTTTGGGATAGGGGGCAGCATTTTCACTTTTGGATGAATAGCATACCCAGAGTGAACTGCCTCCTACTCTGTCCCAGATGCTAATATATGCATATTATTATTAGTATTGGATAGAAAACACTCTGAAGTTTCTAAAACTGTTTGAATAATGTCTGTGAGTATAACAGAACTCGTATGGCAGCTGAGAATACCTGAGAAAAATCCAACCAGGAAGTGGGACATCTGAGGGTTGTAGTTTTTCCAAGCTTGGCCTACCGAATATATAGTGGGATATGGATAAAGATGCATTTCCTATGGCTTCCACTAGATGTCAACCTCTTTAGAAACTTGAATGAGGATTTTACTATAAAGGAGGGGCTCAAGAGACCTGTTTGAGTCAGTGGTCTGGCATAGTGCCTTGGTCTCATGACGCGCGCTCCCGAAAGAGTTACCTCTCGTTCCGTTGCTTTTCTTCAGGAATAGGAATTCTCCGGTTGGAACATTATTGATGTTTTATGTTAAAAACATCCTAAAGATTGATTCCATACATCGTTTGACATGTTTCTAAAGGACTGTAATGGAACTTTTTGAGTTTTTGTCTGGACGAAGTGCCAGCGCCTCATGTAGATGGATTACTGGGCTGAACATGCTAACGACAAGTGGCTATTTGGACATAAATTATGGACTTTATAGAACAAATCAGTCATTTATTGTCGAACTGGGATTCCGGGGAGTGCCTTCTGATGAAGATCATCAAAGGTAAGTGAATATTTATGGTGTTATTTCTAACTTCTGTTGACTCCAAAATGGCGGATATTTCTCTGGCTGTTTTGGGCTCTCAGCACCATCCTCAGATTATGCTTTTTCTGTAAAGTTTTTTTGAAATCTGACACAGCGGTTGCATTAAGGAGAAGTCTATCTTTAATTCTGTGAATAACACTTGTATCTTTTATCAACGTTTGTTATGAGTATTTCTGCAAAATCACCGGATATTTTGGAATCGAAACATTACTGCACTTAACGCGCCAATGTAAACTGAGATTTTTTTATATAAATATGCACATGCAAATATCGAACAAAACATACATGCATTGTGTAACATGATGTCCTATGAGTGTCATCTGATGACGATCATCAAAGGTTAGTGATTAATTGTATCTATATTTCTGCTTTTTGTGACTCCTATCTGTGGCTGGAAAAATGTCTGTGTGTTTTTTTGACTTGGCTATGACCTAACATAATCATATGTTGTACTTTCGCTGTAAAGCATTTTTGAAATCGGACACGATGGGTAGATTAGCAAGATGCTTATCTTTCATTTGCTCTATTGGACTTGTTAATGTGTGAAAGTTACATATTTAAAAAATATATTTTTGAATTTCGCACGCTGCTTTTTCAGCGGAATGTTGTCGAGGGGTTCTGTAAGCAGGACGCCAGCCTTAGAAAGGTTAATTAAAAACCATCAAACAGGCAAAGCGTCAATACAGGGCTAAGATTGAATCATACTACACCGACTCCAACATTTGTCGGATGTGGCAGGGCTTGCAAACTATTACAGACTACAAAGGGAAGCACAGCCACGAGCTGCCCAGTGACACGAGCCTACCAGACGAGCTAAATCACTTCTATGCTCGCTTTGAGGCAAGCAACACTGAGTCATGCATGAGAGCATCAGCTGTTCTGGACGACTGTGTGATCATGCTCTCCGTAGCCAACGTGAGTAAGACCTTTAAACAGGTCAACATACACAAGGCAGCAAGTGTGCGCCGGGCATGTGCTGACCAACTGGCAGGTGTCTTCACTGACATTTTCATCATGTCCCTGACTAAGTCTGTAATACCAACATGCTTCAAGCGGACCACCATAGTCCCTGTGCCCAAGAACACAAAGGCAACCTGCCTAAATGACTACAGACCCGTAGCACTCACGTCCGTAGCCATGAAGTGCTTTGAAAGGCTGGTTATGGCTCACATCAACATCATTATCCCAGAAACCCTAGACCCACTCCAATTTTCTTTTTTACTTTCAAATGGTATCAAGAATATGCATATCCTTGCTTCTGGTCCTGAGCTATGGCCAGTTAGAATTGGGTCATTTTAGGATAAAATTGAAAAAATAGGGGGCGATCCTTAAGAGGTTTAAATGATGTCACTGCGAAAACTGTTGATAGATGTAGCTAGCTATCTACTCTGATTTCAGAGCACTCTCGCCTTGAGTGTGCCAGAGTGAACAATAACCTACGAATTTATGAATGTTCAACACCCGTTGAATATGGCCTGTGTCAGCAAATTTGTATTTATTTATTGTTGCCGGTAGCACAGTTGCCGTTACCAACGCTCTGGATAACATAAAAACAGTCTAACCAGCTCTGCTAGGGCGAGTAAAATGGTCAGTGAGCTGTTCTCTCACGTGTCTGGAAGTAGCTAGCAAGCTATCCAACATTAGCCAGTTAGCTTCAGTACTTGACTGCTGTTGTTAGGACAGAACACTCAGATCCACCTAAAGAGATGGGTTGATGCTGAATGGGTGTAGACAAAGAAGGGCTCTCTAGTAGTAGTACCAAAACATTCCAAGACCATTTTTTCAAAAGTGTGGTTACAAGTTTATCAACTTTCAAAGCAAAATTACTTTACCATTGTTCCTCAACTGTAGTGTATGATATACCATTTTCTAGCTAGGAGTCTCTACTTTTATCCAATGTAAAAAACACAATTTCAAATGGTGATTTGAGCCGGGCGGTCATATTTCTGATACTATACTCATTGATTCTTGAAGAATATCACTTATAAATGCCTCATGAGCTTAGTTCAACTGTCTAACCCCATCATAACCCCAAATCTAAGGTTGTTTTCATGCTATTGGTCATGTTCCCCCTGCCTAGTACACAGCAAAACCCAATTTCCTGCAAGCTGCTGGCGTTGCCGCGGCCTACACGTGCATCTCGCACCCTTCGGAGAAGCCAGCTTTGCTAGACTTGCTTCTCCTCTCCTCCTCTCTCCCTTCACACTCTGGCCACTTAATAGGTCTGCGGAAGCACATCAAAGCCTCCATCTCTCTCCACCCCCCACAGGTTAATTAAGAATACAATTATTTGACTACAATCAAGCTGCCTCGCCTTGCCACCGAGCAATTTGATAAATCAGATTAATTAGTCATAAAACAGCAGGAGCCGCTGGCCAGGGGATGCCTGTAAATAGCACATTTAACACATCACCATCTCCGCCACCCACCACTAGTCACAAATGTACACCGCATTCTATCGCCCTCCCCATCTTGCTCATCCTTTATACCACCCCTCTCTCTACTACCCCCTCTTTCCATGCATCCCTCTCTCACTATCACTCTCTCCCTTTGCATCCCTACTCCTCTCTCCCCCTCTCTTTCACTTTATATCTCCCTCTACTCCCCTCACTATCTATCCCTTTTGATCACTATCTCTCTCTCCCTCTTTCTCTTTCCTCAAGATCACAGTCTGACCTTGATAGCCTTAGTGATGTGCACCAGCAGCAGCACAACTGCCACTAAAAAACTCCCATATCATTGTCTTACGACCAATGGTAAAGAATTATGGGGACAGAGCTTGCCAGTGGCTAGGGGTTCATTATAGGTTTTATGGTGTACAGTATATAAAAGCTGAGCAACAGTGTGTGTTTAGAAGTGTGTGTTTAGCCTCCCGTTTTAGAATCTATTAATGCATCCCAAATGGCACACTATTCCCTACGTAGTGCAAAATTGGTAACAATTAGTGCACTATAATAGCACACGCTCCAGCAGGTATATTTCACTGGTCACCCCCAAAGCCAATTCCTCCTTTGGCTGCCTTTCCTTCCAGTTTTCTGCTGCCAATGACTGGAACGAGCTGCAAAAATCACTGAAGCTGGAGACACATCTCCATCACTAACTTTAAGCACCAGCTGTCAGAACAGCTCACAGATCACTGCACACTGCACATAGCCCATCTGTATATAGCCCATGCAACTATCTCATCCCCATACTATTACTTATTTTATTTATTTTGCTCCTTTGCACCCCAGTATCTCTACTTGCACACTCATCTTCTGCACATCTATCACTCCAGTGTTTAATTGCTATATTGTAATTATTTTGGCACTATGTAATATTTATTGCCATAACTCCTTTATCCTACCTCATTTGCACACACCGTCTATAGACTTTTCTATTGTATTATTGACTGTATGTTGGTTTATTCCATGTGTAACGGTGTTGTTGTTTGTGTCGCACTGCTTCGCTTTATATTGGCCAGGTCGCAGTTGTAAATGAGAAATTGTTCTCAACTAGCCTACCTGGTTAAATAAAGATAAAAAAAAATAAAAAAAATAAAAACAATTATGGGAAATGGGTGACATTTGGAATGCATACTTGTCTACTAGGTAGTTTAACCAACAGATAGAGGTTTCTCTATTCCTGCTCCTTCCTGTTTGTCTGAAAAAGCTGCCCTTGTCACCATATTAGCTGATGTCAAAGTCAACATTTATAAAATAACTAATGCATTAGTAAACCCACTACAATCTTGCAGTACAGTGCAAGCAAGCAGTTTAGCAGTTACACCGGCGGTCCCCGGTGGCAATACATTAAGAAAGCTTACCTTGACTTGGAAAAGTTTCAGCGTTGGATAGCCATAGCCAGCTAGCTAACATAGTATCCCTCTCTTTTTGAGCCAGGTGTTTGGCTAAACTAGGTAGCTGCATTTGCTAGCTAAGTGAAAGTGTAAAATAAAACAACAAAATAGCTCTCTCATTTTACTCTCTCTCTCTCTAGCATTGTTAAAGAAATTAATTGGTTAAAAACTGTTCAACTATTGTCTTTCTCTCTCTTTGAGTCAAATATTCACCACATGTTATACACTGCGGCTCTAGCTAGCTGTAGCTTACGCTCTCAGTACTAGATTAATTCTAGGATCCTTTGATTGGGTGGACAACATGTCAGTTCATGCTGCAAGATCTCTCAAAAGGTTGGAGGACATCCTCTGGAAGTTGTCATAATAACTTTCTCAGTCTATGGAAGGGAGTGAGAACCATGGAGGACATCCTCTGGAAGTTGTCATAATAACTTTCTCAGTCTATGGAAGGGAGTGAGAACCATGAGCCTCCTCGGTTTTGTATTGAAGTCAATGTACCAAGAGGGGGATGGAAGCTAGCTGTCCTCTGGCTACACCATGATGCTACACTACAGAGGGCTGTTGAGGCTACTGTAATGTTCATTGTGAAACAGTGTGTTTAAATTAGTTATTTGACATGAGAATATATTGAGTATAGTCCTTTCTAAAAAGGATAACTTTTTAAATGTTTCACTATTTTTAATTTATGAAATTCACTGAGTAGGATGGTCCTCCCCTTCCTCCACTGAGGAGCCTCCACTGTTGTGCACGTGTGTGAGATGAGTTTTTAATTTTTTTTAATTAATCAACATTTCAGTAAAAGTGCCGGTATTAGCCAGCAGGCTAATTTCAACCTCAGTCCCTGGGCAGTAACAGTACAGACAAACAATGAGCAGTAAGCACATGCAGACAAACATATGACAAGCAACACGTATCACGCAGACAGAGCAATTGCACAAAAAGCAACAAAACAAAATCCATAAAAGCAACAAAGTGTTTACACACCTCACAAGCAACAGATAACAGATAACAGATAACATGGAAAGTGGCAATACACAGCTAGAGATTAAGTACACAAGTCTGATTTAGCCATGTCTTTACGTTTTTTTGTGAAGGTGCGATAGGTGGTGCAGTTGTGTGTGTCTGATGGCAGTGTGTTACAGATATGGGAAGCTCTCACAAAGAAAGCAGAGAAAGCAGATTGACTAAAGGTGCTTTTCCTTAAAACTTCTTGGTGACAGAGGCAGTATTTTCACGTCCGGATTAAATGCATGCCCAAATTCAACTGCCTGCTACTCATCCGCAGAAGATAAGATATGAATAGTAGATTTGGATAGAAAACACTCTGAAGTTTCTAAAACTGTTTGAATCATGTCTGTGAGTATAACATAACCTATTTAGCAGGCGAAACCCTGAGGACAAACCATTCAGATTTTGGTTTTGAGGTCACTCTCTTTCAATGGGGTTTCATTGGGAATACAAATTTCTAAGGGACCTTCTTGCAGTTCCTATCGCTTCCACTGGATGTCAACAGTCTTTAGAAATTGGTTGAGGTTATTCCTTTGTGTAATGAAGAAGTACGGCCATCTTGAACGAGGGTTACTTGAAGTGTACTGTTAGATAGAGGCGCATGACCAGAAAGATAGCTACAGTTTGTTTTCCTACTGTACAGAACACAGATCATCCCGTCTTCAATTTTATCGATTATTTACGTTAAATAATACCTAAAGTTGTACTACAAAAGTAGTTTGAAATGTTTTGGCAAAGTTTACAGGTAACTTTTGAGATATTTTGTAGTCACGTTGGAACCGGTGTTTTTCTGGATCAAACGCGCCAAATAAATGGACATTTTGGATATATATCAACGGAATTAATCGGAATTAACAAAAGGACCACTTGTGATGTTTATGGGACATATTGGAGTGCCAACATAAGAAGCTCGTCAAAGGTAAGGCATGAATTATATTTTTATTTCTGCGTTTTGTGTCGCGCCTGCAGGGTTGAAATATGGTTTCTCTCTTTGTTTACGGAGGTGCTATCCTCAGATAATAGCATTGTTTGCTTTCACCGAAAAGCCTTTTTGAAATCTGACATGTTGGCTGGATTCACAATAAGTGTAGCTTTAATTTACTATCTTGCATGTGTGATTTAAGGAATGTTTGATTTTTATAGTAATTTATTTGAATTTGGCATTTTCCCTGGCTTTTGGCTTTTGTCAAACAGAAAGTCCAAACTCATGGCAGCAGATCAACAAAGTCTGCGTCCCACATATCCCAGAGAGGTTTTAACTATACAGTCACCTCGCATCGCAGACTGTGTGGATCTGCTGCCATGAGTTTGGATTTTCTGTTTGACAAAATTACTAAGTTGAGGGGGAGCTAGGCCATTTAGGATCTTGAATACAAGATATGTGTTGGTGTATGTATGTATGGGTTAGGGGAGGTTTTGGCCGGGGTAGGCCGTCATTGTGAATAAGAACTTGTTCGTATTAACTGACTTGCCTAGTTAAATAAAACATTTAAAAAAGGGTTTTAATGTTGTACAGCAAGCTTGGCCCAACTAGTCAAGCGGTATGTTAAGTTATGAAGTATCAGAGCATTAAAGAACAGTTTATAGTCAAATCGGAAATTAGCTAGCTTGAATTTGGTTATTTGAGTTACAGACCTGGGTTCGATCTGGGCTGTATCACAACCAGCCGTGATCGGGAGTCCCATAGGGTGGCGCACAATTAGCCAAGTGTCGTCCGGGTTAGGGGAGGTTTTGACCGTGTCACACCCTGACCATAGTTTGCTTTGTATGTTTTGTTTGGTCAGGGTGTGATCTGAGTGGGCATTCTATGTTGGATGTCTAGTTTGTCTGTTTCTGTGTTTGGGCCTGATATGGTTCTCAATCAGAGGCAGGTGTTAGTCATTGTCTCAGATTGGGAACCATATTTAGGTAGCCTGTTTTGTGTTGGGTTTTGTGGGTGGTTGTTTCCGTGTCTGTTTCACCACACAGGACTGTTTCGGTTTTCACATTTATTGTTTTGTATATTTGTAGTATTTTTCCCAGTATTTGTCTTGATTAAAGATGTTTAACCCTAACCATGCTGCGTTTTGGTCCGCTTCTCCTTCCCAGGAAGAAAATCGTTACAGACCGGGGTAGGCCGTCATTGTGAATAAGAATTTGTTCTTATTAACTGACTTGGCTAATTAAATAAAAAATAAATAAAAAGGGTTTTAATGTTGTACAGCAAGCTTGGCCCATCTAGTCAAGCGGTATGTTAAGTTGTGAAGTATCAGAGCATTAAAGAACAGTTTGTAGTCTAATTGGAAATTAGCTAGGTTGAAATTGGTTATTTGAGTTACCTTTTTCACCTGCCTTTTAAAAGAGAGGTTGGAATTAATTATGATGCCTAAGTACTTAAAATCGGACACCACCTGGAGCTTCTCCCCTCACACATAGACTTCTGGCTCAGTAGCATCAGTTGCCCTCATTTCAAAAAACATGTAGACTGTGTATTAGCACGTGTGTGTGTGTGTGTGTGTGTGTGTGTGTGTGTGTGTGTGTGTGTGTGTGTGTGTGTGTGTGTGTGTGTGTGTGTGTGTGTGTGTGTGTGCGTGAATGCCTTTTTCTCCTTGGTTCTTATTTCTGTAGAGAATTTACCAGAGCATTGCCTGGCATAATGTTACCCGCAATTGACAACCACTGAAAGACAACCAGAAGGTGGGCAGTCACCAGAATGCCAGGGTCCTGCATGACATGCATGACTAACCTCTATCTGGTGGCATCGCTAGGTCTTTGTGCCATGCATAGTAACAGACCTCAATGAGGCCAATTGGGCTATTTTGGGCACCGGCAGTTGGATGATATACAGTTGATGCATGTGTCATCTCCCTCTAAATGTTTGCACTGGCCTGCTTACCAGCGAGGCTCTACAACACCCGAACCATGGAATGACTGAATCACAGACTTAAATATCTAACACCTGAAAATGACATATGTCACACCTATCCTCTAAAGCTTTGTCTCTTGAAAAGCACTATGCAACTTAAATGCATCATTATCATTGAACTGTGGTCTCTAGCCCCAGCATGTTGCTTTTTTGTGAAAAATGACTTACTCCACAAATACTTCACTCTTGCCAGGTGCATATTCTCTCATATTCTTAACATTTGTATGGGATCACATTCATGCTGAAGATGGAATTAGGAATTTTACCCACTTTCTCATGTCCTCAATATCCTCAAATAAACCATTTATAAAGCTCAGAGGATTCTAGGAATCGTGCCCTTGACTCATTGGCAAGATGGATAATGTGACGAAATGTAGTCGTCTCTGCTTCCATCTAGTTGAAAATACTGACTTTTCCCCACTCTTGAAATAGCAAAAGTCAATATTCTTTGAGGAGGTGGACTCATTTCAAGTTTGTCATCTAATATTTCCCTTGCAAAGGTCGAAGCGCTGTTTGGAAGAGTATTTTTAAACATCCCAGCGTGAATCGAAGAGACACTCTGCACTGAGGTTTTAAAATGTGCAGAGAGAGGGGAGCCTCTCTCTACCTCCTTCTCTCCACCCCTCCTCTCTCCCTTTCCTCCTCTCTAAGTCACACACACACACACAGTTAAGAAAGCGTAGGCCTACCCCCTCCACCTCCTAGCGTGCAGCTTTCAGAGTACACTGAGGTTCTGTACCAGGTCAAAGTGTACCCGATATTATCATCTGATATACAGTTTATTCCATGGTGTTAACAATATGTACAGTTCTCTGCACTTGTGGTCTCTACACGTAGACATACTCAGACTTTTTTTGGTATGTTACTCTGACCAAATAACATTCTTGTTGTATACCCAGTTCTATAATCTACCACACCTGATTCTAATTAGCAGGTTGGTAAGTTGAATCAGGTTAGTTAAAACTGGGGTTGAAGTATTTATTCTTTATTCACGTTTGTGGGCATGCCCCCTCTACCTAGCGGGCGGTATCAGTTTTTGCTATGAATGCCAGACTTTGTGGTTCACTATGAGCAGACAAATACACAGGGAGTCGAAACTTCCCTATTCACCCAGTAAAATTAAATTGTGAGAGTTCTAGCTTGTGGTTTGGATAATTGTGATAATTGTGATGTTTATGATAAAAACGTAATGTTAATATAGTAACGACTATATGCTGTGACAAAGCCAGGGTTAAATTCCCCTTATTAGAACTACCTCTTGCTGGGAACGTGTTAACCTCTCTAGGAGGTGTGGGACGGTAGCGTCCCACCTGGCCAACAACCAGTGAAATTGCAGAGCACCAAATTCAAAAACAGAAATACACATTGTCAAAATTAATAAAACATCATCTTTAAACTGATGTATAACACTTAACTTCTTGTTAATCCAACCATGGTGTCAGATCTCAAAAAAGGCTTTACGGCGAAAGCATACCATACAAATCATTACAAACAGTTAACAGCCAAGTAGAGAACTCAGAAATAGTGATAAAATTGACTTGTTTGGGATAGGGGGTAGCATTTTCACTTTTGGATGAATAGCGTGCCCAGAGTGAACTGCCTCCTACTCAGTCTCAGATGCTAATATATGCATATTAGTATCGGATAGAAAACACTCTGAAGTTTCTAAAACTGTTTGAATGATGTCTGAATGATGCCAATTTTATTGGCTGTTGGCGAGGGGTTCCGCTAGCGGAATGGGATTCCAGTCCTAGACTTTTGTGACTAGGGGGCAGTATTTTCATTTTTGGGAAAAAAACATTCCCGTAGTAAACGGGATATTTTGTCAGGACAAGATGCTAGAATATGCATATAATTGACAGCTTAGGATAGAAAAGACTCTAACGTTTCCAAAACTGTAAAAATATTGTCTGTGAGTATAACAGAACTGATGTTGCAGGCGAAAGCCTGAGAAAAACCAATCCGGAAGTGCCTCATGTTTTGAAAGTGCTGCGTTCCAATGTGTCCCTATTGAGCAGTGAATGGGCTATCAACCAGATTACTCTTTCTCCGTATTCCCGAAAGTGTCTACAGCATTGTGACATAGTTTTACACATTTATGTTGAAGAATACCCGTAGGCGGCTACATTGCGCAAGTGGACCTGATGCTCCCAGAGAGATTCTCGCGGAAAATACAGAGGTAGCCATTACTCCAATCGGTCCTACTGAAAAACAAATTGTCCCGATGGATATATTATCGCATAGATATTTGAAAAACACCTTGAGGATTGATTATAAACAATGTTTGCCATGTTTCTGTCAATATTATGAAGCTAATTTGGAATATTTCTCAGCCAAACGTGAAGAACAAACGGAGCTATTTCGCCTACAAAAATAATATTTTTGGAAAAAAGGAACATTTGCTATGTAACTGGGAGTCTCGTGAGTGAAAACATCCGAAGCTCATCAAAGGTAAACGATTTAATTTCATTGTTTTTCTGATTTCCGTGACCAAGTTACCTAGCTGGACATAATGCTATGCTAGGCTATCGATAAACTTACACAAATGCTTGTCTAGCTCTGGCTTTAAAGCATATTTTGAAAATCTGAGATGACAGGGTGATTAACAAAAGGCTAAGCTGTGTCTCAATATATTTCACTTGTGATTTTCATGAATAGGAATATTTTCTAGTAATATTTATGTCTGTCGCGTTATGCTAATTAGTGTCAGATGATGACAACGGTTCAGTTCACCAGATGGGGTGTCACTAGAGGTTAATCACTTACCTTTGATCTTCATGTGGTTGCACTCACAGACTCCCATTTACTCAATAAATGTTTGTTTTGTTCGATAAAGTACCTCTTTATATCCAAAAACCTCTGTTCAGTAATCGACAGGCTCAAAGGCAGTCACAACAGGCAGATGAAAAATCCCAAAAGTACCAGTAAAGTTCGTAGAAACACGTCAAACGATGTTTATAATTAATCCTAAGGTTGTTTTTAGTCATAATCAATATTTCAACAGGACAAAAGTTTTGTCAATATAAAAGTAAAAAAAGAATGGTGGGCTCTCGGTCACGTGCATGAAAAACTTGAGAGTAAGAGTTGTCTTACTCCCTCATTTTTCAGAATACAAGCCTGAAACAATTTCTAAAGACTGACATCTAGTGGAAGCCATAGGAAGTGCTATTTGAGTCCTAAGTCATTGGAACCTGTATAACAAACGTAAAAAAATCCCACTTCCTGGATGCATTTTGCTCAGGTTTTCGACCTGGCATTTCAGTTCTGTTATACTGAGACATTATTTTATCAGTTTTAGAAATTGGAGTGTTCTATCCAGATCTACTAATTATATGCATACTCTAGCTTCTGGGCCTGAGTAGCAGGCAGTTTGCTGTCGGCATGCTTTTCATCCAGAAGTGAAAATAGTGCCCCCTACCCTACTGAGGTTAATTTGAAATATAGCTGGCTCTCTCGCTCTCATGCTTCTCCTTAATTGTTCAATAAATGCATTTGTTCAAAACTGTTCAACTACTGTCTTTCTATCTGAGTCAACTACTCATATTTTATGAACTGCAGTG